>NC_061078.1:1264247-1581747 GCF_021917145.1 Hypomesus transpacificus
ACACACACATACCCTCTTTCAAAACACTCCTTCGCAATCTGACAAACACAAACACAAGAAAGCACAGCAATCACAGAGTTGCACAGACACAGCAGAGTTAGCAGAGTAAACACAGGATTCTTTCAAAGTAAATACCCCGTCTTACCCTGTGGGAAGCTGCCAGCCTCATGGTTCAAACACTCAATCCAAAGTATGATTTCCTATTCCGTTGCATTCGATCCTCCGTGTGTGAGAGAGAGTGAGCGAGTGTGTGTGTGATGATGTGAGAGAGTGTATGCCGTGAGAAGGAGTTTGTGTGAGCGAGTGGGTATGATTTGAGAGTGTGTATGATGGAAAAGGGTGTGTGATGTGAGAGAATGTGTATGTGTGTGTGTGTGAGAGGGAGAGAAAGAGTGTGAATCAGAGGGAGAAAGGAGCTGGTCTGTGGTGAGAGTTCCGCCTCTCAGGACCTGCGCTGTTTCCTGCAGATTAGCTCCGCTGAAGGTCGGCTGCGAGAACAGCTAGGGATTAGGAGAAGGACAGCAGGCCCAGACTAGACAAATGGAAATCCCTTTCACATCGCAGTGAGTTTGACCAGGAGCACCTCCTCACTAGAACCCCCTAATCCTGTTAGAGGCTGCCAGTGGACAGCCCTTTCACTGGCCCAGACGTATGCTAATTCAAACTCTGCTCGAGTACTCCTGCTGACACTACATCAAACACTGCCAGGACACTACCAGGACACTACCAGGATACTACCAGGACACTACCAGGACACTACCAGGACAATACCAGGACACTACCAGGACACTACCAGGATACTCCCAGGACACTACCAGGACACTACCAGGACACTACCAGGATACTACCAGGACACTACCAGGATACTCCCAGGACACTACCAGGACACTACCAGGACACTACCAGGACAATACCAGGACACTACCAGGACACTACCAGGATACTACCAGGACACTACCAGGACACTACCAGGACACTACCAGGACAATACCAGGACACTACCAGGACACTACCAGGACACTACCAGGACAATACCAGGACACTACCAGGACTCTGCCAGGACTCTGCCAGGACTCTACCAGGACACTCCCAGGACACTACCAGGACACTACCAGGACTCTGCCAGGACACTGCCAGGACACTACCAGGACACTACCAGGATACTACCAGGACACTACCAGGACACTACCAGGACAATACCAGGACACTACCAGGATACTACCAGGACACTACCAGGACAATACCAGGACACTACCAGGACTCTGCCAGGACTCTGCCAGGACAATACCAGGACACTACCAGGACACTACCAGGACACTACCAGGACACTACCAGGATACTACCAGGACACTACCAGGACACTGCCAGGACAATACCAGGACACTACCAGGATACTACCAGGACTCTGCCAGGACAATGCCAGGACACTACCAGGACACTACCCGGACACTACCAGGACTCTGCCAGGACACTACCAGGACTCTGACAGGACAATACCAGGACACTACCAGGACACTACCAGGACACTACCAGGACTCTGCCAGGACACTACCAGGACTCTGACAGGACAATACCAGGACACTACCAGGACACTACCAGGACACTACCAGGACTCTGCCAGGACACTGCCAGGACACTACCAGGACACTACCAGGACACTACCAGGAAACTACCAGGCTACAACCAGGGAACTACCAAGACATTGACAGGAGACTTCAGTACCAGGACAATACCAGCAGACTGCCAGGCACTGCCTAAAAAACAGCTACAAAATAATAAAAATCATACAAACCATGAAGAGTGTGTGTGTATGTGTGTTTGAAAGATCAAGTAACTTTAAATCTGTGTATTAATCCTGTTATTGGTTGTGGCACTAAATCAACAGCCACATGTTACCATGCTGTTATATAATATCTACTCAACTCAGCCACAGGTTGCTATATTAGTGCTTGTTATGTAATGATTAAGTGATGATTAGGTGATGTGACCCTGTTTTAACCGGCTTTTGCGTGTTCTCCCTGTGCTCACTTGGGTTTCCTCCACATAAAAAAGAATAAAAATACATGCAGATCAGGACAGCTTCCTCCCCTGTCCTATCCCTGATCAGGACAGCTCCCTCCCCTGCCCTATCCCTGACCAGAACAGCCCCCTCCCCTGTCCTATCCCTGACCAGAACAGCCCCCTCCCCTGCCCTATCCCTGACCAGAACAGCTCCCTCCCCTGCCCTATCCCTGACCAGAACAGCTCCCTCCCCTGCCCTATCCCTGACCAGAACAGCTCCCTCCCCTGTCCTATCCCTGACCAGAACAGCTCCCTCCCCTGCCCTATCCCTGACCAGAACAGCTCCCTCCCCTGTCCTATCCCTGACCAAAACAGCTCCCTCCCCTGTCCTATCCCTGACCAGAACAGCTCCCTCCCCTGTCCTATCCCTGACCAGAACAGCCCCCTCCCCTGTCCTATCCCTGACCAGAACAGCTCCCTCCCCTGTCCTATCCCTGACCAGAACAGCTCCCTCCCCTGTCCTATCCCTGACCAGAACAGCTCCCTCCCCTGTCCTATCCCTGACCAGAACAGCTCCCTCCCCTGTCCTATCCCTGACCAGAACAGCTCCCTCCCCTGTCCTATCCCTGACCAGAACAGCTCCCTCCCCTGTCCTATCCCTGACCAGAACAGCTCCCTCCCCTGTCCTATCCCTGACCAGGATAGCTCCCTCCCCTGTCCTATCCCTGACCAGAACAACTCCCTCCCCTGTCCTATCCCTGACCAGAACAGCTCCCTCCCCTGCCCTATCCCTGACCAGAACAGCTCCCTCCCCTGCCCTATCCCTGACCTGAACAGCTCCCTCCCCTCTCCTATCCCTGACCAGAACAGCTCCCTCGACATGAGCACTTGAGGACCTGATGCCAGGAAGACGCTTACATTTTACAAGTCAGGCATACTATTTACATACAGATGTAAATAGATTAGACTCAAATTACTTTCTGGAATGCCTAACAACATCCGACCCTCATGGCAACAAACACATGTTTCCTGGCAGTCTACCCTTAGAAAGCGGAGGGACTGGATGAGATGTTTGTGACACTGGCAAGGAGTCTCCACGGAGCGGCTGTGCTGAATGCAGAGCAGGGGTCCACCCTGAGTGGAGATCCAGACCAGGCCGGGCATTTCTCCTGATGAGCATGGGGGGAAGATTAGTCGTCCAGCACAGCCCAGAGAAGAAACCTTTCCAGTCATATGTACAGTATGTCCTGTTCCCTAGGTCAATGGCTGAGCGATTAGGGAGTCGGGCTACCAATCAGAAGGTTGCCGGTTTGAAACCCGGCCGTGACAAATAACATTGTGTCCCTGGGTAAGGCACTTCACCCTACTTGCCTCGGGGGAATGGCCCTGTACTTACTGTAAGTTGCTCTGGTGAAGAGCATCTGCTTAATGACTAAATGTAAATGTTCCCTCTTCATGCTCTGTCTTTAAGCTCACATGAAAGCTGGAAGAAAAATACTGGCAAGACGAGAGAGAACGAGAAAAGACTTAGAGTGGCAAAGCCCTACACAGAATTCTCTCCCCCTATCCCCCTCTCCCCTAGCCTGGCTCTGCCCTCCTAAGTACTTCTGCTCAATTTGGATTTTGCTTCTGTACTAGGTCTGGGAGCTCGGTTCTGAAGTCGGTTTCCAGAAACACATTTTTTGTAGGTCCAATCAGCGAACAGAGGGAGTGGCTGAGAACGATGACGTTAATGTCGTGCACATGGAGAGATCCCAAACCCTCTGTACAAATGAAATGTACGAGGGTCTGGTTAGGACCAGGCTACTTCTCCCCCTCCCTCCCTGTTTTTCCCACCACCCCCCATCTCCCTCTCTATATATCTCTCTCTCCCTCCCCCTTTCCCTAATCCTGTCTGCTTTTCATTCACAAACTTCCCCAGACTAAGCCCAGAGGGAATGGACATCATTGGGAGTTTCTCCGTGAGCAGACGTAGAGGGTGAATAATCCTGACCGTGTGGGACCGTAACACACAGAACCCAGACATGCAGGATTAAACTACTGTGTGAAAACATACAGACTCCGTCACACCATGCTGGAGTGGAGACTTCCTCTTCTCTCTGCCGTCAGAGGCAATAAGGGGGTAGGGAGGGGGGCGATTATACAGGGGTGGTGTGTTGGGCTTGGGCAGGGTGGGAGGCGGGGGTGGTGTGCAGGGCTGGGGCAGGGCAGGTCTGGGGCGGGGGTGTTGTGCAGGGCTGGGGCAGGGCCGGTCTGGGGCGGGGGTGTTGTGCAGGGCTGGGGCAGGGCAGGTCTGGGGCGGGGGTGTTGTGCAGGGTTGGGGCAGGGCAGATCTGGGGGCAGGGGTGGTGTGCAGGGCTGGGAAAGGGCAGGTCTGGGTGAGGAGGGGGGTATGTCTCAACCTTGTTTTCTCTCTCCTTGGTCTTTGAGCGTTCTACCATTATCTGGGAGGAAGGGCCCCTATAATCCTCTGGGGTCAGACCAAGAGGCCGACACTCTTCTGGGCTCCCCTATTGATCCAGCACCTCAGAGCGGCTGGTGATGACCATTAAAACATGCAAATACTCTGTTCATTTCTCCGAGCTGAAGTCTCTCTGGGGAGCAGATAGGAGACTCTGGATCGATAGCAGACGCAGGCACCGCTGGAGGCTGTCTGGAGACCCAGACACACACTTCAAACACACACATTGAGCGTGCCACAACAATGCCGATATAACTCAATGATAATGAGTGATGTTCAGACAAACTTGTAGGAATAGTTACAAGTTAGAAGGTGTTGGGGTTGAATCTGTTTTCTAGAATATGGATTTATGATTGTTTGCTATTTACACGATGTGGTGGCTCTGTGGGGAGTGCAGACGTGACAGACAGGCCAGACAGACAGACAGGCCAGACAGACAGACAGACGGGGTCAGACAGACAGACAGACAGACAGACAGGCCAGACAGACAGACAGGCCAGAAAGACAGACAGGCCAGACAGACAGACAGACAGGCCAGACAGACAGACAGGCCAGACAGACAGACAGACAGGGTCAGACAGACAGACAGACAGACAGGGCCAGACAGACAGGGTCAGACAGACAAACAGACAGACAGGGCCAGACAGACAGAGCCAGACAGAGCCAGATGGAGCTGTTTGAAGTAAGCAAACGCTCTGAGTGACTGTGTTATCTGGGGACTGTCATTTGATGGTCGTAGACCTTTCAAGGGTCTTTTTTTAAAACACAGATAAAGGCAATGGCAACTTGTCAGAGAAGAGCAGGCTAAACATGAGCCAGGGGATAAAACACAGCTCCAATATGAAGAGGCAGCATGACCACATCTCAGCCAGCATGACCACATCTCAGCCAGCATGACCACCTCTCAGCCAGCATGACCACCTCTCGGCCAGCATGACCACCTCTCGGCCAGCATGACCACCTCTCGGCCAGCATGACCACCTCTCAGCCAGCATGACCACCTCTCGGCCAGCATGACCACCTCTCAGCCAGCATGACCACCTCTCAGCCAGCATGACCACCTCTCAGCCAGCATGACCACCTCTCAGCCAGCACCCTCGTCCATACCGAGAGTGTCTAGCCTGGTTCCAGGGAATGTTTAGCAGTAGGACAGAGACAGGTGAAGGTGAGGTAATCGGCGTCATGTTGTAAGAACACTTCCAAGTGTTTTTCAGCTCGTAGGATAGAGCGCATGCATTACGGTCATTATCTTGAGGAAGGTTTTTAATGCGTGTCCATTAAAGGAGAGACATCATACTGTTGAGCAGCAGAAGAATGCTCTATCAGCCAGCACTATCAGGGGCTCTCTAGACCAGGACACAACTGTCCTTACAGGAGGTCTAAAATGGAACTCTGAAGACAAGAGACCGAGAGGGCACACCATGTGACACATGTCAAGTGGCCATCTAGCTGGGTTCTTTGTGTGTGTGTGTGTGTGTGTGTGTATACATCACCACTCCTTGTCTGTGATGGACTGCTAGGATGGGGTGTCTCCCCAGCGGTCAGACCGCTGTCCAGAGAGTCTGGAACAGCTGCTAGAGGAGACTTCACCCAGACCGGACCCTGGAGAGAGCACTCCATAGAGGAACACTGGATAGAGAAGAACTCCATACAGGAACACTGGATAGAGCACTCCATACAGGAACACTAGAGAACTCCATACAGGAACACTGGATAGAGAACTCCATACAGGAACACTAGAGAACTCCATACAGGAACACTGGACAGAGAAGAACTCCACACAGGAACACTGGACAGAGAAGAACTCCACATAGGAAAACTGGATAGAGAACTCCATAGAGGAATACTAGAGAACTCCATAGAGGAACACCGGATAGAGAAGAACTCCACACAGGAACACTGGATAGAGAACTCCATAGAGGAATACTAGAAAACTCCATAGAGGAACACTAGAGAACTCCATAGAGGAACACCGGATAGAGAAGAACTCCATACAGGAACACTGGATAGAGAACTCCACACAGGAACACTAGAGAACTCCATACAGGAACACTGGATAGAGAACTCCATACAGGAACACTGGATAGAGAACATTTAGAACCACTGGACTGAGTGCTCCAGACTGAGAGATCTGAGAGCCAGGCTGGCTGAAGCTGGGGTCTGGCTGACTGCAGGACGGGAGCAGAGAAGGCATCTGATCAGAGCCGGAGCAGAGGGAGCATTCATCCCACAGGGCTGTTCTCAGGGGTTCTGGTCTCTCTCTAGCGGCTGGTCTCTCTCCCAGGCCACACCACCGCCACCATGACGGAGTGGACCCTGCTCAAGCGGCTGCTAGACGCCGTTCACCAGCACTCCACCATGATCGGCCGCCTCTGGCTCACCGTCATGGTCATCTTCCGCTTGCTGGTGGTCGCCGTGGCGACGGAGGACGTGTACGCGGACGAGCAGGAGATGTTTGTGTGCAACACCCTGCAGCCCGGTTGCTCCACGGTTTGTTACGACGCCTTCGCGCCCATCTCCCAGCCTCGCTTCTGGGTCTTCCACATCATCAGCGTCTCCACGCCCTCCCTCTGCTTCATCATCTACACCTGGCATAACCTCTCCAAGGTGCCCCAGGGCCAGGGGAGGGACCAGGGGCAGGGAGCCAACCCGGGAGACGGGGAGCGCGACGCGGGACGAGAGGCCTTCGACAGGAGCTGCGATTCCGACAGCTGCTCCATCCGCTCCCACAGACACCTGGGCCACAGCCTGGCTGACGTGCTGGAGGGCATCGCCACCCAGAGCCTCCAGAAGGGAGGGCCCAACACGGCCGTGTCCCTGACCCAGACCCGGCCTCGCGCCCGCCGGGAGGGCGACGGGGAGGGCCCAGGCGGGACCGGAGGGGTTCTGTCCAAGTACTACGTGTTCCACGTGTGTTTCCGAGCTATTCTGGAGGTGGGCTTCGTCCTGGCCCAGTGGGTGCTGTTCGGGTTCCAGGTGCCGTCCCACTTCCTGTGCTCCACGTCGCCCTGCTCCCAGCCGGTGGACTGCTACGTCTCCAGGCCCACGGAGAAGAGCATCTTCCTGCTTTTCATGTTCTGTGTGGGGATCTTCTGCATCCTGCTCAACTTGCTGGAGCTCAACCACCTTGGCTGGAAGAAGGTCCGCCGTGTGGTGCGGCTGAGGGAGAGCTCCTCCTGGAGGGGAAGCCAAGGCAGGAGGGGGGGGTACGAGACCTTCGCTCCCGACAGCCCCTCCCTGACCTCCTCCATGGGCTTCCGGGATGTGACCAGTACCGCCTCCCTGCCCACCCTGGACCTGGTGGTGGGTCACAGGCCGGACTGGACCTGTGCAGGAAACTGCGCCTTGTTCAAGGAGGTGGAGGCGGGCTTGGAGAGTAGGCTGCAGCCCCTGAAGATCCAGGACGCCCAGAGAGGAGGGAGGCAGACCCTGAAGAGCTCAAGGGAGGGGAGGGACGCCAAGCACCACAGCACAGAGGTCTGGATATGAAGGTTTAGTTCATAACATTGGTTAAGTTCTGGACTCAAATGACGGTTCTGGCTGTTGCCATAGTGGGGATTTTCAAGCTTTTGGGATTTTATAGAAGAGCAAAGAAATAAAAAGTGTTAAAAGTTGAATGAGTCTTAAAACCTTAAAGCAGTAATGTAAGTAATTACTTTATTAAGGGAAATGTTAGTTGTGGAACCATATATACGACAACAGCCAAGATCACGGTCAAATACAAGAAACGGAAACCTGTGTGTATCATAACCTGTTTTCTGAGCAGATGTTATATGATGTAGATCTGGCTGAAGGTCATATGAAGCTCTCCAAGTCTCTGACTCTTACAGTTAGAGTTACAGTGTTTCTGACAGTTGGAAAATACCTGATCACAAGTCTTTCACATATTTCTGGTGCTGCATTCTATTCACTAGCAAGAAAAACCAAAAGTCACTGACAAGATAACTCAGTATTTTCTTTTTCTTTTATTTACACAATATATGTATTAATATATTCATTTACAACATCTATAAAACACATTTTGTATAAATTATGCAACAGAAAAGAACATTAAAAAAACAAGTGTAATGTACAGTCAGTTTCCACTGACTGATGTGGTAACACTAAAGGAGAAAGAGATGGGAGAGAAAAGGGAGAGAAAGAGAGAGAGAGAAAAAAGGGGGGAGGGAGTCAGACAGAGAGAGAAGAGATAAGGTGAGAGAGGGAGAGAGAGAAGAGAGAGAGAGAGGGAGATAGAGAGAGAAGAGATAAGGGGAGAGAGGGAGGGAGAGAGAGAGAGAGAGAGAGAGAGAGAGAGAGAGATAGAGAGAGAGAAGAGATAAGGGAAGAGAGAGGGAGAGAGAGAGAGAAGAGAGAGAGAGGGAGAGGGAGATAGAGAGAGAAGAGATAAGGGGAGAGAGGGAGAGAGAGAGGGAGAGAGAGAGAGGGAGATAGAGAGAGAGAAGAGATAAGGGGAGAGAGAGGGAGAGAGAGAGAAGAGATAAGGGGAGAGAGAGGGAGAGAGAGAGAAGAGATAAGGGGAGAGAGGGAGAGAGAGAGAAGAGATAAGGGGAGAGAGTCTGGTTGAGTCGACCGGTATGTCAGGGCTGATGAGCCCAGCGGTAGTGTTGGAAGATGGCCAATCATCTTAGTCTGTGATGGTGCTCTCCAACACTTTACCACAAAGGGGCTTGTGGTAAACATGATGTCATTAGGGACAACAGGAAGTGGCTACACTTCTGAGGCCACTCAGTGTTATCACAGACCGACAGCAGAACAGCTCAGTCTACAGATGAGTCAATGAGGGAGTGTCCCAACTGGGACTAGATTAAAATAACCTGGAATTTACCCATAATTCTTACCATGTTCCCGAAAAACCAATAGCCAGACTAAGAAAACTTTATCATGCAAACGGTGCTTCACATTTACTTGCAGGTTAACAGTGTACTTTTCCTTTGGGTATCTTTACCCAGTGGTTTAGGTAGTGTAGCTCAACACGTATATGATTTTAATGCAACTTTAACGCATTTTGACTAAGAAAGTACGAGTGACATTTGGTACAGTTACAAACCCCAATCCTGAGGCTGGGTTTGAGGGAAAGTTCTGGGCACTAAGAAGGTACTTAGATACAATAAACATACATATTTATGGCTTTGTATAGCATTGTTGTTTGATCACAATGGGTTTTCCATCCATGTTCTTCCTTAGTCTAGTGGTTTTAACAGAATACTCTGAGTAGAATCACCTCTAAGGCTGTAGAAACTTTGGCTGGATAAAGCACTGAAGTGCTTCTCAAATAAGGTCAGGGGTCAACTGGAGACCAGAGGTAACCTTCAGGGGTTCGCCTCGATATCTACTCATACTGTTGTCATGTGGATATTGGACACCACATGGGATCTCTGGGGCTTGTGTCTCCAGACTCCCAGGTTTAAACATCAAACTACAAACCTCTGCTGTCCATTATCTACAACGGTGGACTAGCATCACATAGCAGATACAGTCATACAGTACAATGTATATATCCTAGTCCAGATCAGTCAACATATACAGTATATACCAGATAGGCTATATGGTAGGCTATATGGTATACTACAAATATCCCAGATATAACTTTACAAACTTGACTGATATGGTACAAGTATTCCATCTAATAGAAAGTGCAACGCATGAGGAGCAAACAAGAACAAGTAAGGTGTGCATGTCCATAGGTGTGCGATAGATCTTCTGAAGCTTCAGTGCAATACAGACGACATAGAGAAAGCACTTTTTACACTGTCGAGTAAGGCATTCCCCCCCATCTGACGAGATCAGGTGGTACGATCCTTACCGAGTGGTAAAGTCACTATAAGTTGGACCATGTAAACATAGAGAGAGAGAAAGAGAGGGATGTTCAGAGAGCTTCTCTGTTCCTCGGGTTTATAAACGTGTTTGACGAAACAGTCGAAAGCACAGCAGGCAGGCAGGCAGGCAGGCAGGTAGCGTTAGGCCACACCAGACAGATATATAAAGACATAGTACAACACAGATCAGCCTGAACCCAGCTACGACTCAGGCTGCCCTAACCCAGGGGACACTTACAGGACTGGCTACTGCACACCACAGGCTGTATGACGAAAGGCCTCCACAGAAATGTCTCCCTCAAGGCGGTAAAACATCATTTCTTAAAACTGAAAGTGATGACCTTTCCTAGGTTAAGACTGCAAGCATCGTTATCGTGTTTTGTTTCTTCGAAGTATCATAAGTTGAAGTTTGGAAAAAGAACATTCTTTGGGGAGCTTGGTTTGGACCTTTCTCAAACCAAGAATACTGATTTTCAAATAGAAGATTCAAAAATATATATATATGATAACAATGATTTTGTTGGATGTCTCTGGTAAAGTCCAGCGCAGGAGCATGTATAGTATGTGGAATGCTGTGTGTGAGGTCTAACTATCAGACTTGATGAGTCAATGCCTCTAGTCAGGGTCCCTGGGCTGAATGTTTGGGGCTGAAGGGCATTGGTCTGGAGGATGAGGATCAGGGATGAAGGCTGGGACAGGGTCTTTTGGCCTGTTCTGAAGGCTGAAATATAGAGTTCCGTGTCAGGTTAAGACTGGGGTCTGAAGACACCTGGAGGCTGGGCGTTGGAGGCTGGGCGCTGGAGGCTAGGCGATGGGCGCTGGAGGCTGGGCGCTGGAGGCTGGGCGCTGGAGGCTGGGCGCTGGAGGCTGGTCTGGCCTCACTGGGGCAGGGGGACGATAACCTCCACATAGTTGATGGGGAAGAAGCCAGAATCCCCGTTGATCATGCCCTCATACCAGTTCTCATCGATCTGGTTGGTGAGGATGATGGTGTCGCCCTCCTTGAAGCCAAGCTCGCCCTCGTTCTCGGGCTCGAAGTTGTACAGACACCGACAGCAGGGTTGGTCCAGCACCTCTGACTCTGGAAGAAGGAAGGATGATGGGGGAGGAGAGAGGGAGGAAGGTAGAGAGGGAGGAAGGGAGAGAGGGAGGAGAGAGGGAGGAAGGATGGTGGGGGAGGAGAGAGGGAGGAAGGGAGAGAGGGAGGAAGGGAGAGAGGGAGGAGAGAGGGAGGAAGGGAGAGAGAGGGAGGAAGGAAGGAAGGGAGAGGGAGGAAGGATGGTGGGGGAGGAAGGGAGAGAGGGAGGAAGGGAGAGAGGGAGGGAGGAAGGGAGAGAGGGAGGAAGGAAGGGAGAGGGAGGAAGGATGGTGGGGGAGGAAGGGAGAGAGGGAGGAAGGGAGAGAGGGAGGAAGGAAGGAAGGGAGAGGGAGGAAGGATGGTGGGGGAGGAAGGAAGGGAGAGGGAGGAAGAATGGTGGGGGAGGAAGGGAGAGAGGGAGGAAGGGAGAGAGGGAGGGAGGGAGAGAGGGAGGAAGGGAGAGAGGGAGGAAGGAAGGGAGAGGGAGGAAGGATGGTGGGGGAGGAAGGGAGAGAGGGAGGAAGGGAGAGAGGGAGGGAGGGAGAGAGGGAGGAAGGGAGAGAGGGAGGAAGGAGTAGAAGGAATGGAGGGGGGTAAAGAAAGATAGGACAGAGTGCTTGAGTGTTTGAGTTAAAGTGACTTTGCAGGCTATCTGTTTGTGTGTCTGTGTGTGTGTGTTTCTCACCGTGGCCATTGGTGGTAGGAGTCTCTGGCCAGGACAGAGATACAGAACTGAAGGCATCAGCTGAATGAGGTGGAGATGCAGACAAGACCAGCACACACACACACCCAGCAAAACGGAAATCAACAAACAGAAATAATAATGCAGCTGGAATGCCATGGAATGTCTATGGATAATGGAGGCTGTTGTTCACTCTGCTCACCACCAGGGGTAGTACAGACAACGCTTGGTCTAACTGCTCAAATATTAATTGAGTCGTGTACAATAAACAGGTATACCTACTTTTTCCATTTACTGTGTGGTTGATCTGGACGTCTGCAGGGGACAGTAAAACATGATTCATGACTGAAAATGAAATGTTATGGAGCGGACAGCATGCAGCACACCCGCTAACACAGGTGACAGCTAACACAGGTTACAGCTAACACATAAGACAGGTAACACAGGTGACAGCTAACACAGGCGACAGCTAAGACATAAGACAGGTAACACAGGTGACAGCTAACACATGAGACAGGTAACACAGGTGACAGCTAACACATAAGACAGGTAACACAGGTGACAGCTAACACAGGTGACAGCTAACACAGGTGACAGCTAACACATAAGACAGGTAACACAGGTGACAGCTAACACAGGTGACAGCTAACACAGGTGACAGCTAACACATGAGACAGGTAACACATGAGACAGCTAACACATGAGACAGCTAACACAGGTTACAGGGAACACAGGTGAGAACTAACGAGCAGGTGAGGTCTTAAAAGGGAGAACTGTGCTGATTGGGTACCTGATGATTTGAAGGATGAGTGGTATGACAGTCCGTTCGTCTGGGTCTTCTCAAAGGCCTCAAGGGTGCTCATGATGGACTTGGGTTTGAACTCTCTCTTGGGTCGATTCCTGGTCGTGGCTATCCTGTCAGGACAAGAAGAGCAGGGGAGGATGATGGGACATGACTAGCTGTTTCAGCGTCTAGTCAGTGCTGACCCCGGCTACACACAAGGGGCTGGTTCTGTTTGGCATCCAGCACTTAAGAGTCTCCTGTACGTAGACATGTAGGCCTACACAGACAAAGACCTGTCCCAACCCGCATGATGATAATAACAATAATAATAATCATCATCATCCTCATCTTCAACATATTATTGAAAACAAATTCAATAATCATTTTTAGGACAATTCTTTTGTGAACATACTCATTTACCTGGTGCTTTTATCCAAAGCGACATACAGTAGAGGGGGATTTGAACCTTTGAACTTCTTGATATGAAATCAAATGTTATACCACTGAGCTATAGCCATCCCCAATCCGCCCGCAGAGGTGTGAGCCGTCGTACCTGCTCTGCAGTGCCGACCTGAGCTCCTCCAGGATCTCTGCAGACTGACGGTGGTATTCCAGCGCAGACTCCACCAGCGCTGACAGCTGGCTCACCTGCTCCACCTGTGGGTGGGCACGTGAACACGCCCGCAAGCAAACACGGAACACACACACATACACGCACACAGAACATACACAACACACCCACAGAACAAACACACCCACGCAAACACCCACAGAAAACACCCACCCACAAACAAATTAAAACAGAGAGCAAACAAAGATAACGTCAAACCAAACTCATAAAGTTCCACAACAGTCTGGTAATGCCGATAGTGTCCCCCAGGCCTGCGTCGGCTGGGCCTGACTGGGTCAGAGGTGTTCACCAGCAGCTCCACTCACGTCACTCTCCAGGAAGTTGAACATGCTCCTCTCCGCCAGGTCCCTGCTCTCGTCGAACTTCTCCAGCGCCTGCTTGATCTCTTCGTCTGGGATCTTGCCCTGACGCTTCTTCTTGTAGTCGAAGTCTAACCTCCGGCCCTCCAGCTTCTTGAGGTGGTGCTGTAGGGGACACAGGGAGGACTTGGCATCGACCGCACATTCAGTATGGAACACTCGTCTTTCGTTTGTATGCCACTGACCGTGATCTCCTTCAGGTCTTTGTCTTGTAGTGTCTGAAGAGGGTCGATAAAGTTTTGTTTGACGCCGATGTCCAGAGAGTCTTTGACGTCGGCCAGCTGCCTCATGGCTTCCCCCATGTCTGTCAGCGCGCACCCTGGATGAAGAAATATACAAATCCAGTCTTAACCTAGAGTGAACCATGCCCAGACCCTGTCTTCATCACGGCAGAGACAGGGGCAGTGCTGAGGATCAGGAGGTTACTCTCTCCACCAGGGGTCAGAGTTGAGTCCCTCTGTGCCAGAGAACACAGAGGGTTCACCACCAGGGGAGAGGAAGAACCACATCAAAAGCTTTCTTTAGTGTTGCCCTCAGTGTTCACAGGGCAGAGACACTACCCTGTGAGGGGACATCACCACCACCAGTGTTTGTGTGTGTGTGTGTGTGTGTATCTGTGTGTGTATCTGTGTGTGTCAGACTGTGTGTGTGTGAAAGTACGTATCTGTGTGTGTGTGTGTCAAGGCGTGTGTGTGAGAGTACGTGTCTCTCTCTATGTGTGTGTGTCAAGGTGTCTGAGAGTACGTTTGTGTCAGAGTGTGTGTCAGAGTGTCAGAGTGTGTGTGTGTCCTACGTACCAAAGGCAGAGTCGTCTCCCAGCTCGCGGCCGTAGCGGTACATGCAGTCCCCCAGCAGCCCTTCTGTCTGAGGGTAGCCCGTGGTCTTCACCTGCCCTCGGATCTTAGACACCGTGTTCAGCATGCCCAGCTTGGCTCTGTAGGCTGCACAACACAGACAGTGAACACCCCTCGCCTGCCTGCACACCTGGGCCAGGTAGGGCACTGAGGCCCGGGGAGGGGGAGGTGCTGGGGGTGACATGTTACCTGGGTTGGGTTGGAGGTATTCTGTTGTTTTTGATAGGAGGTCGAATACTGATTTGTTGGTGACCTCGATTTTCTAAACAAGGGAAAAATATGAACATTAAAATCCAGCAAAACGTAGCATTTTTCCAGCCTAGTGTCTGATCCACAGGGTGTGTGGCTGATCACTGTGACCCCTTATCCAGCACCATGTTGGGCTCTGTGCAGGGTTAGGGCTGTGCTGTGTAGGGTTAGGGCTGTGCTGTGTAGGGTTAGGGTTGTGCAGGGCAGGGCCACGGGTGAAATGATACAAACACAGACAACATCATTACCCTCTCCATCTCCATAAACTCCTCATCCAGCTTTGTTCCTTCAGCTCCACTTATCTTCTCACTCAACAGCTGCAGAAGAGAGAGAATGAAAGAGAGAGAAAAAAGGAGTGAGAGAGACAGATAGAGAGAGAGAGAGAGAGAGAGAGAGAGAGAGAGAGAGAGAGAGAGAGAGAGAGAGAGAGAGAGAGGAAGGTTGACATATAGAAGAGAACAAGAGTGGTTACATTAATATGCTTTCCTTGTATAAGTGCTCTGCTGCTTTGGCAATGACAAATACATATTTTCAGGTAACTTTTGGATTTCGCTTTTAGAATAACATTACTTGTACAATGGTAATATGGTGGTTAGCCAAATATACCTTGTATTAGAGATCCCCGTAGGTTATATTACTTAAACTAGCTTGCTAGCTGGCGAGCGCTAATGTTATCTACCTAGAAGTTTATACTTATCCAAATGTCTAGCCACTGGCTGCGTGACCAAAGACAGGCTAGGGGAACTCATATTAATGTTAAATAACCTCGTAAAGTGACATTTTTATGCCTTGAGACCTTAACAAAACAATCACCATGGCAATGACTACACAATGGAACTTGCATTTAGCTTAGCTTAGTTCTAACAATAAGGGCCAATATATGGTTATGGTGTTGCATGACAAGTTATTGGCTATCCAATCAGAATATGCTAAATGTGTGTCATTAAACGGTTTGTGATGGTGCCCTTACATGTGTTGCAGCTGGCTAGGGCACACTCTTTTACATTTGTGTCCTGTCTCTCCACTGTCCTATCTGAGGCAAAGGCTACTATTTGACTGTAGTTCCAAATTTGTGTCCTGTTTTTCATTACTGCAGGTACATTGATGACCTCCGCGAAGCAGGACGACTGACATTATCCACCTCTGCTGCTCACCAGGCTGCTGCGCTGCTAGTTTAGCCTTCAGAGACTCATTCAGGAAGGAAGTGACATTGCTGAAGTGGTCGGTCAAGTCAAACTAGCCAATCAGCACACAGGAGGAGTGACAGACGTTAGACATTGTGGTGAATCTGGAAATGAAACTATGCCGTCGTTTCAGACAGTGACATCACATTTGTCTAGAAGAACTGAGTCAAAAGGCAGAGATTAATAACAAAGCAAAGAGCATTCTCTGACAGCCATAAGAAGAATAGAATTCTGGGCATAGTAGAACTTTGAAGTAGATCTGAAGAACTTTGCTGGCTGTCTTATAGGAAGGAGCTGTTCTAACATGAGGCTCTGCTGCACTCTTAGGCAATGTGTCATTCATTCCAGAGAAGCAGTGGAGGTTGACACTACCCATCCCCGTCCCCCCCCCCCCCCGCCCCCCCCCCCCACCCCCCCCCCTCACCCCCCCCCCTCGCCCCCCGCCCCCCCCCCCCTCACCTCCCCCGCCCATTGATGATGAATGAAACACAGCACTGATGTTGAAACTGAAAGTCTTAAAAATGAAATTAAAAAATAACAGTCAAATTCCAATTGTTGTGTTTTTTGATCATATAACAAATTATCACTCGGATTTAATGATAAAAAATATATAATTTTGTTTCATCTCCCAGATTTCCTCGGGTCCTAAAACAGGCCTGAACTGCTCTCTGTACCAGACCATACACAGGAAAGACTCGTCTCCATCAACAGGCGCCGGTCTCCAACCAATCTACAGTACAGGATTATACATGACTGATAACAGTTTAGCTGCATTCACAAACTGAGTTATCCGAGCAGATGATGACATTGTACAGGCCCTTTTCTGCACCAGAGAGATCAGTCACAACAGTAGGAAACTGAGATCACAATGGTGAGGAAATGAACCAACAGCAGCACACTCAGTTTGGCCTTGCTTCTGGTCTATTAATGGAGTACTGTAGAGAGACAGTTCTAACACCATGCAGCAAAGCGGCAAAGTCTGTCTCAGTTCAGCGAGAATGAGGAAGGCACTACTGTGGTGTCTGAGTCATGATGACACCTTTCGCCCAGAAGCACTTTGAGTGCTAATTTACTAAAAGTAGAGGTGTTTCACCTAAACATCCTCCTGATGAGGGGGGGGGGGGGGGGGGGGGGGGGGGGCAGCATGGTGCCGTCACCAGCAGAGTAGATAGAGCCATGTTAACATGTCCTGGAGCCCAGCCCTGCTGGAGCCCAGCCCTCCTGGAGCCCAGCCCTTCTGGAGCCCAGCCCTCCTGGCTGGTCATGGTCAGCAGGAGACAGCAGGCCGGGAGAGGGACCAGGACCAGGAGGCCTCATCTGGCTTCGCTGTGATGCTGTTCAGCCTAACCGCTCTTCTGTTGGGCTGAGCACAACACAGCGACACACGCTGACCCCAAGCTGACCACAAGCTGAGCAAGCCTGAACTCCAGGAAACAACGTCTGTGTTTGCTCCGAGGCCAGGGGTCAGCAGAGTCAACCGTCTGGTCACGTTCCTCAAAGCAGAACTGCTGATGCAACTGGCCAGCTCGGATACGAGCCTGAAACAGCTCAGGTCTAGTGGAGTTAGCCTGGTGTGATCAGTAGGAGTAGGAGGATACTGGCTGGTAGGGTCTGAGATAAAAAGGTTGAAAAGACACCTTGTAAATAATGTAAACAAACAGCCGATCCTTGTTTCCATTTGGCCTATACTTCCCTTTAGCAGGCGCAGAACACACACACACAGACACACACAGACACACAGAGACACACACACACACAGAGACACACACACAGACACACACAGACACACAGAGACACACAGAGACACACACACACACACAGAGACACACACACAGACACACAGAGACACACACACAGAGACACACACACACACAGACACACACACACACAGGGTTCCAGCAGTGATGGATCATGGTGAGGGTCGATGCCTGCAGAACATCAACACCATCCAGGTCATAGTGACGCAGGAAAACAGGGAGAGGGAGGGCAGGATGGAGCAGAGATGAGCAGGGGGGCGTGGAGGGGAGGAGGACAGGAAGGAGCAGAGATGAGGAGGGGGGCGTGGAGGGGAGGAGGACAAGAAGGAGCAGAGATGAGGAGGGGGGTGTGGAGGGGAGGAGGACAGGAAGGAGCAGAGATGAGCAGGGGGGCGTGGAGGGGAGGAGGACAGGAAGGAGCAGAGATGAGGAGGGGGGCGTGGAGGGGAGGAGGACAAGAAGGAGCAGAGATGAGGAGGGGGGTGTGGAGGGGAGGAGGACAGGAAGGAGCAGAGATGAGGAGGGGGGCGTGGAGGGGAGGAGGACAGGAAGGAGCAGAGATGAGGAGGGGGGCGTGGAGGGGAGGAGGACAGGAAGGAGCAGAGATGAGGAGGGGGGCGTGGAGGGGAGGGCAGGAAGGAGCAGAGATGAGCAGGGGGGCGCAGAGGGGAGGAGGGCAGGAAGGAGCAGAGATGAGGAGGGGGGCGTGGAGGGGAGGGCAGGAAGGAGCAGAGATGAGCAGGGAGACATGGAGGGGAGGAAGGAGCAGAGATGAGCAGGGGGACATGGAGGACAGGAAGGAGCAGAGATGAGGAGGGGGGCGTGGAGGGGAGGAGGACAGGAAGGAGCAGAGATGAGGAGGGGGGCGTGGAGGGCAGGAAGGAGCAGAGATGAGCAGGGGGACATGGAGGGGAGGAAGGAGCAGAGATGAGCAGAGGGGCGTGGAGGGGAGGAGGACAGGAAGGAGCAGAGATGAAGAGGGGGGCGTGAAGGGGGTGGGCAGGAAGGAGCAGAGATGAGCAGAGGGGGGCGTGAAGGGGGCGGTGGGCCACAGATTCTTTCTCAGCTATAAACACCCAACACCACACACAACCAAGCTTACCTACAGGACCATATACAGGCAGGGTCCAATTATGGTTTGTCCTGTGGGGGAATGAGTAATTTTGTGGATTGTTTAGACTCAGACTGCAGCCATCTAAGGACAGACTGCAGTCTCGTCTGAAACATAACTTATCTTACCAGGCCAAACAAGGTCAACTATTGGGAACTGGAATGTACATCAGGGTGTTCCAGTATCATCTGGATCAATAATGCTCTCTCTCTCTTTCTTTCTCTCTCAACCCAACCATTGCTGATTGTACCAGCAACTCATTAACCATTGCTTATTGGTTGAGCATTCCTCTGACGATTTGATTAGAGGAGGAAGACGCTCAAGGCCTGCTACCTGTCGCTTCACCACGAGGACGGTTAGTCCCTCACCCACACACTGGGAGAGTGTTGCTAAGACAGCATCCAGGGCAGCCTACGACAGACAGCAAGGTCCCTGTCCAGATGGAAGCTGTGAGGACGAGGATCAGTTTAACAATGCCCAGGCCCAGCAGACGCAGGGAGCCTGTGTGAGTCACGACGCCAGGCTGCAGTAATCTTGCAGACCTGTGTGGTAGGGATTAGAGAAACAATTACACACCTCTAATATATCACAATGGTGTGTGCCAGTGACCCCAGCACCCAAAAGCCAGAAGAACCTGCAAGGTGTAACCCTACAACAGAACTGTGTCAGAATCTCAGACCCCCCAGGCAACCCCCCAGGCAACCCTCTACAAAGCGAGAAAATCACTCGCACATGCGGCCAAATTTCACGCTGGGCAACAAAACATTTCCTTTAATTAGCCAATGGAAAGTAAATTGTTCAATTTCACTCGCCTGTGATAAATAATAAAGATAATAGTTTTAGCGCAGATTTCAATGATGCACCGTCGCTTGACTGCGAGTTAACATGATTAGCTGCTATGACAACAGTCGTACAATTAGTTATTTTGCTGCTGCTCAACAACAACAAAAACGGAGATTAAGAGAGTAAGGAAGAGTAATGGAAAGTCGCTAGATTTGACGCTCGTCGCTAGATTTTTGTCGCTAGGGAAGGTAAAACGCTACGTCTTTCGCTTTGTCTCACAAAAAGATCGACTTGATTACGGCACTCGTCACCCACAAAGAGATGGATGCAAATAAGCTATTTTACAATTCTAGTCTGAGCAGGAAGCGCAATTTCAGGGCAATTTAAGAATTAGGACTACTGTTCCTTGTTCAGTTTATTCTTGGTCTGCTAATCAGCTCTGCCAACTGCAAAAGAGCCTTCAGTGCCCAAAACAGAACCATCAGATGACCGCAGCAGTGTCACATCCTCACGCCTTTCAGACCTGATCCTTATTTTAACAGAAGGCCCAGAGCTTCAGCAGTAGGCCTATGAACCATTGTCAGCACTAGAGAGGTGGCTGAAGTCAAGTAGCAAGAGAAAGCCATCTGCTAAAAAATATTACATTTACATTTAGTCATTTAGCAGACGCGACTTACAGTAAGTACAGGGACATTCCCCCCAGGCAAGTAGGGTGAAGTGCCTTGCCCAAGGGCACAACGTCATTTTGAATGGCCAGAAATCGAACCGACAACCTTCTGATTGGTAGCCCGATTCCCTATCCGCTCAGCCATCTGACCCCTCACATTTTACATTTCACAGATTAAATCCATATGCAACATAAAGAATAATTCAGACAGATAATGTACTTGCATTGTTCATACATTTCATGTAAAAAGTCTGGCGAGTAAAATAAAAAATGTACTAGCCAATGGCAACTCAAGCTTCATTGTGTCCGTAGAGGGTTGCCCCCCGGCCCATTCCAGACCCCCCCAGGCCCATTCCAGACCCACTGAATTTGGGTCCTCTTCCCCTTCAACACTACTACAAGTCAGGCAGTGAGCGCTGAAGAGTCCAACTGGGTCACAGGGTAAATATAGACTCACTGATGGGGGATAGGAGCTCAACGTGGCAGACAAACCCTTTCTAGGACAGCACAGAGAGGGAATCAGTGAGTTGTAATTGTCAAAGAGACAGAGAGAAGAACAGAGAGAGAGATTTAGTAGTTATTACACTCTCACAGTCAATGACTTGACTGAGCAGTTTAAGGACAATGACAGGCTCCAGCAGGTGACAGCTGGACCGTAATTCACTGGTCCAGATTATAGAGGAGAGAGATGCTATTAATCCAGCCTGACGTCTAATCTACACATGAGAAGGACCATCATTCTCCAGAGCAGTGAAGAGAGGGCCTCCAGGCCAGGCGGCAACACCACACAACAACAGGGTCAAGCGCAAGTGAAAACTCCTGGGGTTCACAGGCCAACTGATGAACGTACTGAAGCCAGTGGCAGGTTTCTCCACTGTTCCCGTTCCGGCCATGACAGTAACAATCCCCTGCTGGAGGCCTGTAATGTTTTCAGGGTGACTACAGGACACAGAGTGTTCTAGTTCCCCTGCTGTTTCCTGGAGGCCGGGGACAAAGCAGGGCCTGTGGAGCAGAGCGGAACAGGTTGATAGGAGGGTCTGGAGGGGAACAGGTTGATAGGAGGGTCTGGAGGGGACCAGGTTGATAGGAGGGTCTGGAGGGGAACAGGTTGATAGGAGGGTCTGGAGTTTCCTCCTCTCTCCCTCTCCACTCAGCAGGACGACGGCCGAGCCAGGATTCACACCCTCAGCACTCCTGCTTCCTTCACGACAACATCAACAGCAATACAAGGAAACACAAAACCCTCCCTCTCCATCACCAAATCTACATCCCCTAGCATACATTCTACAGTCTACCTCGGACATCCAACAGTCTACATCCCATAGCCTACATCCAACAGTCTACATCCCATAGCCTACATCCAACAGTCTACATCCTATAGCCTACATCCAACAGTCTACATCCCATAGCCTACATCCAACAGTCTACATCCTATGTGTCAGGCAGAGGGAAGGAGGGGGTTCAACAGGAGCATAGGGAGGCTGTGATAAGGAGATCCCAGATGTCATGCTCAAGTGAAGAACCACTGGGAGTTAAGTTCTGGGAATACTGACCTCAGCTATCAGCTGTTTACACCACACATTACTACAGCGACAGGTCTTTCAGTATCTTAACGTTCACTGTTCACGCTGGAAATCCAGTTGATGTGGTGAACCTGCAGGAGAGACGTGTGTCCTAACCTCCCACTGTACCAGACCTTATATTCACAGCAGCATGTTTTCAGAGGGAGGAAATGAGTCTGGAGTCTGAGCAGGCGGTGGTCTCTGGAGCACGTGCAGACACAGAATAACAAGAGACAACTAAAGTTATCTGGAAGTTCAGGTAAATCCACCCCAGTTCACATAAAACCCACTGAGGAATTGCCCTAAGATCTGAGTCATTGAGCATTATACACACGGCTTGTGTGTGTAACTGTAAGTCTCTGAGCGTGTGTGTGTGTGTGTGTGTATATGTGTGGGTATGTACTCTAAGTGTGAGTGAGTTTGATAAAACAGGTGTGTTATTTTTCCTGTGTTTTTTTCCCTCCCTGAAAAAAGTGACAATGAAGGATGGTGAGTGTTGGAGACAGACATTGAGAGGGTTGGAGACTACAAAGCGATAGCAGCATTGTTTGCAGAGTCATCTCCTTGGACACTTTGTTACACAAGAGCTCCAACGCACCAAGGCTGGACTGAATTCCATTCCTTTGGCCTCCAACAAATAAGACATTAGCCAGATTGTTTATGTGTGTGTGCGTGAATGTGTAGTGATTCCTATGAGTAACGATTCCTGGTTGGAGGTAGGTGTTGGGCATTGATTTAGTCCAGTCAGCCTGAAGCTAGGCTCCCACGTGGATCTTCTGAGGCAAGTCCCACACTGGGGCCACACAGAGCAGCTTTGTCTCAGCACTCACGCTGAGCAGCTGGATAACGCCGGCTCTGTGCTCACAGGCAACAACAGCTTGTACAGTAGGAAGAATTAGAGCACAATAACAGAAACATGGTTAACTTTCCATGGTTTGGTGACGCGGTGTCACGCAGGTTATTAGACTGAGAGAAGTGTGTCATGGTGGTGACATGATATATAGTCGAACACGGAAAGGAACAAAAAGTGTTTGTTTGCAACGTGGAACCCAGTCACACGATGGGAGACTGGTGGGAAACAGATGAGCTAACCTCAGCCAATGAACACAGGATATGAAACCCGTGCTTCCCTTTGTCAGAGGCTCAATATGAAATAACAACAAGGGCGGTTACCCCACCCTGCGATGTAACTGGTGCTCCTTGCTGGACTAAGTCCCCCAACAGGACCACCTCTCCAGAGACACGTCCTACTGTGTACAGTAAGCAGGCCCACACATAGGGCCGCACCAGCTTCTCTGCACAGCAAACACTCTTCTCCAGAAATGCCCTAACAAATGTACGTGCAAAAACATGAGTTTGGTTCTTGCTTATGTTTAAAATGTACGCTGAAATTTGGCTGTCGGTGCAGTAAAACAATTTTCCTTGATAACATTTCTTGAAATAATGTTTACTTAAGCCACTAGATAAGACATGTATACTGTAAACAAGTGCAACTCATAGATTTAAAATCTAAAAACAAGATTATCGCACTCATGTGTACCCTACAGTTTTTTCAGGGAATAACTACTGTTGATTCAGGTAGAGAAAAAGGACACACCAGTCATAACTACCGCTGAAACACACACACACAGTAAAGTATTATGCTCTCCTGGGGTCAGTGTCTGACTAACTGCAATCCATCTCTTGCAGCACACCAATGACAACACAGACAACGAACCACAACGGGCTGACTGGACTAGAACACCATTTCCTCTCTGTGTAAACCAACCTGACATTCATGGGTCTCAAACCCATTAACTACGTTCCAATTCCACCTTTTTCAAAGTAATTACGTTCTTCACCTCATTGGTTTGGCCTAGCAGGGGACACAGCTGTCCATTAATGTCATTAGCTGGCACCTCGTAGGCTTGGCCCGGAGCCATGATATAATGACTCTGGCGTCAGTCGTATGTGACCAGGCCAGCGCCTTCCGTATGACAGGAGATGACAGTGTAACTCTGCTGCCAGCGGCAGCCAGACGTCACCACAGGCCTCTCCATCAGGCAGATGATAAACCGCTGAAATGTTGATGAGTTGGCTAGGAGAACCTGGCAGCCATTGAAGATGTCATTAATAACTAATGAGTTCTCTTTGTGTAGGCGTTAGCAGCAAACGGTGCCGATGTCATCCTTTCATAAAGGCTCCACGGTTGTTGGTTTTCGAGAGCATGCTGGGTACAAGGATAACTAGTCCCACTGTCATCCAGTCAGAGCTGATTGGCTGCTTATAGAACATGTGACCAACAGGTCCCACCGCGACCCAAGGTTCAAAATGACACGTGACTCTTGGGGGCTCTGTTGCACTTTATAATGGTAAAACATATGACAGAAAAGACTATATCTGGAGATTGAACCTTTGAAACAATCATTTAAGATTAGCCTACCTGATATTCACTCCAGAAAATGAAATCAAGCCCTACTGACTAATGTTTCCAATTTTGTTAAATGCCCCCCAAACAAAAGAGGTCCTATCGACTTATGGAGGATCTCGAATGCCTGTTTTCCACCCTTAGTCCCTCCATACACACAGACAGTGGAGAGATAGGAAAGGGGTTTGGATATGATGCTGCTGGCACTGTGCTCACCCATGTGACAAAAAAGAGTAACTAGATCAAGACAGGAGAGGCTGAGTGTGAATGATATCAACTGCTGCCTGGCAATGGTCTGTGAGGGGAATATTGCTACACGTAAATCCGCTCACACAATAGCCCAGCCTAGCATGGGAAGGTTTGTGGACTTCAGACTGCAAACACAACTGTTGGCTCGTTGAGTTTGAGAATAGGTCATAGTACAATAACCCGGCCATTCCCAACCTTTTCCACTTTGCGGCCCACTAGCATAGCTCAAATATTTTTTGCGGCCGGTCAACAGATCTATTCACTTATTTTGCGCTAATCACACATGTTTAACAACCGCAGCAGAGCCAAACAGTTCGCTTTCACAGGATAAATGTATTTTAACGATCGAAGATGACAAAATATCCATCAGCGCCACAGTAAGCACACATTGTAAAGAGAGGTAACCTGTAACTACCACGGCCAGGCCAGGTCTAAAACTTTTGGTTAAGTTTGAAACTTGACTTTTAATAACCAGAACAAGTTATGTTAACTCTTAACTATTGCTCTCTTATTAACCCTACACTCAGATTGTGCGGCTTCTCAATTTTTTTCATCGACCGATAATACGTCGCTCTCACTGATATCTCCATCGTTTCCAATTTTTTTTGTTAAACTAAGTAAGACATGTACATTATCCATAGGGAACAAATATGACAGACCAATTATTTCTGTGAGTTAACATTAACGACTACAAATTACATTATACAGTACATTATAATGTAGCTAAAAATAGTCAGCTAGCTAGCCTAGCTAACGTTACTGCTCAAATCCTAGATAGCTAGAGCTAGCTAGCTACTTTTACTGTGTGAGTTAGATAAACCTTATCTTAGTAACCTAATTGTTGATGCAGCTCGAACCCCTTTTCCCTCTTGCTTGAAGGGCAGAAACATAGACTCCCATGTACATCGTTGATTGTTATTTTGAGAAGACAACCCGAACTCTTCGTACAAAACGGCATTTGTGTTTGAGAACTAACCTAACTGCTTGCTACCGGAAGTTGTTGACATGGCCAATGCTGGACCTAAAGTAATGCGTGCATAGTGGATCGAAGTGGACGTATGCAAGTTAAAGCGGAAATGTCAGTTGGTCTTTCGTAAACGTGCCAAGCGTAACTATTTGCGTTTCGGTCATGAAGAATTAAAGGCAAACAGTCATTTGAAAATAAGTACGAATTTTTTGAATCATTTTTCATACTTAAGTTTTCATTGTTTTGGCGGCCAACCTGTATCACCCTAGCGGACCGCTAGTGGCCCACGGCCCACAGGTTGGGAATGGCTGCACTAAACAACAGAGTCAAGTAGTGATGGGAAGTTCGGATCATTTTACTGATTCGTTCACGAACGACATCACTAGAGTCAAGCAGCTGATACCAAGTTTGACTCTGCTGGGTGTGAACGGAACACACATGCCAGTCACAAGCAAATCCCTAGACACATTACACACACAAACACACACACACGCGTGTGCAGACACACAAGCCCCATGGCTATTTGTTTGTCTTGCAGAGGCGGTATTCCATTCTCTTGCCCATAGGTCAATAACAATGGAAAATGGTTCAGTTTGTACTGAATAACAGGAATTCATTTTATAGCCTGGGTTGTATCCCGACAGTAACCATTTTGGGAGAGAGCGAGAGAAGGCCCAAACAGAAATGAAACTCCACAGAGTGGAAAACGATCCAAAAGGCTAACTCCCTGAGCAAAACACGGTCCTAAACCAAGCAGACATATCCAAACTGACAATGCCATTCAGAATCACTGAAACACTCATGTTAACAGTAACAGAATGAGACAATATGGGACCTGGAGGATAAATCAAAGTCTTTCACTTTTGAAAATGTTGTTGCCTCTTTAGTGTCTTCTGTTGGTGCATAAGGCCGCATGGCTTCACAAAACTATGAATTCATGCTCAGAGGCCTCACATACAGCACACAGGAAATGTTGTTGATAGCAGACGATGGCATTTAACTTTTACTCAGCTGTATAATCAGATATGAACAGATATATTCAACTATGCAGTGCAGTCCTGAAATACACAAAGTCCATATTGTGATGAGAGTGTGAACTCTTCATGATTCATCCAACCTACGGGAGATAAATGACGCAATGTCTTGGTGGCTTCTGTTAATGATTGCATTACACACATCGGTACTGACACACATTTGAAATTGGTCACTGAATTCAGAACAAGGATATGAGAACAAGCTTTGTCTTTTTGTATTTACACACTCATCATGTATGTGGTCTAAGGAGACTAAGCCATGTGTCACAATTTCTCAAGTAACAGATTTGGTAACAACTTACAAGTAACAAGTTAACAAGTTCCCGACACAAACACACAAGCGATACAATGATAGGGCATGAGTTGATTAGGATACTACTGAAAGGACTTATGTTCAGTTAACTTTAGACTACAGTACCAACCACTTTCAACAACCCAGTCCACACACACGAACATTACACTGGAATCGCCTACTCAAATTCCATAATATTATTTAAAAAATTTGGGAGGGTACTCAAGTTATGTAGCACTAATGTGTTTCTCATCTGCCTCAAACGCCAAGTTTCATTTTTACAGCATCATAACATCGCTACATTCCTCCCCACGGCTGGAGATAGCGGGGGCAAGACAAAACAATAACGGTTGTTGGATGGTGAACAGGGGAGCAGGTTGTTCGTGTTAGTCGAAAGTGGTTTGGTCCACAAGAGGAATATTTGAAGCACATAATATGTTTGAATACAATGCTATTTAAACATGAATATATATGTAGCGTAAATATATCGTCTTATATAAATTATGATAACTAACGTCTCCCTACCTGACTGGCTTTGTGGAACTGTTTCTTCAGCCCGGCCACGGACATCTTTAAATCTTTGTTGGTTCACTTCTAAGAGAGATGGCTTGACACAAAATGGAGAAAATATACAATTTAAATGATAACGTAATTGTGGGTGCCAAAGTGCTGTGCTCTGTGTCCTCTGCTGTTCTCTGTATTGCAGCAGTATTCTAATCTTGCGTTGGAGGAAATGTTTTCCTGCATAGGAGAGATGTCGGGCGTTCTCACGCGTGATTGGCTGAAAAAGCCAAGTTTATGTAAATACTACCGGGAACCGAAGGCCCACGCTCGAAAACGCTGAACAGGCGCACGACGAAGAGATAATACGCGAAGGACCAACGTTGTATAAAATGCATCAATTATGATTTCATTCAATAGAACTTGTCATGTTTGATGGAAACGTTTGTACGGAAAAATATTAGGCCTACGCTTGGAACTACAGTTGAATGAAGTTAGACCCGCATACAGTCGGCTACCTTTTTAGTGCTCATTTGATAAGTTAATGTATTCGGATAACTGCTCCCATCATATTAACGGACTAAACGGAAATTGGTACGATCCAGCTTGTGTTATGATCTAGTAGATTCTATGTGAGAACGCCACCATCTAGTGTCGGAGGTCGAGAAGTGCAGTATAAAATGTTGTCTTCCTGCAGTGCCGTCAGTGATAGTTACACCATCCACAGCCTGGACATCATTTGAACATATTTTTAGAGATTTTCTGATACTGACTAACATAACGCACCAAATATTTAGCCAACAGCCCCTTTTATAGTCCAGAAATCTGGAGATTAATTTGTAATTGAAGATAAAGTGCTTTCAACACCACAAGGAGGCGCCACAGCCCAAGATGAGGAGGTGTCGCTGAAACTGGAAACTGAGACAGATCTACGCCAACACATGATAGCACCATCTCTAGTACACGACGATGCTACGGCTAACACAGGCAAGCTCATGAACATTTGGTCAACATGCAAAAAAAATGTTTTACTAATCGATGAAAACTGTGATTTATGTTATTGGGACATATACAAAAATAAAATCATATTGAGCGGTATTAATACAAACCCTTTCATTTTGATTTAATAAAATGAATGTGTTAAGTCATTTTTGTTGAGAAAAGTGTGTCTTGAGACAAAAGTACTGAGAGTGATTCTGTGCTCGCTAAGGGACTGGAGAGGGAGGGGGGAGAATGTCTTGAACTCAAAACTTTCCCTTTTCCACCCCCAGCCCGTAGAGTATTAGGAGGAACAGAAGTCATCTGCTGTCCATCTGGCTGTGGTTTTGGAAGGTAATACCCTCTCATATTCATCGGCTTCCCAAGCACCCGTGGACAATCCACCGCACCCCCCCGTCCAGTCCTCCCCCCTCCCCCAGCCTTTCGACTCCCTTCCCTGCTCCTCCACTCCCTGACTCCTCTGTATCCCAGGCCACCCCCACCTCCATACCCTACCCACCCTCCTTTCCCAGATCTCCCAAACCTCTCCTCCTTACCTCTCCACCCTTACCCCTGCTCTCCCCCCCTCCTCCCTAACCCCTGCCCCCGCCCCCGCCCCCTCCACCCCTGCTCCCCCCCTCCTCCCTAACCCCTGCCCCCCCCCCCCTCCCTAACCCCTGCTCCTCCCCACTGCTATCCAGCTTCCCAGCCCAGGACTAAGAGGTGGGATCAGGTGTCGTTGGCCCTGGAAGACCCCTCTTCCTGGAACATGTGTGGCTTAGACAGCAGTGTTTCTCTCTAAGCTCTGTTACAGTGGTTGGGATATCACACTGTGTAGCCCCGTTAAGGCCCAGGGTGAACGTCACTGACCTTTGGAAAGCCATAACCTTCACGGAAAGATGTTTGCTTATTGTCTTTTCCTGCAACAAGTTTCACCTAACTACAGTTGATGATTTAAAAAAAAAGTGTTTACCTTTGGGGTTTGTAAACCCCCCCCCACACACACACACGCAGTTGATTGTTTGAGATCTCCCATGGCAAAATGCTTGGCTGAACATCTTCTCCATATCCAACTGCAGTTTCCAGAGATAAAATCTTCACTAGTTGTATCTAAAATTCTTTGGATACTTTTATCAGCACTGTGTGGGGAGTTTAGAGAACAGTCCACCCCTACAGTTTGTGGTCTTCATGGTTTCTGTTGCCTACATACAGCATAGTGGGGGACTGAAATAAACGTTGCACCCTCTCTGAGTGGTACTAGATTCCCACACCAGAGAAAAAAGATCGGGGCACTTGTGAGAACAGTTTTTTTTTTAAGCTATTAAGTGGCGAGGGATAGCTCTGTGTAAATGCAGATGGTAATATGAGGGGTGGGTTGTAGATGGTCCGTTACGCAACACTTTCAGCTTCTGTACTAGTTGGATCCTTAGTTGTGTTTCATAACTCGACCATCCTCCTCACTCAGCAGTGCGAAGCTCCATTTCTGTCCCTGCCCTTCGACACTCGAGCTACAATACGAGAAAACACATATCCGGAATGACTCAAATACACACGTCTGTTTAATAAATAAATAATACCACGTGAACAAAATCACCCTGTTTCTACTTTTCAAAAGTTTTTCTTAAGAATGCTCATTGACAGAATGTGTGTGGGTCTTTGTGTGTGTGTGTGTGTGTGTGTTTTGTCTGGGTTGTGTGTAGATGACTCAGGGTTCATGCTGGGGTTGACCTTGGCAGAGCTGGTCTGTGGACCACCACCTCCCTCAAACAGACTAATGACAGCACATGCTCCCCTCTCAGGCTGCTGCTGCTGCAGCTGGGGCCTCGTCAGGGGCTGCTGTGTTCCACTCTGTTCTCCTCTGCTGTGTTCCACTCTGTTCTCCTCTGCTTTAATCTGTTCTCCTGTGCTGTGTTCCACTCTGTTCTCCTCTGCTGTGTTCCACTCTGTTCTCCTGTGCTGTGTTCCACTCTGTTCTCCTGTGCTTTAATCTGTTCTCCCCTGCTCTGCCATTTCCTTCTCTGTTCTGCTTGTTCTCGGTTCTGCTCAGTTCTACTATCCTGTTCTGTTCTTCTTTGTTCTGCTTTACTCTGCTTTGTTCTCCCCTGGTCTTCTCAGCTCCCCTCCCCTCCCCCTGCCTGGTACGGTCAGAGCACCATTAAGGCTGTCTGGGTTGTTTCATACTGATGCCAGCATCAGCACTCTCATTATTGATATGCACGAAGATATTTGTGTAGGATTAATTCCTATAGGGTTTGACAAAGAGACAACTGTGCAATGTGTGTTGAAACCAGTTTCCCTATGGAGGAATCTGCCGAGTTACTGAATTTTTCAGTTCAAGTTGCAATAAATAAATAAAAGCATGCAACAGATATGGCTTTTTATTGAGTAGGAATGAATATTGTAACATTAAATCAAAAACATTAACATCTACCATGTTGGTTTTTGCTTCTTTTTTTTTTTACAAATCCAAACAACTTCACAAAGAAATGGATCTTTAATCTAGCTCAATGTCATTAAATACACAATGAAAATATAAATGCGAAGTACAAAGCAAACTTAGACCAATAAACCCTACTGTGAAATAATCAGAGAAATAGACTTTGGACATCATTTTCAAAAATCATTGTTGAGGATGTATGATATGTCCAGTAAAATGAGCCTATCTTACACAATATAGGTTTTTTGGTTTATTTCAGATTACAAATTACTCTATTCACAGAATGTACAATTCAATAAACTTTGTAGTACCATGATGTTTCTTGGGAGTGCTTAGACGTGAGGCCCTTGTTACAGTTAACTATGTTTTCATTTTCTCAGTGTTCGACTCGTTCACAGTACGATACCATACGCTCAAATCATGAAGACAGTGACTGTTTATAAATCACCCCTGACTACTGGTCCTGAACAGGACATACGCCTCGACGCGGCTCTGCCGTCGAGTCCACGACATGAGCGGATATTTGTTTTACAAAAAGACCAGGGAGTATGTAAACGTTCTTCACATAACTGATAAGCTATAGTGGCCAGGTGTAAATACTGCTGTCGGCCTCCCAGTGTTTCCTGGTGTAGTGAGAAGGCTGTAAGGTCTGTTTAATACTGCTACCTCATGGCTACATGAGCATGAGGCTTCATGTGCGCTTTGGCACTGAGAAATCTTTGGTCAACATTAGAATACGCAACAACCAGACCAGCAACGGCTGAAGGAACAGAATCACATATACACGACATCACACAATAACTTATTGAGCAAGTTCACGACACGTAAGGTTTTATACGTTTTCTCAAAGACCACACTCCAAATAGACAAACGACACGCTAGAAATGTCTACATAGAAATGTCTAGAAAACCACTTTTGATTGGAACAATACGCTTCAACTCACAGGGAAAATGTGGCTATCAAGTGGACCATAAGTTACCATACAATAACACCTACTCACTTAATACAGCCAATGGAACATTGGGACACCTGAACAGTTCTTGGGTTGCTATGGAAATGTGACTGGTGGTTTCAAACAAGGATGTCAGCTAAGCTACTGTAACTGTGTTAGAAGTGCATAGAAATTAAAGAGCTAGAGAGAGACTGAGGTGTGCAGTTGAAGATAAGCGCATGCTTTTTCAATGGTAAAAATAAAGCCTTGGGTTGGACCTGAAATGTATTACATGAGATAGAATTTGATCAACTCGGTGTCAACAATGAAATAACATTGTATTGCAACATATACTGTATATATATATATATATATAAAAAAAAAACTATGGGTAAGATTCAAGCACAATTGAAAAATTGAAAAAATAAACAATTGAAATTCCAATCTTTACATGGAAACCATAAAGGGAAAATCAACATGCCCCATGAACAAACCAGGGATAGTTGAACATATTCAAACAGAGGAAGCAGTGGTAAAACAAGGACATTGATTCCAGAATTTCCCCCATTCCCCCCCACCCCTTTCCCAAAACAATAACAATAGAATGGAATTCTTATAAAAGTGCTGACTGGCAAGCCTGTATTCAGGTGAATGAAAGGACACAGTTCCTGTGGAGGTTCCTACTCCAGTTCCAGAGCAGAGCTCACCACCAGGTTCCTGTGGAGGTTAGGGTTCTGGCTGTGTCTGTTCCGGCTGCGGACTGAGGAGAAGGTGGTGTCACAGCCCGGGACCTTGCACTTGTGCAGCAGCCGCAGGTGGACAGTCTTGTAGTGGGCTCTGAAAGTGCCCTTGTTGCTGTAGACTTTCTGGCAGATGTGACAGGTGATGGGTGAGCTGGCCCCTCCCCCCTGGCCCCCTCCCACTCCTCCCTGCCCCCCGACACAACCCAGGGTCCTCTCCCCTCCCAGGCCTAACCCCAGCCCCTCCCCCCCCGGTCCTCCTAAGCCAATCCCGTCGTAGCTCTCATCGCTGTCCTCCTCCATTGGGAGGGGTTCCTCCTCACTGCCTCCTCCGTCCGAGTCCCAGGAGGCGCTGCCTCCGCTGCGAGGAGGAGGAGGCAGCGCGGGGGGAGCCAAGGAGGAGGTGCTCAGGTCTAGCACCGCCCCGTCCTCCAGCCCCCCTCCGCCCAGCGCCGTGGGAGACATCTCCGAGCGCTCGGCCGCGTCGCCCATCTTGCTCATGGGGAACACCAGGCCCATGCGGTTGTGTCCTCGGAAGATGACCGAGGTCTGGCCGGCGGCGTCTCTGTGGTCCTGGCGTCCGTCCAGCCCCAGGCCCAGGCCATCCCTGCAGAGAGAGGAGGGGGGGTACAGGGAGAGGGAGCCGTACGAGTCTTTGGTCAGCAGCTTGTGATGGAGGTTCAGATTGGCGCTGTGCCTGGAACACACACAAAAAACGGGGCAGAATATACTGTTTGTTTTAGAAAGTCTGTTTTGGGGAAGCGGTGCGACGACGACCACATCATGATTCACCCTGAGACAGCGGGCAGTCCTCCTCCTCCTCCCCCCCGCCTCTCCTTTCGGTCACCTTGACAACAGCATACGGACAGGCGTGTTTTCTCACCTGTCTCGGCTCCGGCGGGAGGGGAAGGCGGCGTTGCAGCCGTCCACCGAGCACATGTGCATCTCCTTCAGGTGGACGTTCCTGTAGTGCATCTTCACGCTGTAGGGGTTCTTAAAGGTCTTGCTGCAGATCTCACAGTGGTGCATCAGCTCGTCCCGGTCCAGACACACGCCATCCGGGCCCAGCTGAGTCAGCTCCTCCCTACAGCCCTCTGGTCCCACTTTCTGGCTCTCGGACTGTCTGAACACGGAGCCTTTAGGGGGGCCCCGGTCTCGCTCGTCGCACTCAGAGTCACACTGCTCAGCAGGGCCTAGCGAGCTCACGCACTCCCCCTCCTCCCTCTCCGCTGGCTCCGGGCCGGGCGGGGTCTCCGTCTGCTCCCTCCTGAGGGAGAGGGAGTGGTTCTCTCTCAGCTTGTTGTTGCACGGCGACGTGGCGCAGGTGATGACCCCCGTCTCTCCCTGCCTCGGCCCCTGGTCCTCCTCCTCCTCCTCCTCTCTGTCCAGACACACATCCCTGTCCGAGTTGTGGTCCGATGGCCGCTTGCTGTTCTCCCTCTCCCCGGACAGGTAGAATCCTCTCTCCTCCCTCTCTCTGGCCCTCTCTCGGCCCGCCTGCCTCTCGCACGCGTACCGTCCTCTGAGCTCGCCCTCGCCCTCGTCCATCCCCGGGAGGGGCGACTCGTCGTCCGAGCTGCAGCCCTCGCCCGGCCCCCCCCCCCCTCTCCACCAGCTCCTTGTCAATCTTGATGGGCATGCTGGACTTGCGCGACTTCTTCTTGGGCACGGGATCCGCCGCGCAGACGTCCGGGGCGGCGGTGGGCTTGAGGGGGATGGAGGAGGAGAGGAGGGGGAGGGAGGGCAGGGTGCCCGGGGTGTGGGCCAGCTCGGCAGGGCTCACCAGGCTCCGGTAGAAGGGCAGGACGGGCTGCACCGTCTTGAGGTTGGGGAAGAGGATGCCGCTCTGACCCATGCTGTGGAAGGCGCTGGCATGGAGCTTGGGGCTGCTGTCCAGCTGGCTCACCATGTAGCTGGGGACGGACTTGTGGCCGTCGGGGCAGGACACGGGCAGGGAGGCCGGGCCGTAGTCCGAGCGCTTGTCCCCCTCGGAGCTCTCGTCCGCCGACACGCTGCCGCGCAGGTCCTTGTCGCGGTTGTTGCGGTTCATGGGCATGTGCAGGCGCGGGTTGGGGTTGGCGCTGTGGCGGTTGCGGCTGCGCAGCGAGCTGAAGACCATGTTGCAGCCCTCGATGGTGCACTTGTGCTTGATCTTCAGGTGCACGGCGTTGTAGTGGATCTTCAGCGTGCCTTTGTCGTAGAACGTCTTGTCGCAGGCGCTGCAGTACACCCGGCCCTTCTTCAGGCTCCCCATCCCGATCCCGTTACGGTCCAGGGACCTCAGCTTGCTGTCGGGGGACATCTGGGTGAGGTCCGAACTCATGGAGGGGGTGCAGGGCGTGGAGGGCCCGTCTGAGTAGTTGTCACTGGTGGGGAAGTCCTCCACCTCCATCTTGGTTGTGGCAGAGAGGCCGTCCAGAGGGTTGTCCCCGCCCCGGTCCAGGTCAGAGGTGAAGGAGGCGGAGCTGGAGCCCACCAGGCTGCTCTCGGTGGGAGGGAGGGGGAGGGACAGATGGTGGTCCCGCCCCTGACCTGGCTGCTCCGCCTGGCACATCCCAGGCTGCGGCTGCAGCGCCCCTAGTGGCGAGCCCAGCAGCGGCGCGGGCACGGAGCCCAGCAGCTGGAAGGGCAGCATGAAGGCCATGCTGTTGATGAAGTTCTCAAAGTGGTGCACGTTGGCCGTGCTCAGCTTCTCCACCTTGGGGGTGAGGGGGGCGGGGCCGCGCGAGGCGCTGCGCTCGATGAAGGTGCGGATGTCGGAGTTGGTGCGGGTGCTGGGCACCAGCACGGCCTGGCCCTCCTTGTCCTGCAGGGCCATCAGCTCCACGATGGACTTAGTCTCCCCGAAACGCAGGAACTGCTGCAGGGTGGCAATCTCCTCCTCGAACGTCATGATGGCCCAGCGATCCAGCACCTTCCCGGCCACGTCCTGGTGACAGAGGACACGGAGGAGGGGGACAGACGGGAGAGGAGAAAGGGGAGAGGACAGAAATGTCATGGTTAGACATGTCTGCTCTCAGATGATGCTCTGGAGAGAGAACGCCTTCCACGGGCCCAAACTGCCACTGGTTCAGATGAAGGAATCAGGGGTGTGCTTAATGTAATCTAGCAGCGCTGAACCCTGGGAGTCCTAATTACACCAACACAGCCGCTTTCATCTCTGCCGTTGTTTCTCTTCATTTAAATCATGTGGGTTTTCCTTCCCTCCATCAGCAGAAAGGACGCACAGCACGCAAGCACACACACATACACACATACCCACACACACACACACGCAGAGATCAGAGGGCCTTCACATTGATCAAGTGGGTCCCTTTCCCAGCCTAACCTTAATCACATATGAGTCCAGGCATCTTTGAGTCAGAAGTAGCCTCATGCCGTAACCAGGATTAATATTTCATCACACGCCGTTCGCCTGGCGCCTGCTGAGGATTCTGACTCTACCTACGCCATTAGAGCAGCTAACATGAATTAAACGCAGGCCAACCTGAATACTTGATGATGCACTAATCGAAGGGAGGAAGGCTGACACCAAGCTGGCTCCACGGCCCAGTAACCAGACCACGTTTACAAGCCTGGGCCGTCAGTGTGGAGACGTGCTGCTTCTGCTTGTCCTCGATTAGGGGCTTTATTGACATCGTCAGGGAAAGTTGAAGGGGGACAGGAAAGGGAGGGATTTGAACCCAGGCCGCTGCGGTGAGCACCACGTTTTACACTCTCGACCCAGTGATCTCCTTCCTGGTTTTCTCTCTAACACATCCACAAACGCATACACACACTTTCTCTCCCACCACACACACACTCTCACACACACACACACACATTTACATTACATTTATGCCTTTAGCGGACGCTTTTATCCAAAGCGACTTCCAAGAGAGAGCTTTACAAAAGAGCATAGGTCACTGATCATAACAACGAGGTAGCCCCAAACATTGCAAGCAGCCAAAACATGAAGCATACATTGTGAAAAAACAAAATAAGTGCCACACACACACACACACACTTACTTGTAGTACATATCCTCGTATGTAGTCCTGCAGGGTCCAGTCGAGGGCGCTGAGGATCTGGATGACCTCGTCCTGTTTGAGCACGCTGAAGAGCCGGTCCAGCAGGATCTTCAGCCGCACAGGGATGGCCTGTGTGCCGTACAGCATCAGGCTGCAGATGTCAAACACCACGTTGGAATGAACGATCTCCACCTGACTGCTCTGGTACATGTGGTGCACCTTCAGTTTACTCAGGGCTGAGGAACACACACAGACACACACACTGTTGTTTAACACTCGTAAAACCATCAGAGCCATCAGTATGGTATTGCAGCTGTGGAGTGTATCATATTTTTGTGGTGTGTGTGTGTGTGTGTATTACCGTGGGCTACCCATCCATGCTTGCAGTGTTCACACAGTCTCCTCTTCAGCTTGCCAGGTTTGAAACTATCACAGGAACAGTTCCCCAGGGTGCAGCAGATAGCCTGTCAAAACACACCGCACACTCTCATTGGCTTCTATAGTTTTGATGCTTCAGTAGGAACCCAGGGATTGGAGGCTGCTTGGAGACGGTGGATTAAAAACCGAGATGAGGGGAGAGTGCAGGTAGCAGTCCCATGTCTTCCACAACACAGAGTCATTGGTTATCTGATATATTTGTGAATGTGAGAAGAATGCTCCAGCACTTGAAGAACAGTCTCCATCTTTCCCACATTGCATCACCTGGTCATCTTCTAATGACGGACACATCGTCTGGGTTTCATCTGTGTGTGTGTGTGTGTCTGTGTGTGTGTGCACACGTGTGTGTGTGTGTGCATGTGTGTGTGAGAGAGATTACAGGTTTCAGGGATCAGCAGGCCTACACTCTGAGGTCTGCCTCTTCCTCTTCCTGTCGCTAATTTGGATGATCCTCCACACGCAAACACACACGGACACACACACAGGGACACGCGCGCACACGCACACACACTGCAGATCTGCTCCACACATCTAGTAACAGAGGGTCTCAGACACACCTGGACTACCTTCTCAACCAATAACTGCCTCACACACACACACACACAAACACTCTCTGACTCACACACACACACACACACACACACACACTCACTCACTCACTCACTCACAGACAACAAACAGAGAGAGAGAGAGAAATAGAGAGTATTGGATAGATTTCCCAGAACAACAGCTCGTGGGAACAACAGCAGAGAGAGTTGGCGTATGTACGACACGATACAGAGTGACGGGTACCTGAATAGAACCTGAACGTCTTTCCAAACACTATTTACCGCTGACACGGCGCGGAATGTAGCGACCAACCCAGGGAACAGCACCAGCCTGGTGATCAAAGGCACGGTTGTTAGCGCTACATGCTAACCCACAGAGCAGCCGCGATGCCTCTCTCCCCTGGCATCTATAATGCATGATCTGAGGCTTTAGCATACATGAGCAGCATGCTTAGTGGTTAGCAGCGTGCCCCTGCAGCTAACTCTCTCTACAGGGAGTGGGAGGGGAACCTCCCTCTCATTTAGTCAATTACTTAGAACAGGGCTTGAGGTATCGGAGATGTCCTGGAGCACTGGGAGAGGACGACTCGGGGAGCTGCAGCTCGGCTCCAACCTTGAGCTTCCATGTGTGCTTTTGCTGACCTTGCTGCTCTCCTCCTTCCTGTCCTTCCTCTCTCTCTCTCTCCCTCCGTGTCTCTCTGTCTCTCAGCCCTCTACTGTTCTTTCGCTGTCTGTCTGTGGGTCTCTGTCTCTCTCTCTCTTTCCCTCCGTGTCTCTCTCTCTCCCTCAGTGTCTCTCTGTCTCTCAGTCTCTACTGCACTCCCTCTCTCTCTCTCTCTCTCTCTCTCTCTCTCTCTCTGTGTCTCCCAGCTTCTCTCTCTGTGTCCCTCTCACTTCCTCCCTCTGTCACTTCTTATCTCTCTCCCCGTCTCCCTCTCCCCGTCTCCCTCTCTCCCTCTCTTTCTCTCTGTCCTCCTACTCTCTCTCCTCCTCCTCCTCCCTCCCTCTCTCTTCTGTCTCTGTCCAGCCAGGCAGCTGACCTGCTGGCTGCTGTGAGGTGTTACAGTCTCATCTCGTCTCCTAGCAGGGTAATCCCATCATTATAGGGCAGTGAAAGAACACGGCCCAATTAGGCTAATCCTATCCCATCACACACACACGCACACACACGCACGCACACACACCGTCCACCCTCCTGTTCACCCTGATATACAGCTCAATCAGGCCTGCCGGACAGTCACAGGGCCAGGGCCGCAAAAACACACAGGAGCAAACGCACACACGTACACGGCAAAAGCGGTCCCTTTGCTAAGCGCTCCCAGTCGTTTGTCTTAATTAGATATTCATCACATGACACGCCAGGAGGGAACCTCTGATGCTGACATCCCTAGGGACAGTGGCTGTGACCAAGTCACCCAGTATTGGCACAGTCTGAGACTGTCAACATTGCTTCCTTGTGTCATTAATGTGAAGTGATCAAAGTTCTATTCTGAAAGAACTGTATTTTCCAATTTAACAGTTTCTTTTAAGAAGAAACATGTCATGAATTCAATAAATCTATTTAAATTAAGATTATTTTTCTTCAAAAGGTGAATCTAGAGACCAGACGGCACCACTGTTTCAGTTCTCAGACAGCCAGCAGAGAGACCGGCCCTTATGAAACACCCAGCACCTGGAGGAGCAGGGCAGAAGTGAGGAGAGGTGACGGGGATAAGGTGAGGTAGACGAGAGGTGAGTTAGGGAGAGGTGGGGGGAGAGGTGATGCAGGGAAAGAGAGGTGAAGCAGGTAAAGAGAGGTGAGGCGGGAGAGAGAGGTGAGGTTAGGGAAGAGAGAGGTGAGTTGAGGCAGAGAGAGGTGAGGGGGGAGAGAGAGGTGAGGTTAGGGAAGAGAGAGGTGAGTTGAGGCAGAGAGAGGTGAGGGGGGAGAGAGAGTTGAGGGGGATGAGGTGAGGTAGAGGAGAGGTGAGATGAGTTAGGGAGAGGTGGGGGGAGAGGTAAAGCAGGGAGAGAAAGGTGAGGTTAGGGGAGAGAGGTGAGGTTAGGGGAAAGAGGTGAGGGGGGAGAGAGAGGTGAGTGGGGAGAGGTGAGGAGAGAGAGAGAGGTGAGGAGAGAAAGAGAGAGAACTGAGGGGGGAGAGCTGAGGGGGGAGACTGGGAGTCCAGAAGGCTGAGAAATCAACAGCAGCGTACCATGACGCCCCAAACCTAAGTGATAACATACGTCTGGGGGAGAGTGTGTGTGTGTGTGTGTGTCGCATAACTTTCCACACAGACTCAGACACACAGAGGGGATGACACGCATGAACAGAAACACAAACCACATATCACTAAGGGTGGACTGTTTTGAAACTTTGCCTTTGTGCACAATAACCACGCTAGTGGTTATAACCAGTGATATTCATACACCAAGGTCTATGTAATTAATTGGAAATACTGGAAGAAAAAAAATCTAATATTTCGCAATTGTCTGAATCATTGTCTGAAACCTCAAGTTTTCTCAAATGAAATGTGTGACTAAATGCTTGTGTGGGTCACTGGTGTGGGGCAGAGTGTGTTAAATCTAGTATTTCGATTATGTAGTCTAAGCTTACCGGAACAGTCTCCAGCCACCACTGGCACACAGCCACGACATCCTTGACAACATTTTTTAATTGTCCTTTAGTGGCTCTTAAAATAAATCATGCCATATGTCTATAATACCCATGCTAGGTCCTAGCCTCAACAGCAGCAGAGGCTGGGGAGAAGGACCAGGCAGCGTGTGCTGGAGACAGACAGAGACAGATAGAGAGACACATACAGAGAGAGAGGGAGAGAGAGAGAGAGAGACACAGAGGGAGAGAGAGACAGAGAGAGAAGGACACAGAGAGACACAGAGGGAGAGAGAGACACAGAGGGAGAGACAGACAGACAGAGGGAGAGAGAGATAGCGAGAGAGGGCGAGAGAGAGAGAGAGAGAGAGAGAGAGAGAGAGAGAGAGACAGGGAGAGAGATATAGAGAGAGAGGGACACAGAGAGAGACTGGTCTGGGTGGGATGAAGCAGTGCTAAGCAGCATGTAAGACAGTCTGTCACGTACTAAACCTTCTCCTTCTCCTCAATGCCACGAGAGCCATAACGATAACGTACAGATGAATGCTGTTAACCAGAAACCCTTCCAGTGCACAGTCTGTATAATATTTAGTTGCTATTAACCAGCTTCAGACGCAAAGCAATCACATCATCTTTTATCATCAACATCCGTTAATCAGTTAACTCGTCCATTATATTTCTGTGAAGGGGGAGTGAGAATACCCTAGGAAGTATAACTTGGAAGTGTTCCAAGTCGAGCTGCGTAATATTCTGTGTTGTTTCTGCTTAATCACATTTGAGATCAAACGCTGAGTTTAGCTAATGTGACTTCTCTATAGTTAATATCTGTATGGTCATCACTGGACAAATCATTTAACGCGTTGGTTTAGTAAATACATTTAACATTTAGAGCAATTTCCACGTTGTATTAAATTTATAATTTCACCTCCATGTACTGCAAAATAACCAGACTATTTTTACACATCCAGAAATTTTAAATTGATAAATTATGTAAATTAAATATTCATAAGAATACAGATTAAATGTGTTCAGAAGGAAATATATATATATGATTGAGATATATATATATATATATATATATTTGATTTGCATTTGTATAAGAATTTTGAAGGAGAAAGAATATTTAAACGCATGTGATAATGCTGGTAATAGTAATGGCTCACATTACACACAACATGCTCTTTATTCTTCAGTACTACTAACCGTTCTCTAAAATGGATACAATTCTAAAACTTGAAATTCTTTTAAACAAAGAAACCTTCATAAAACGCTATTAAATATAAAATCACTAATATATATTTATTTAAATCAACACATTTATCCCCATTCAATTCTGGTCAGAAATAGTGACCAGGCCGGCAGGTATAGATCCTTCAGAACGGGTCTGACTGAAACACAGCTTCCTGGACAGGAAGGAGTTGTGTGGACAGTCCTGACCACAAACACTGAACCACCAGGTCCAGCTCTACACACAACAGCAACTTCCGGCTTTGTACAGACACTTTTAACCACACGCGCAGTGTCTGTGCATGTCGCACAAGAACACAGAATGTGAGTAAATCACGGGACTAAAAAGTGTATGACAGGTAAATTCTAATTGATGACAAGTGTGAGATCAATGACTGAAGCAGGTCAGATATCAAGCTGCTATGAAAGCAACTTGATCCTGTTTAACTCCAGCAGATTCAGCAGCTACAAAGACAAACGGCTTGGAAACTCCCTCCCTAACAACCTGGACAGGGTGACATTCACTCAGGATCTGGCTGTTGGGAAACACTTATCCAGGAAACACTTTATCCAGGAAACACTTCTCCCAAGAAATATACATTTATGAAAACGATTGCATCAACCTGTTTTAAAAGAAAAAAACAATTCCTTAAATTCAGTAATTTTTTTAAGAATTGTATTTCTTTGTCAAATGTTTCTTATATTTACCAAAGAACCAGCAGCCTAATGAGTGTTTTTTTCTTTTTTAAAGAACAAATTATAATGATAAAACAACGATTTCTTATTTTAACAGTGATAAAACTGGGGACTGAGAACGGCTGTTCAGTACAAGTAGTGACACGCTGGTTGAGAGCCTATTAGGAGTCAATACAGCCCAAAGACAGCGTGAAGAAACTCATTATTTAACACAATTCAACAGTCAATCACACGCGCACACACACACGCATGCACGCACACGTGCTCACAGACACACACTTGCACGCTAAACCTAAAATAAAAACTGTTTACCTGAATCTCCATGAGATGAGGGTTAGTCGTCTACATTAAACAAAAATCATTTAAGAAAAAAACAAGAAAGAGAGCAAGAAAGAGAGGAACCAACTTTTAGTGTCTTTCAGACCCCCGCTAGGACAGGAGAGAGAGAAGAGAGAAGAGCGAGAAGAGAGAGAGAGAGGAGAGAGAGACAGGACAGAGTGTGGGGCAGCTGTGAGTAAATGAGAGGAACATGTTAGTACACTGCGTCTGAGAGAGTTTGGCTCCCAGCTACGCTCTGATTAATATCAGATCTCCCTCCCTCGCCTGCCTCTTGACAATCTTGTCACATCTGGCTGACAAATCCTCACAAGCCTCTCGGTGGCAGCGCAGTGCAGGGAAGGGTTGGGTTTGGGGCTGGGGGCGGGGGAGGCTCGGGCAGGGGCCAGGGGAGGCTGGGGCCGGCTAGGGATGGGGGAGGCTGGGGCTGGGGAGGTCGGAGAAGCTGTGTGAGGTTGGGGGAGGGTGGGAATGGGACTGGGGGAGGCTGTAAGAGGGGGGATCATGCTTTGGGACTCGCTGGAGGGGGTCGGCTGGAGCAGAAGCCCCTTGCTGACGGACCATCATGAAGCTAATGAAGCTGACTGGGCTGGCAAGCTGCAACGGCCTCACACACACACACACACACACATCCAGGATCCTTTCTCAGAGAAGCCAACACTAACTCTGCACTAACTCTGCTCTACTCTGATACCCTGCCACATGGAGACGCTCCTGAAAGAAGCATTTGGAGAGAACAGAGAGATGAAAAAGACGCATGTCAAGAAGACCCTAAGACGAACACAGACACAAAGAGAGAGAGAGAGAGAGGCAGCGAGGAGAGAAGGCATGAGTGAGTATGTTCAGATGGAGAGAAGAAGAGAGAGAGAAAAGAGGAGAGAAGGCATGAGTGAGTATGTTCAGATGGAGAGAAGAAGAGAGAGAGAAAAGAGCAATCAAGAGAACCTGAGTCTCTGTATCAGCCACCCTGTTCAAGGTTCAGGAGAAAAACGGAGAACAAACAAACAAATCATCCCTATTTACATCCGACCGCAAACGTTCAGTATCACCGTCTAACTCCACAATCCCTGTCGTATAACCCTTCCCTCTACTTTAACAGTGATTAATAACCCACCTACAGTACCACGTACATTTTCCCATGGTTTAAATTACAAATGGCTGTCTCAAAAACAAAACTTTCCAGTGCATGTAAGTATTGTGTATGTGTAAAATTGACAATATTACAGAGTATATATATTTATATATATATATAGAAATCAAATATAAATACACACGTATGCTGTAGAGAAATCCAAGAGCACTTTTGCGTAAATATTCCTGCACATCAAACAAGGTGGCAGCTACTGCAGCAGAATCTTGTTTTCTTTCAACCGTGCGGTCTGTAAGCTTTATATCTCTATGCTCCTGCCAATTTGTCAGTAATCCGTATTATAAAATCTTTTTGAAATGCTACACAAAGCGTAACATAAAGACGAGACTAAACCTGGACAGAGACTGCACTGGCTCTGACTGTACTGACACTCACACAGCATCCCCAGTGTGGGGAAGAGACCCGCTAAATCACCACAAGTTTCCTTCTCAGTTTAAGACTGTTTACAAACACAAACACACACACACACACACAGCTGTGAAAAGGAAGTGCAGCAGTTGTGGTGTGTTGAACCCTGTGTTTGCTGCTACTTACATCACCACACAGACTGCAAGCCTAATTGTTACATTATGGCTGCAACAAAACATTAGCCTGCTCTTAAATTACATTCCAATAGGCACAGGCCACAGTGGGGGCTAAAGCAAGCATGCCTTCGCTCTCTCACACACACAGAGGAACACGGCAACAGACACACACACACACACACCTAGAAAACACAGAAGGAATAACAGATCATGATCAGGTCCACTAAATCTACTCTCATCTCATCTAATCTCCAAAACCGACGTGAAGTGATTAGAATAAAAATGCTGAGGCTTGAGAACACTGGGATAGGAAGCCCTGCATGCATCTGTGATATCCCATTCTGACTGCTGTGAAGTTGCTGTTTTAGTTGAAGGGAGTTGCCTCTCAACATCGTGTCTTTAAGGCATGTAAGGACAGCCTCGTTCCTCAGCAGTCAGCAAGCATGGGCACAGCCAGGACAGGACACATTCAGGAACCAATAAATCACGAGCAGAAAGGTGTGACAAATTAAAAAGTGAATTTCCTAAATGTTACTACGCAGAGATGAATTGGATGTACAAGTTTTTCTAAACACGTTTGATGGCCGTGATGAGACGGTGTTCACATTAAACATGCAGGGATTTGAGGTAATTCTCTAGATTCTAGAGATAGTGAGGAAAAAATGATTTCGAGAAACAGGCAGACAAGTAGACGATATAAAACAGGAGAGTTTCCTACCTCAGCCATTGTCCTTAGTCGTATGTTTCCAGGGTTACAGGATAGTTTGCCATTCCCTGCGACTCCTACAAAGAACTGCCTCCAAACTCTCCAGTCCGCACGACTCGCTAACGTAACAGAGTCATCACACACCGGCACACTGACACACACTCTGACACACACACACACACACACTCACAGGCGCTCTCCTTCACGCTCACATAAAAAAACAACAGTCACACAGCTTTTGCGCTCCCACAGACGAGCTCTTGCACACACACACTCACGTATCTCCTTCTTTCTGAGGCTGCGGACTGGGTCTAAACTACTCAAGATGTGCTGTGTGTGTGTTGAAACTGGGCACTGGGGATTGGAATGAGATCCTCCCACTCTCCCACTCGCGGTTCTCACCTCAGGAGCTGCCTGCTCCCTCCCCAGCTACACATACACACACACGTATACACACACACACACACACACTCCCACCCCCACAGAGTCACAGGGCAGTCCCCTCACAGCTGGCTGGAAGAGGGCATGACACTCATCTTTCACAGAGATTTGATCAAAAGGAATCACAAAGGCTGGAGGCTCTCCTAATGCAGTCAGGAGAGACTCTAGCCCCCTCCCCTCTCTTTCTCTATCTCGATCTCTCTCTTTCTGCACCCTCTATTTCTCTTTCCTCTATCTCTCTCTCTTTTCTCTCCCTCTCTCTCTCCCGGAGTAATGCTTTAAATCAATGCTGCCCCTCTCGGAGCAGAGCTCAGCCCGGTACTGTGTGTGTGTGTGTGTGTGGATAGAGCAGGGGGTTATGTGTGTGTGTGTGCTTGTTCACCTTAACACAGTTCTGTGAACAGCCTCTATAACAAGTTGTGCCTTGTGCCGTCAGGAATGTGTCTGTGTCTGTGTTAAGTATTTCTTCAGTGAGGATATAAGCCTTTGAGTGGATGGGTATAAATGTTTCGTATAAAAGCAGAGCATTCAGTAGCCTTTTAGAGTTGGCATGGCAAGTAAAATAAAAGGAATCAAGTATTTTTGAAGTAGCGTTAAAATGGTTAAATGTGTAACTATGAATGAATGAACAAATATTTGAAATGAACATCAATGGACATTAGTACTTTCCCCCCCCCCAAAAAAATGGTGACATTTTACTGAACTTGTTTGAATAACTGACTGTTTGAATAACACGACCCCAGCGGTTACATTCCAACTGGCAATCTTTTCAGCACCCTGCCCAGATGTGACACCAGTATGAGCAGCTAGCAGTCAGGACCAGGGCTGGACCCAGAGCCACCTGGAGGGGCCTGGTTAGGACCGTCTGAATCACTGCAGTGTCTCTCTCCCTCCTCCTCTACCTTCCTCCTCTCCCTCACCCTTCTTCCCCTCTCTCAACAGTTTCATTATTCCTCGTCCACCCTTGCTTTCTCTCTCTCTCTCCTCCCTCCGTCCCTGCCACGGAGAGAGAGAGAGCTCCTTTCCCTTCTCCTGCTGATGATCTGCGCCATTAGAGGCAGCTGCTAATCCACAAATTACCCAGCAAGTTTAAACAGGTAGGCTTGGTGTGGCCCACCTGTGTCAGCCTAGAGAAAGGGAGGAGACTGAGTGATGGGGGGAGGATGAAGGCTGGGGTGTGTATGTGTGTGGGGGGGGGGAGGGGGAGGCTGGGGTGTGAGTGTGTGAGGGGGGGGGAGTTTGGGGGGAATGGGTGGGGAGGAGACTGGGGGGTGTTGGGAGGGGGGGATGAGGGTGGATGGGGGGTTGACACGGATGAATGGAAAGAGACCTGTAGGCCGTCCTGGTAACTAATCAAATGTAACTAACAGTCCTTGAAGTTGGACATTAAAATTGCATTACATTCACAGGACATCAAAGCTTTCTAGTTGTGAAAAGCCCAAATGTTATGAGGCTTCACATGGATAAGAGCCCATCCCATCAAGCATGCAAGGCAGAGCGTAGCCTTCTCTCCAGCCAGGCAGACACAGGCGCCCAGCGCCCAGCGCCCAGCGCCCAGCGCCCAGCGCCCAGCGCCCAGCGCCCAGCGCCCAGCGCCCAGCGCCCAGCGCCCAGCGCCCAGCGCCCAGCGCCCAGCGCCCAGCGCCCAGCGCCCAGCGCCCAGCGCCCAGCGCCCAGCGCCCAGCGCCCAGCGCCCAGCGCCCAGCGCCCAGCGCCCAGCGCCCAGCGCCCAGCGCCCAGCGCCCAGCGCCCAGCGCCCAGCGCCCAGCGCCCAGCGCCCAGCGCCCAGCGCCCAGCGCCCAGCGCCCAGCGCCCAGCGCCCAGCGCCCAGGCTGACCTGGGCAGGATTAGTCCTCGGCTGCTTGTCAGATTGCTGTTCCTGGGCTGGATGGGCCGTGCTGAGGCCCTCAGGGCAGCAGGCTGGAGCTTTCTGCTTCAACCACAGCAAATAAACTCCATGTGCAGCCAAACAGGTCACGCTGGGTACTTAAGATACACACTGTTGTCATTTGGTTGCCTTGAGCTACAATAAGGCTCAATGTGGTTATACTAACACTATGTTCTTTAAGACAGAGTAAATAAAATATGATATGTATATATTTGAAGTGGAAAAAAAATATTTTTAAATATTTCATGTTATTTTAATGATATTATCATCAGTATTTGCACATGAATTGCCTGAAATCCATTCTTTCATTTACATTTCTGATGTTTGAACAAACTTGTTTTCAGTTGAACTAATTTGCTTAATCAGTTAAATGGTATAACATTGCACAACAAAACAACAGCCACTTCCCTAGGGCAAGAAAGAAAACTTCACCCCCCCCAAACCACAGCAGCCGTATTCTCTAAAACATTGCTCCTCCTCGGTTAAGTACACCAGAGAGCGTTAACATATCCCACCATAAATGATCATTATCTAATAGAAAGCCAACAAGTAGTGATTTAGCTCTGAGTGTTAGATTGAGTTCTTGAGGTGAAAATGTGCCTTTGTTGGAACAGCCGGGCCCATAAGAGACAGTGACGGCCCTGTCATCTCCTCTCAGGACCTGCCCAGACACAGCCACACCAGTCATTTAAACAAGATCTGGGACTGCCTGCCTGCCCGCTGAGTGTGTGTGCCTGTGTGTGTCTGTGCCTGTGTGTGTGTGTCTGTGTGCTTGTGTGTGTGTGTGCCTGTGTGTGTGTCTGTCTCTCTTCACTTTAACTGACAGTAAAAAGGCCAAAAGGGGAACCATTACCTCTGTGGACTGTGCAGCCCTCCGTACCAGGCAGCCAACGCCACGCCAAATGGCCCGAGTTTACCTGTCATCCCACCCCATTACTCAGTGCTGGCTCTCTCTCACAGTCACTTTAAAGCACACAGGGCAGGAGAGAGGCTGAGAGCCTGGGTCGCCTGCAGAGCTGACTCCACAGCAGGACTATGGGAGACAAGACAGACAGAACAGGTAGAGCAGTGGTAGGACTGAAAACGGGGGTGACGGTTCATTTGCTGAAAATCATCAGGCTCATTAGGCTTCATGGGTGAAAAGACGTTTTAATATCAAGTGACGAATCTCCTTGGGCATGTCATTCTTACATTAGGCCGGCAAGCATCTACTGTGTAATGCGTATTGGAGTGTGCGTGTGTGTATGTGTGTGGGAGAGAGCGCGAGAGAGAGAGAGAGAGAAGAGGATGAAATGGAAAGGGCAGAGAGTGTCAGAGTAGGAGAGAATATGAGAATGGGAGAGAGAGGTAAAGGGTTTTCCTATGCCGTATGTGTGGGCTGGTTCTGGTTGTGTGGGAAGCCTCATGGTACTTTAATGAACAACGGTTTTATATAAAACCACATTAATAAAAGCATAGATGGACGGTGAGAGCACTTGAAGCGCAGCGTGGCAGCAGCCCCTCGGACACAGCGAGGGAACTGTGTATCACTGATTTACACACTGCACACAGGACAATGTGGACAACGACCACCTTATGACTAGTATCCTGCATTGAAGACAACTCAACGCTGCGGCCTACTGATTTACGTGCTGCGAATGTTGCATGTAATATCAATTAAATAGCTCCACAAACATATCAGAGTGTCTTGTGTTTCCACAGTGTGGAAAACCCCTCTTCTTAAGTCCCTCGTGTTGTGCATGTTCGGCATTAGGACGTCCTCCGACACGCCGTCCAATCGCAGAGGCTTCTGAGTTCTGATCCCAGAGTTCTGGGTCTCCGTCTGGCCAATAAGAGGCTGACTGATGAGAACCAGCTGTCTGCTCTATCTGCCACGGGCGTGAGGAGAGCCCTCCATGTGGCACACCTGCAGGTAAAGGCATTAGCAGGAACAAAAACAACTCTTTTTCTCTCTCTCTCCAGCTCACACACACACACACACACACACGTAGACACAGAGGGCGGCTGGCTGCGCGGTCCTCTATTGTGTCAGAAGGAGAAGCAGGACTTGGCCCTCACACTGTTTTCCCGCTCCAAACCAACTGTCCAGAGAACGAGAGAAAACAAAGAGTCCGTGCTCACGTTACTCCGAAAACATTTTCCTCGGGCAGAGCTGTTTGTCGTTGGAGGGTAGGATTTTTAAACGTGTAAAAAAGACCTCCACGTTTTACTTTGATGACAGAAAAGCAGAACTATGATACTAAGAAAAGCAGGGACTCTCATTTTCTTGTTTTGTGGATCTCTGCTGACCGACCGGTCAGAACACGAGACACAAACCGCCTCTCTTCAACCCCTATTCTACACAAGTTGTGGCGACTATTTACAACCAAACATTCTGTTCTTCTGCGGCTCCATCTTCTCTCTCCAAGTCTGGTGGCTGATGACACCGTGTAGATCAGGTCACAAGAGAACACAGAGAGAGAGAGAGATTAATAAAGCTACTCCCTTTCCTCCTCTTCCTTCATCCCTCTATCCATCCATCCCAAGAGTCTGGTATTGATTAGACGTGTCCACATTAGATGAGAGATGCTTTTATGATAATCTCCCCCCTCGCGACGCGTAATGGCTGCATTAGACGCTCATCCCCCCTGCACCCGACACCTGGACACTCTCTTTGGACCTGCTGTTTGCATTACAACACTGTTTAATGGGCTCTTATGAGGCCGGGGGCCAGGGGGCCAGGGGGGCCAGGAGGACCGGGGGGCTGGGGGGCGCAGGAAACTTTCCAGGAGTTTCCAGTAGAGCCCAAGTGAGGAGCCATCCGGAGAGGGCAGGGCGAGAGAGATAGAGAGAGAGTGAAAAAGAGAGAGGGAGAGAGAGATAGAGAGATGGATAGAGAGTGTAAAAGAGAGAGGTAGAGAGTGATAGATGGCACCATCCCGAATGAGTGCATTACTGAATGCTCTCTGTCTGCCCTGCCATTGGCTAAGAGGGAATCTGGGAAGGGTAGGTAGGATGTGTCTGACTCAAACCCAGACAGACGACCAATCAATATCCTTTCTCTGTCTGCATCGCTCCTTCCCCAGACTCTATTGTCCTGTCAAGACATTCCTCACATGGTGCACGGGGGCCGTTATGTCGTTTTGTTCTGCTGTTTTCACTACAGCAGGCCCGGAAAGTGAAGCTACCTTTCGTCTAAAGAGAAGGGTGATGAAGTGTGAATAGATGGTACACAGCTAAGCTGCAGCTTGTCTTTGTGGTGTCCAGACCAGCCTCTTTCTCTCTCCCCCTCTTCTTCCCCTCTGTCCACCTCTCTGCTTCCCTCACCCTATCCCTCTTTCTCTGTCCATCTCTCTCTCCCTCTCTGTCACTCTCCCTCTCTCTCTCTCTCTCTCTCTCTCTCTCTCTCTCTCTCTCTCTCCCTCTCTGTCACTCTCCCTCTCTCTCTCTCCCTCTCTGTCACTCTCCCTCTCTCTCTCTCCCTGCTTGCCTCTCTCTGCCTCTATCTCTGCATTCTTCTCCTGGCTGGCTTAACAAGTTGGGTCCGGGGATGACTGGTTGGCTGGGAGAAAAACAGACGACTGAAAACAAGAAAGAGAGAGACGGAGGGGGAACGAGAGAGAGAGAGAGAGAGAGAGAGAGAGAGAGAGAGAGAGAGAGAGAGAGAGAGAGAGAGAGAGAGAGAGAGAGAGAGAGAGGGAGGGAGGGAGGGAGAGGGAGGGAGCCACCTGGACACCATCAGTCTCAGCCAAGGTAAACATCCCCGACATTCCTGCCGGCACACTGGCCTGCAGGGGTCAGAGGTCATGATGACAAACGAGTGACCCAGGAGCCCTGAGAGGCTGGGAGAGGAGCCTCTGGAATCTCTCAGCAGGGGGACGGGGGGACAGAGCAGCATTCACTGGCTGTGCAGGACCCCCAGGACCAGGGCCAGCTCTTAGTACTACCTTCTTACCTCAGCCGCTCCCCCCTCCCTCCAAATCTATCCATCCCTCCTTCCTTTCCCCTTGTTCTCCCAGAGCGACATGAAAGGGACAAAACTAAGCTGAGAAGTTAGAGAGGTACAGAGGGCCCATGTTCCAATGCATGTTCACACACACACATACACACACACACACAGAGACACACAGACACACACACACACACACACACTGGGGGAATGAGGATAACAGAAGCCGGAGCTGGTCTGTTCTAGATCTCTACATTGGAATCCCATTACTATCCCTGTCAGTAATACACAAAAGCTATAATATTAATCAACTACCACACTTCTGACTTTAACTGAGGCTCTTTAAACTGTCACAGCAGTCAAGGGAAGAATGTATGGAGAGAGTAAATCACTGGGATAAGAAGGAAGAGGGTGTCAATTTGAAGACACATTTTTACCCAGAGTGCTGTTCTAATAGGAAGTCAGTTACAACCAGGAAGTGTGTAACAACAATATTTCATTTGAAAGGAATGCTGGGTATGTGTGCATGGGGGCGTGTGGGGAGGGGGAGGGGTGAAGGGGGCGGGGGGGGAGGCAGGGATACTGGGGATAGGAGCCAACTGGAACCAGGCTGGATTCCTTCCTCACAGGTGTGAGCCATCCCACCCCTAATCACCGTCGGCATGGAGACAGGCCAGGTCGGCTGGAACGCCTAGCGCAAACCCCTGGACAACGCTGACGACAGGATGGGGCTGTGCTGTGTGTGGGGGGTTAGGATAAGGGTTGGGATTTGTTAAGATACGATGTAGATGTAGAGATAGGGTTATTAAAACAATCGTTTTACAGTTTTCTCAAGTCGAGATGTAGTGTAGGGTTTTGGAATCGATGGAAGGGGTATTCAGTTTACCCACATATGTAGGAATTGCGGTTATTTTGCTAAATAGGTTACATTAGAGCAAGAAAGGTCAACGTTTAATTAAGATGATATTTAGGCTAATAACTTGAACAACAAGATACTGACATGTTAAACACGCAATAGAATGAAGGTCCCATCTTATCGTTCACTAAACCCACAGCATTTATGGCCCTATAATAATAATAATTTTATTTGTAAAGCACTTTACATTTAGCTAAATCTCAAAGTGATACAGGTTAAAAACGAGAAGGGGCGCAAATAGTGACAGTTTTCCACTTCGCCGACTTTCTTTTGTCGCTAATACCTGATAACAGACCACCAAACAGGACACATTTTCTCGCCTCCACACTCGGTTGTCAGAACGTCGATCTCACAGTCACCGTATTTCTTCGGATAAACGCAGCGGAGTTTAACGTTCATTTTTAGTGCAACGTTTATTTGAGGGCGGCGATTATTCAAAGAAATACGATAATTCAGACAAAGAAATGACCTCAGGAGACATTTATAGGCCATCTACATATTCCTTTATGGGAGGAGGCAAGGCGGGGTTGTTCACGTGCGGTCAGTCTCACGTTGATTGTGATTTATAAAGGAAAGGTGCGCAGGACCTGGCGTACGACCGGTTTTATACATGTGAATATTTCTGTGCGTAGATACTTTCGAGTTTTGGCCGTACGCCATCTTCTGGTATGAAAGCTGCGCAATCCTTTATACATGCGGCCCCTGATTCCCTTTTAAACCCAACCATCGTAGAAACAACCAGCCAGACCCCACCTTGACCCTTACTCATCAGCATGACTACGTAAGCAACAGGACGCGATGCAATAGGGTCTGACAAACTTCAAGCAGAAGTCTTGCAGCAACGAAAGTCTTTAGCATGTAAGAGGTGCAAGCGGGGTGTCTCCAAGCTTACAGTAGTCTGTCGATCAGAAGGTATTTTTGTTCTAACACACAGAAAGGAAGAGTGATGTAAGCTGTAATGATGAAAGTATATGTTCAGAAGAGACGGGCTGGGTATGTCTCAGAGTAGAAGGCTGCTTAGTGACTCAGAGGTGGACAAGAGTGAATGCTGTGGCTACAAGCCTTCAACTATGACCTGACTGTGACCCAACCACACACACACACACGTAAACATTTTCCAACTATCTATCCCCAGTCATGACTAAGATGACTCACACACGGACATCTGCAGTTTCTTTTTTTTTTTTCTTTTCCAGTGGCCTTTCTTTCTTTCCTTCTTCACACTCTCTCATTCTCTACCTCCCCCAGGATGAGGGTATAGCAGGGGTAGCAGTAGGGTTCAGTGGTGTTCAGATGTAAGGGTTCTGTAGAACAGGTTCCTGAGATGGGAAGCGGAGACAAGTGTCTGTGTCCTTCAGAGAGCCAAGCTTTGATGCTGCGCCACACTCTACATTCATGTCGGTCCACACATCTGACGGGCATGTGATCCCTCAGTGAAATCTAAATCAGCCTTACATGTCCAGCGGACTGGTTAGACTGCGTGTCACACTGTCGCTCACAAAGGGAATAACTGATTCCTTGAAAAGCACCTTTCATAAGCGTACGGCTTCTTGTCATCATATCACACCAGAGCACGGGGAACATCCTTAGGGGACTAGCGATGCAGCAGGGGCCATGCACACCCCTAGTGTCACACACCGTCGTATACACACCAGTAGTCATACACCCCGTTTTCTCCCTTCCGTTCCAAACCGTGACCAACGCCAGTCTCCCTCCTCTCTCTGCCCCCAACCCCCAGGATGTGTGTGCTGGGCTCTGAGTCCTCCGGAGGGGGGTTACCCAGAGGGCCTTGCTGCAGGGACACACCTTGACCTCCCCAGAGCCGGGGTCAGCTCTGGGAGCAGGGGCACAGACAAAGAAGAAGAAGGAGAGCAGAGCAGGAACAGAGGGAATAAGTGAGAAAGCGGAGGAGAAGGAGAGAACCTGGGGATTGCGGTGTGTCTGTGCGTGACTTGCTGGTGTTTAGCCGTCATTAAGACGAACATGAACACTCTCTCTGGTGGCTGAGCGTCAATCTGTGTCTCAGGGGAGAGTGTTGGATCCTGTGTCCAGCCATCTGGCCCTGGACAGAAACACAACAATTACACACACCTGGCCTTCTACACCTCTCCTGCCCTCTCCCCAACCTGCTGCCTCTCTGCCCGTCTGTCATATTCTCTCTCTTAAGAACTCCACTAATCCACACTTTCTCTGAAACAATGTGCTTTGACCTCTCACCCCTGGGTTTGTCTCCTCAGCCTGGACGGAACTGGGATCGATTCTTTCCACCCCTGGGTCCCTCCTCCTCCCTCCGTTTTTCTAGAAAATGTCAGGCGTGTCTTTCTTTTCCGTGATGACATAGCTGTAGGGGTGTTGGGGCGGGACGTGGGGAGAGCGGCACCCATGTGACACCCCAGAGCTCCTGTTGTGGTGGGACTGAGTCAGTACCGTGTCGGGGCTTGCAGGAGCTGGCTGATGGAGGCTGAAGGATGGCTCAATATGGCGCCCGGGCCCCGCTACAGTGCGGACACACACACACGAGTGTTTGGAAAGTGCCAGTCGTCACATGCAACGACGAGGAGAGTCTGAGGTCATCTAACACCAGGCTGACAGGCAGAAGGGTTAGGGTTTGACCTGCGGAGAACTGGAAGGAACATTTATAGCCAGACTGTAAAAGGTGATAGGTGTAAACAGTGGGGAAGACAGCAAACTCTACCACCAGGTCTGGGCTGACCCAAGTTCACTTTAACATCTGAGAAAAGTGTTGTGTCAAAATAGTTCAGGACATCAAGAAGACTGAAACAGGCTTATTCCAAATGGGTTAAATCCCAGGCCTAAACACAGTCTCTGTCACCCAGCAGAGTCAGAGTCTCAAGCACAGCATCAGCACTCGACTCATTCATTTAGTGTAATTAGTGTTTTCCTGTCTGAGTGGAGGACCCATGGCAGAACTGTCAGCCAGCTGTACCTGTCTGCCTGCAGTACCTGTCTGTCTGCAGTACCTGTCTAACCTCAGAGCCAGCAGTACCCGTCTGTCTGCAGTACCTGTCTAACCTCAGAGCCAGCAGTACCTGTCTGCCTGCAGTACCCGTCTAACCTCAGAGCCAGCAGTACCTGTCTGCCTGCAGTACCTGTCTGTCTGCAGTACCCGTCTGCCTGCAGTACCCGTCTGCCTGCAGTACCTGTCTAACCTCAGAGCCAGCAGTACCTGCCTGTCTGCAGTACCTGTCTAACCTCAGAGCCAGCAGTACCTGTCTGCCTGCAGTACCTGTCTAACCTCAGAGCCAGCAGTGCCTGTTTGCCAGCAGTACCCGTCTAACCTCAGAGCCAGCAGTACCTGTCTGCCTGCAGTACCTGTCTGCCTGCAGTACCTGTCTAACCTCAGAGCCAGCAGTACCTGTCTGCCTGCAGTACCTGTCTGTCTGCAGTACCTGTCTGCCTGCAGTACCTGTCTAACCTCAGAGCCAGCAGTACCTGTCTGCCTGCAGTACCTGTCTAACCTCAGAGCCAGCAGTACCTGTCTGCCTGCAGTACCTGTCTGTCTGCAGTACCTGTCTAACCTCAGAGCCAGCAGTACCTGTCTGTCTGCAGTACCTGTCTAACCTCAGAGCCAGCAGTACCTGTCTGCCTGCAGTACCTGTCTAACCTCAGAGCCAGCAGTGCCTGTTTGCCAGCAGTACCTGTCTGCCTGCAGTACCTGTCTAACCTCAGAGCCAGCAGTACCTGTCTGCCTGCAGTACCTGTCTAACCTCAGAGCCAGCAGTACCGGTCTGCCTGCAGTACCTGTCTAACCTCAGAGCCAGCAGTACCTGTCTGCCTGCAGTACCTGTCTAACCTCAGAGCCAGCATTACCTGTCTGCCTGCAGTACCTGTCGAACCTCAGAGCCAGCAGTACCTGTCTGCCTGCAGTACCTGTCTAACCTCAGAGCCAGCAGTACCTGTCTGCCTGCAGTACCTGTCTGCCTGCAGTACCTGTCTAACCTCAGAGCCAGCAGTACCCAGCCCCACACACATGTTCCCTGAGACCAGAGCATCTCTGAGAGCCTCTAGTATAACAGGGTCACCAGGGTGGGGGGACGGGGTGGGGGTGCGAGGGTTCTCTGTCAAAATTACCCCAGGGACGCAAACACACACACACCCTCTGCCAATCATCTTACATCTGGAGGCAAACTGTGTGTGTGTGTGTGTGACACTCAGCTAATCAAAGAGGCTGACTTCATTAGGCGTCCAGATGATCCTGTAACTGCTGGCTGGTAGTCTGCTGCACGCCATGCTGATGGTCTTCAATATTTAAACAAAACAAGAGCGACACGCTATCTTGTATGCTCACAGACTAAATGAACCTCCACTACTGGGATAACGTGTTTTTTTCTCCTTTCTCTCACTCTCTCTCTCTGTCTCTCTCTCCCTCTGTCTCTCCATTTTCTGCCTCTTTAGTGAAATGTGAGACCCCAGCGACATTCCTTTCTAAAGAGCCTCAGAGAGAGAGAGAGAGAGAGAGAGAGAGAGAGAGAGAACGTTCCCTGTCCAGGCTGGCTTTAGCCATGAAACAGAAGTTTGTTTACAAACTACGGGCGGAGAAAAAACATTTTCCATTATTCATTCAAGATTTCCATGTAGCAGTCATTAAAGAGACTACAACACAGCCTGTTAGTGATGGCACTCCACCACTGAGCCTAGTGTTGCCAACTACCCTGCAAATTACATTATCGGAGGGACCTAAACAGCTAGGATACGTTTATGCAAAACAGAATCTGTACACCCATATGTAGAGAATGATTGCCGTGTTTGTGTCGAGTGACATCTCCACCGGGACATACATGGTTAATCGCAGCAAGATGTTTATTTTCATCTTTAATGATCAGAAAGGCCCGATTCCGCACAGACACAGACATGTTTCCACCAACATACATCTGTTTGTGTCACAATCAATCAGCTCTGACACACGCACACCCACCCACCCACTCTCTCTCTCTCTCCCTCTCTCTCTCTCTCTTACACACACACACACACCAGCACAGACCTCCCCATCAGCTAGGGGACATAATTACCCAGCCTGCCCGTGACATTCCTGTTTAAGGGTCAGAGGGAATCCACTTCCCCTCCCCTCCACACACACACACACACACACTAACACACACACTAACACACTCTTGTCCCCCACGGTTGGGGTAAGCACGTCACCAAGGGGTGAGGAGAGTGAGGCGAGGAGGTGGGGGTACCAGAGGCAGAAGGGGTGGATGTGGGGGGGCACGGAGGGGGTAACGGGAGAGAGGAGGCATGGAGTGGGTGGGATGTGGGGGGGGGGGGGGGGGGAGAGCTGATGAAATTGGAAAAGCATGTGGAGATAGATGTGAGTGTGAGACAGATCCAGACAGTTCCAGATGCCCAGGCTCAGAGGGCTCGGAGCCACCCTCCCCAGGGACGTGACTCACCTGGAAGGAGGGCCAAGCACTGCCAGATGTGGAGGAAGCAGCCCGGGTCCCTCACGCTAACAGTGTCTAACACTGCCTAACACTGCCTAACACTGGCTCGATTGTGCTGCAGCATATGCTTCCAGTCAAGGGTGAAAAATGCAGGCACCAGCACATGCCAGAAGTCTTTCAAGCATGGCCCAGCAGTCAGCCTCGAGCCTCACACACACACACTGATCCATACACACACACACACACACACACACAGATCCTCTCAGTCAGCACAGACATGTCACCACACAGCAAGTTAAGGCTGGTTAAAGTGTATAATAGCTAAGGGACACCAACCCTGTAACACAACACACACACAGCTCTGTCAAATACAGATCTATTCCACACACACACACATAGATCAGCATCAGACTTCTGTCTTGGCCACAGACACTTTGTTACGGAGAAAGACACAGAGACATGGGGGGTGAGAGAGAGAGGGGAGAGGGGAAAGGGAGAGTTAGAGGAAAGAGAGAGAGCGGGAGAGAGAGATAGAGAGTGAGAGTGAGAGTGAGAGATACATGAACAGAGTAAAGGGATTGAGAGTTGTACAGTGAGAGGAAAAGTAACGGTGAAACACAGTGAATGTAGATCCAGACAGTCACAGTTAGTCCAGGGTTAAGGCTTCAGACAGTCACAGTTAGTCCAGGGTTAAGGCTTCAGACAGTCACAGTTAGTCCAGGGTTAAGGCTTCAGACAGTCACAGATAGTCCAGGGTTAAGGCTTCAGACAGTCACAGTTAGTCCAGGGTTAAGGCTTCAGACAGTCACAGTTAGTCCAGGGTTAAGGCTTCAGACAGTCACAGTTAGTCCAGGGTTAAGGCTTCAGACAGTCACAGTTAGTCCAGGGTTAAGGCTTCAGACAGTCACAGTTAGTCCAGGGTTAAGGCTTCAGACAGTCACAGTTAGTCCAGGGTTAAGGCTTCAGACAGTCACTGTTAGTCCAGGGTTAAGGCTTCAGACAGTCACAGTTAGTCCAGGGTTAAGGCTTCAGACAGTCACAGTTAGTCCAGGGTTAAGGCTTCAGACAGTCACAGTTAGTCCAGGGTTAAGGCTTCAGACAGTCACAGTTAGTCCAGGGTTAAGGCTTCAGACAGTCACAGTTAGTCCAGGGTTAAGGTTTCAGACAGTCACAGTTAGTCCAGGGTTAAGGCTTCAGACAGTCACAGTTAGTCCAGGGTTAAGGCTTCAGACAGTCACAGTTAGTCCAGGGTTAAGGCTTCAGACAGTCACAGTTAGTCCAGGGTTAAGGCTTCAGACAGTCACAGTTAGTCCAGGGTTAAGGTTAAGGCTCCGACTAGAGGTGTGGGTGTTCGGGACCAGCAGCAGAGTCAGAAACGACCTCATAGGAAATAAATATTTTGACTGTGACTTTGACAATCCATGTCACACAGAAATTTCATTTCCACGTACAACATCCAAACATATGACCAGATGGTTTTAGACAAGGCTATGAGACGACAGGAAAATCATTAGGCAATGGACACCGGAATGGAACACACAGGCTGCTGATGTTGCAGTGTCACAGGGTCCAGGAGAGTGAGGCTGTCTAGGACTGCCAGGACACAGGGTCCAGGAGAGTGAGGCTGTCTAGGACTGCCAGGACACAGGGTCCAGGAGAGTGAGGCTGTCTAGGACTGCCAGGACACAGATGGGGAGCACACGTCTCTTTCAGAAGGTAAATCTCCTCACCTGGAGTAGGGCACACAGAGAAAGAGACACACACACAGAGGCACACACACACGCAGATGGCCACCTACAGCCTGTAAAAGTCCGAAGCCCGGTCCAGGAATGTGTGTGTTACACAATGACCTCATTGTGCCGTGATATGGCTTGTCTGAGCGGAGCTCTGTGGCAGAGTCACACCTGTTCCACCTATGCCAAAGGGCTGACAAAGCCAGAGCTACATCAATCAGCATTTAGAACACGAGCGCACACACACACACACAGGTAGAGACAGAAGCAAGTACACACATGCAAACACAGACACACACACACACGCGCGGGTAAAAAAAAAAAGAAGCAAGTACTCGCAAGTACACACACGCACAGACACACACATACACACACACAGTGCTGATGTGGCACTGTCAGTCTGTCTGTCTGTCTGTGTCTCTAACCCCAACCCTCATGACAACATTAACCCTTTCAGAGCAGACAAATGACATTACTCTCTTTCTCCTGAAATGCATGTCTGCTCCATCATCTGTGTGCTGGGGTTTATCTTCTAAAAGCTGTTGTTGGCTCATTTGTCAAAGTCACTTTCAGCAGACATGTCATTAAGTCACTAAGTGCCACATTGTCATTTGATCCTATAAGGCCGGAGCCAGACCGGAGAGGAGCATTCTGGCTTTGATGCTCTGTGTGATTGGGAGCAAAGTGATTTTTCAGTGGAAAATTACCCTTTGTTACATTATCACCGTCATTCTGCTGAAATGTAATCAATACCCATCCACACAGTCCAGATCTCAGGGAACTGGTGATGTAACACATGACTGAGGGGCGGGGGGGGCACTAAACGCCCACCTGCATGATGTGTTCTGCTTAAAATACTTTAGTTGACATGCATATCAACTGACGAACGGTTTTAATACCGATATTTATTTATTTTTGACCAGAGTTCGCTCAGTTTACTGCCGCCATGCCACATATAAACATTTTGTCCATTAGTCACATTTACGAATATAAAGAGTTTTTGAACCAACACAGAAATGTCAGGAATGCTCAATAGTGTGGTGCACACGGCATGATGGGAGGGTCTGTCACAGGAGGATCATTTCAGTCCAGCAGCTGACAGGGATGTGGGTGTGTTGCCACAGTGGAAGGAAGCTGTGGGATTGTGTAAGGGGATCCAGCGCACGGCACACTCATACCATCTCCCCCTCACTCTGGATCACACCACTGACACACTGCCAAGTTCTCAGGCCCCCTTTACACACACACACACACACAGTACACTCACAGTACACTTCAGACTTAAGCCCTGCTGAGTTACAGTAAACACACAGTACATAATATTCTCTTACATGAACCTCCTCTTTTTCAGGGAGCTTGGGGAATGAGACAGAGAGACAGTACAAAAAAGACAGGAATAGAGTGAGAAAGATTTTAAAAAGAAAAAACAGAGAGATGGAACAAAGAGAGAGAGAGAGAGAGAGAGAGAGAGAGAGAGAGAGAGAGAGAGAGAGAGAGAGAGAGAGAGAGAGAGAGAGAGAGAGAGAGAGAGAGAGAGAGAGAGAGAGAGAGAGAGAGAGAGAGAGAGAGAGAGAGAAGAGAGAGAGAGATAGAGAAAGAGAAAGAGAGAGAGAGTTGAGAGAGAGTACAGTTGTCTCTGCTGTTTTACTTATGGACTGTCCACTGCTGCCTTCTGTCCATCAGTTCTCCTGACTGGTTATTCACCAACATCTAATGTACGCGCCAATGAATCATAGTGTGTGAAAAGCATTCCTGTACACCTCGTGGAGAAATCCCACGTCCAAATGTCCAACAAATGTAAACACTTCAGCAGGGTTACTCTGATCTTAAGGAGTATGAAGGCAGTGTTGCTACACTGCCTCCCAGGAGTGGAGAAGCTGAGCAGGATGGGTCTCAGCATGACCTGGAAGGATCCATCAAGCATGCCATCAGCCTCGCCCCAGCTCCAGTGATGAGATCCAGACTGGCTTTGCTCCTCGTCCACCCCGTTCACCCCTCCCCTTCCCTCTTTCCCTCCCCCCCCCCCCATCCTCCCTCCCTAGTGTCCCATCCCCTCACATCATCAATACCCCTCAACCCCTCTGTCACTGCCCCCCACACCCTCCCCCCCCCACCCCTCCTCTGGAACCCCTTACATCAAAGCCACCCAGCTTAACGTGCCATTGATTAGGCCAGCGGTGGGGGGGTGGGGGGGTTCCAGGGGTGGGGGGGTTCCAGGGGTGGAGGGGTGGGGGGGGGGGGGGGGGTTGGGGTTGTAGCCCGTGCTCAGGGGGAGTTCTGCTATCTACCACTCCTGGGGATCAACACAGAAACCTCCTCTTACTGCAGACAGCTGCTGCTCCCCTGGACACTCACAGCACTGACAGGCTGGACTGTTGGTAGTCAAACAAACAGGGAAAAGAATACTTCATCTTTCTCTGCGGCGGCTCAAACTCCACAGACTCCTCCCTGACAAGTTGCTTTTCCCCACCTTCCACTCTGCTGTGTGGGTGTTGCCACTGCTGTAGGGGAGAGGAGATGAGGGAGAATAGGACCCTGGGGTTGTCCTGTAAACACTTGTCCTGGAGGCCCCCCCCACACCCAAGCACACACAGGCACAAACACACACAGGAGTCCAGGTCCTTGTTATTGCGGTGGGCCACCCAACAACACCCTCTCTTTTCTCTACTTATGCTGCCTCCAATAGAAAACTCTGTTTCTCCAAAACACCTCGTCTAGACTCCGTCACCTAGGCGATGAGCGTAATTGGTCTAATTGGATGTTTGCACACAGCCAATGATGTATGTCAACAACCTATTTAACGGCGGTTATGTCTTGTGCAATGTGGTCGTAGGCCAGGTTTACTCGGCCTGTCTACGGAGGCACAGCTGCAAGCACACAAACACAAGCTAACTTTCATCTCACAGCCAAACTTCACTTAGTGTTCTGTCATTCAGACACGACAACACCATGTTACAAGTGGCTCCAGTTCCACTGAAAGCCATGAAGGGCTCTTCACAGCTATGTGATGTTGAGATAGCATAATATCCTCTCACAGCCGCCTACATGGATAATCTGGATATTCATGAGAGGAGAACAGGGGAGTTCTGGCTATATTGACCATGGCCAGCTGGGGTTCTTATAGGGGGGGGCTATGATCCTGGGCACTCATGGTTCCTAGTAGTGCCATACATCACTGCTGTCATTTAGGGTATGCAATGGAAGGACACCCACTAACATAACCCTACCCTGAGTGTTGAACTACTTATGCCACGTTCTGGCATCACATGTTCAATGGGAACGGCCACCCTTATGTGCACATCCTGTTGGGGACTGTAGCTGATGTGAATTAAAAAAGTGCTGTAACAGCGAGAGCGGAGCTGTGTGCAGTGTGGAAGGTTGTGGGCCTCAGCTGAGAGGCTGGGGTCCCTGAGGTGAAAGCGCCTCAGGTCAGGTAACTCAGCGCTGGGCTGACCAAGCCCCCAAACACCTTTCATAGCCTCGAGTACAGACTAGCCTGATCCTGTGCTCAATGATCACTGCAGCTCTGCCTGTCTGCCTGCCTGTCTGTATGTCTGCCTGGCAGCTCCTCTGCCTGCCTGCCTGTCTGCCTGCCTGCGTGCATGCATACTCCACTACAGCCCTCTCCTGCAGCACCTAGGGTTATAGTCAGAAGCACAGCCCTTCCAAAGTCTCAATAGAAATCAGCAGTGCAGGATCGGTGAGAAGGCTTGGGCAGGGAGAGGCCTGGGAGAGGAGGAGAGGTGCTCTGGCTCTTCTGAGACTCCCCTCCTGGCTTTTGAAGGAGGGATGAGCGGAAGGAAAATCAATAGGCTGGAGCAGAAGGCCTACGATGGCATGGCTAATCTGGTTTCTGCATTAATGTTTCAGATGCTGGGAGAGCTGTATAACCCTCTGTAGTGTGGGCCTCAACACACACACACACAAACTAACACACACACACAGCGATAGCCTTCACGGATGAGAAACACCCTTTTCAAAAAAAAGTCCTTGGATACTCACACTGAGATGCACACACGATCCTCTAAAACACATTAACACATGCTGTAAAAAGGCTTCATATTGTCTGAAACTCAAATACAGGCAAAACAATGTATAGAAACAACAATAAATGTTCACTGTTGACATTGTATTAAGCAGATTTTGAGATCCCAAGAGAAGTGACCACTTTGTGAAGTACAGTACAGAACTAGCCCTTACTCATACATACAGTAGCCTAGGCAACACACCCTCTTTGGCGCAAATAGCAGAACAAAGCTTTAATAATACAGCAAACAAGATGGGGATAGGTGTAGCTCAGTGGTTAGAGCATTTGACTGCAAATCAAGAGGTCACAGGTTCAAATTCTCTCAGTACTAAACGTCGCATTGAATAAAAGAGTCTGCGAAATAAAAATGTTATAAAAAAAACATAAAATTATGTTTGGACAGGCACGGTTACCTGGAACAGACTGAGGAAAGAGTAGGAGGGAGAAAGAATAAACTGGCCTAAAAAAATGAAAGCTTTAGGTCACCGGCAAGATAACAGGAGCCCCTGGTTTTGGAGATTGGTTCACTGAGTGTGTGTGTGTGTGTGCGTGTGTGTGTGTTAAGTAGTAGTGTGGAGTAGCAATCCTCCCCAGACACTGAATCATAATCTCTAACCTCTTCAGGTATTTGGGTGTTTATGCCACAGTTTCCACATTTCTTTCCCCTGACATTAGGGGATATAACTCAGGGGGCGACAGACGGACAGCTCCCTTGTAGAGACTGGTACGGGGAGGGACGCTGCCATGGGCTACACCCCCCCCCCCCCCACACACACACACACACACACAACCCCCCCACACACGGCCAGATGTGCGGTTCTATCTGCTACACCCCCTCCCCATCCTCGTTCCACCACTCGCACTGACACCACTAATGCCTGCAACCATGCTGGAATATTTACGTTCTTGGGTCCCACTAGGAACACGACTGTTCTTCCAGCGATTTAAAGACGTTTAAAAGTTAGATTTTCTTTAACTTCTGCCACAGTATGTTTTGGGACTTCGAAGTTGATTTAACTGGCCTTGATGAGATGTTACTAAATCACATTTTAAAAATTCAAAGCAAAGTAAAGCTCCCCAGTGTCTCTACCTTCAACAAAGGAAAGGACTCAAATGACCATCGCGAACCAAAGTCTACTAATGATGTATAATGTACTAACAGGTGTAATAGATGGTTGTGCATTGGTAGAGTTAGAGTTGTGGTGGTCATTTTAATTTCCCTTTCTTTTTAGTCTTTTCACACATTTTTACTCACAGCCTAAAACATTTCATTCTCATTACGTTTTCTTTGTAGGCTATTTCTATAATATTTATCAAAAATATATGACCCAAAATATTTTTCTTTCGCACCGTAGCAGCTAATCACTGTGTGAGGGGCTGCAATCTATATACATACATTTATTTTACGGTCTTTACATTTCAATTATACCATTAAACAGTCAAACAATGTACTGGGTGGTATTTTTAATTTCATCCCCTAAAAATAGCTGAGCTAGGTTGGCCTAGCTAAGCTTATTTTGTAAACCACTGTCAATTAAACTCAAGCTAGGTACTCAAGTTTTTGCAAAGGCAAAAGTTCAGACTTAATTGGGGGCACCATTTCTCATTTTCGAATTTCTTTGATAATGTTACCCAGTGTAGCTTTAATTTTTGTTCCCATGCAATCAAATGAACCATTTGATCCTCTGCTGTTCTAACAGTTAGCATCCAAGTTCAAGGTAAGGCTAGGTTAGCCATGAACTTTAATGCATTAAGTCTAAGAGAAGGTCATTAAGGATTATGTTGAATTCAATAAAAAGTTTAGAATTAAGTCATTAGCAAACTTGCTATTGCATCCTATATTACCCACACATTATAGGCTACCCAAGCTATATTACTCAATCATTTGATGTTAGGTTAGCAATCCCTGGTAGCTGTGTAGTGGTCATGCACCCTAGGGTTAGCTAACCCTAACCCTAATTATAGGATGTATATAACAACCTATCATCTTTAATCCTATGCCATTATAAAATCCACCGAAATCTCAAAGAAATGTATCGCTAGTGGGCCTATAGAGGGTTTTCACGGACGTCACATTCTGGGCAGTAACCCGGATGCGCGGCCATCTTGGAGGCACTCGATGTAAACAACTCAACGGAGTACAATGAAAATAACGCAAATTCTATACTCTTTGGTACAACTCTAGCCATGTCTGAACGACCGAAAAGGCCACCAAAACGTGTCCAAGATCCTAAGACATAGAGGGAAGGCCTTGGACCGCAAGAAAACCGTCGGTATGATGAGAAAATTGGATTTATTGGCGCTGCAGATCCTTACCAGTTAGCTCCCTCTTCTTGGATATGTGACGACCCTGTGATTCTGCCGTCAGTCGGATATCCAGATATTGTGAACTACCTAGTTTCTCGCCGAGCCCATATACAGCGGAAGACCTTAAAGCTTACAAAGGTTTGGAGGCCTATAATCAGATGGTGTGTGGATGGGTGAGGGAGATGCAGTACCAAGTCCTCAACGACCGTTGTGTTGTGAAGGCCAAAGTAAGTAATGCAATGACGTCTTAAATCAACCTAACCATAACTGACACTCAATCGTGTTTTTCTTTTCATTTCAAAGACCCCCAGTTTGCTATGTAGGCCTACACTGTACACTATCTGAGTTAGTTTCATAAGATAAGATAAGCCTACATGTTATCATTTATTGATTAAAAAGTGGTGAGAAACTATTTTGTTATTAGTCTTGGTTGAGCTTTGCCAACCACAAGCGCCTCCTTTCCTCTGACAATCTCTGGCATTCCTTTCCCTGGTTTCTAATAACTTTTGGAAGTCGATAATAAACCAAATGATTTTCTCGATCTGTCCTATTTGAACAACCTGAAACACGGCAACAATTCACAATTTTCCTCGCCGAGGTTCGGGATTTACTTCAGTGCCAGTGCAGTGTTGTGATGGGGAGTGCCTCCAAGATGGCGACTTCCGGTCTGATGACGCGTCCGTGAAAACCCTTTATTCAAACATAGGCCTAGACATGACGACCTTCTCGAACAATTGACCAATTGACAGTTGGTCAATTGTTCATTTACATTTCATTAAGCAGAGGCTCTTATCCATGTCATTTTCTTAACAGCTCTCATATACAATTACAAAAAGTTTCATACATCTGTGTTTTACTATTTGAACACCAATGCATTTACAAGGCTTTACAAGGCTTTTTGCTTGATAGGCTAACTGGCGGCTTCCTACTCACCGTTTCCATGTCAATGGGGACTGCATCGAACAACTTGGTGACTTCAAGCTTGAGCGTCACTATCAGGTCACGCTGATGAAATGCGCCCAACTTTTTAGGACGAAGATACGGGAAAAGCTTGCTAGGTCGGAGACAACAATTCCATTAAAATTGGGTAGTTATAAGTGTTACAACGGGGCTCTGAAAGCGTAACCACTCTTGTCACACTCCCAGTCACTTTTTAGAGTCACTAGTTCATCGCGACGAGTTGACGGATGCACCTGAGACTCATCAGTAAGCACAGGTAATTTGTAGTGCTTGGATTGACAGCTGCTGCCCCTCCAAAGCGGTGACACTTGACGGACGCTTTTACCGAATAAAATGGTTTTTACAAAGGGCAATACATGTATGCGAATTGTGGTACACTGAATGTCTATAAACTATTTGGTAAAACATATAGCCTAATTTAAGTTACAAAGTCCTTCAGTGTAGCTAAATAAATAAACGTTTTGAAGAGGTAAACAGCTTAGATTTGTTTACATATTTAATTTAGTTTATACGTTTTACATTTAGTGCAATATTGTGGGATTTTAATCCATTTAGTTTAGTGAGAGCCCTGGGCATTCACAATACCTTACTGTCATTAACACACTTTACTGTTGCTGGTCTCAGTTTGGCCGACTAAACAAACACAAGCGTGCACACACCCACACACAACCTTTCTAACATTACATTACATTTACATTTAGTCATTTAGCAGACGCTCTTATCCAGAGCGACTTACAGTAAGTACAGGGACATTCCCCCCGAGGCAAGTAGGGTGAAGTGCCTTGCCCAAGGACACAACGTCATTTGGCTCGGCCGGGAATCGATCTGGCAACCTTCAGATTATTAGCCCAATTCCCTCACCGCTCAGCCATCTGACTCCTATGACTCACATCCTTCTAACCTGTGTCTAATGTGTGGCTAGGTCTTGTGGCAGTGCCATTTTTCAATGACAGTATTGATTGCTCAGCCAGAGACACTGTAACCCCCTCCCTTGTAGAAGCCGCTTGGGGTCCTTGTGTGGTGATTCCTCCCCTCAGGGCCCCACTCCAGATCTGTGTTGTTCCTGTCTCTGGCTAGTTATTGCTTCTCCCTCCGGCCATGCGGTGGGCAGACTGGACTCTTGCAAAGCAGTGCAAGATCAAAGTGTGTTTTGCGTATGTTTTCTGAATGTGTGCGCTCGTACCATCGCAGAGCAGACATACACACACATCCACTGTCAGGACGATAAACTGGATCAGAGAGAGACGCACATTTAAGGGGGTCGGATGTGTGACCTGCTGGCTGCGGGGCATATGGGTCATCTTCAGCAGAACTCAGTGCTGGCACAACGTCCAGAGGAGGGGTGCGTTAATCCTCTCTCAGCCCAGGAATGCCACCTCCAGCCCAGCCAGCGCTCAGGCTAGCAGCCGCTAGGGCCCCCGCGCTAATTGGAGGCTGTGAAGCGTTTGGAGGCATGCAAATATCTCCGGCTTTGCTCAGATACCCTTCTGTTCCACTTCCACTCCTCTCCAATCCCCTCATTCCACCTGACTGAAGGAGAGGAGTGGAGAAGCAGAGGAGGAGGAGGTGGAGGTGGGGGGGACAGCTGCTGGGTGTTGCCCTCCCCTGGGCCTGTGGCTGCCGTCCTGGCTGCCTGATTAGGAGCTGGGCCATGTCATGGACTGTACATCAGAGAAGATCAGCAAGCCGGCCTGAAAGTCAGATGACACCAAGTACATACACACTGCCTCCCCCCCCCCCCCACCCCCAAACACACACACACAGTTCACCCTCTACCAGTATCCTCTCTACCCCATTACCCTCACCGCATTTCCCCTTACCTGCTCCTCTTCTCTCACTCTCTCCTCACCCTTTCTCCATCCAGCCCCTCTTATTCAGCCCCTTCGCGCGCCCCCCCCCCTCCTGCCCCCCCCAACAGACAAAAGGTGGCCCTCTGAATTCTGGTTGCATCAAAGGGAGGGCGTGGTTACATAAAAGAAGCAAAGCTATTGGGGTGGAACACCAGAAAGGAGAAAGGATGTTTACACTGCCGCCTGCTAAAAGCATCAGTCTCTAACTTAGGCATTGACACCCTTGATATGAATCTTCAGCAGAAGGACCATTTAGAGGCAGACAGACGCCTTTTCTATTGAAACCCTGTAACTGCTTCAAGCAGAAGATTCACAACATTTCTCTTCTTTTTTTTTTACAGTACTCTGTAAGAATGTCAATCAGAAGTATTAGAGGCATTCAAAGACAGATGGGAATAAATAGTAGAACCAGTAACCATAAAAGCTGTTATGTTCTCCTAGTTACTGTATGGCATTCCTCCCTCCTCACCTTCGTTCCCTGGCACGCACATGACAACCATACAGGGAACCGGATGAGTCCTCAGAGACTGTTTTTGGCATACCAGGGCATAAATTAGTCCCTCCACCCAGCCCTCCGCCCCTCCATCCCCCAATGGGATTTCCATGCAACACCCCCATTCACCCCCAGAGAAAGAGACCTGGTTCGCTGAGCACATCCACATGTCACACAGAGACATCAGTGTTGAGCGGCCCTTCTGCTGCCGTTCTCACTGGCCCCAAGCCTCTCCCATCTCCTCGCCCCTCACAGGAAGTCCCTTTCCTCAGCCCTCACAGGAAGTGAGGGCATCCTAAAGCCGTCACTCCTGTCATCTACAGGTCAGGCGTGACGCTGACTTATGGTTCAGGACGGGTACCAGGCACTGCTGAGCACAGAAACCAGCCTGTGTTTGTCCTGGAGGAAAGAGGAATACTGTTGAGGTATGTTGGGTGGCGGTCTGCTCCACCTTGATATGTGGCCTAGTCCCATTCCTTCTCCTCCACCCTGATATGTGGCCTTGTCCCATTCCTTCTCCTCCACCCTGATATGTGGCTTTGTCCCATCCCTTCTCCTCCACCCTGATATGTGGCCTAGTCCCATTCCTTCTCCTCCACCCTGATATGTGGCCTAGTCCCATTCCTTCTCCTCCACCTTGATATGTGGCCTAGTCCCATTCCTTCTCCTCCAACCTGATATGTGGCCTTGTCCCAGTCCCCATCTCTACTCCTCCAACCTGTGATCGATGGCCGAGTCCTCTTCTTGCTCCTCCAGCCATGAACTTGTCAATAGGCAAACCTGACACAGTCATGCACAAAACATCATAATGACATTGAGCAGAGACTCAAGCTGTTCTGCTCCTTATGTAAACTCAGTCAGATATATTAATCTACCACCTGTAGGCAACACAGTCAATACATCTGCAACACCCCGCCCTTTACGGGGTAAACAAAGGTACATACTAAAGCTTTCGCTCCACTCGTCACTGCTGATGTTTTAGTTAGTGTGGCATTTTCTAGTAAATATGTTCCGAAAATAATGACGCTATCCTGCTGCACACAAGACAAGCACAGATTTCCTAATGATTTACGTCAAACCCTGACCCTGATAACAAGCACACAATAGTGTAGAGCCTTTCTGTTGCTCTTGTTGCTCGGGTAAACCCTCACAGTCCAAGGCCATTTTGACTGAGCCCAGGAAGAAAAGATAGTGGAGAGATGAGGAGGAGGGGGACTGACAGATAACGCTTAGAGGTAGAGGAAGGAAGGCTGGAAGGAGGGCATGGAGGAGTAAATCATGAGCTGGATTGTAGGCACAAGCCTGTTTTGTGCACACTAGTAACCGGCGGTAACAGTTGTACCTTCTTTCATGTTGAGATTTATTTGGATGGCAGCAGGGGATTGAGGCTGCAGGACTGGCCTGTGAGAATGACCTCTGACCCCTCGGCTTACCAGAGCTGCTAAGGATCCTGTGGAATACCCAGAAGGCCTCGCACCACCAGTGTGTGTCTGGGACCACAGCAGTGTCAAATTGCTTAGAGGCTTTTTCAAATGTATATTTCCAAAGGGGGAAAATCAATAAGGAGAAGTGAGGAGTAGTGAAGAAACATGAGCCTGTGATATTTACTCTGCTTTAATTTCTGAAAGGCACAATGTGTTCAGGGCACTTTCAGAAGATGTGGCTGTGAAAGGGGGGGGTTGTTTTTCTTGAGGGGGGAGGGGGGAATCTATTGATAAATCTATTGTTTACAGTTGTGTCCAAAATTTAGTTCTTTTAGTGCACTATTTTGTCTGATACACAACTAGAGTCACCAATAATGGAATCACAGGATTTCAAAGAGCAAATTCCGTCGAAGATGCCACCAACCACATTCTTGTATTGCCTATGCTGTGAAATGCAGTAGCCTTATTCATGTTTGGCAATAAGGGCATCCTGCAGTGTATCTTAAATGGAAGCCCAGCTGGAGACAAAGCGGGTAATTTGATTCACATCATGTCTTTGAGGTGGAGCTGGTAGGCTTCCCCGTCTCCCCCAGGAGCACCCAAACTCTCCCAGGAGTACCCCATCTCCCCCCATCCCTTTCAGGAGCACCCCATCTCCCCCCATCCCTTTCAGGAGTACCCATATCCCCCATCCCTTTCAGGAGTACCCATATCCCCCATCCCTTTCAGGAGTACCCCATATCCCCCATCCCTTTCAGGAGTACCCCATATCCCCCATCCCTTTCAGGAGTACCCCATATCCCCCATCCCTTTCAGGAGCACCCATCTCCCCCATCCCTTTCAGGAGTACCCCATATCCCCCATCCCTTTCAGGAGTACCCCATATCCCCCATCCCTTTCAGGAGTACCCCATATCCCCCATCCCTTTCAGGAGTACCCCATATCCCCCATCCCTTTCAGGAGTACCCCATATCCCCCATCCCTTTCAGGAGTACCCCATATCCCCCATCCCTTTCAGGAGTACCCCATCTCCCCCCATCCCTTTCAGGAGTACCCCATCTCCCCCCATCCCTTCCGAGAGTACCCCATACCCCCCATCTCCCCCAGTAATACGCCAGCTCTCCCAGGAACACCCCTTTCTCGCAGAACAGGTCCAGCTCTCCCAGGACAGACCTACGGCAGGCTGATGAGGGGGGTATTGTAGTGACCCTGCCTATCAGAGGTCAGCGTGGAGAATTATAGTGTCAGCTCTCAAACCGGGGCCTATAGTCTTCCCCGAAGGAATGACACAATCACTGCCCTCTGGTCCTCCAGCTCTTTCTCTCTCTCAGTCTCTCTCTCTTTTTCATGTTAGGGTTATGGGTCTCTACCATGCCCTCCAGAGAGAGAGAGAGAGAGAGAGAGAGGAGGGGAATTACCAGCAACGGAGAAACTGAGGCACTGAGCTGGGGTGGCAGTCTCTAAAGGCAGCTGGGGAGGCCTTAGGCTACTGTCACTGTCTTAACGTACCAGTTAACAGAGCAGCCCAGCTGACACCGGGCACCGGGCCATGAGCCGGGAACGATCTGTAAACAAGGACGAGGTGGAGGAGAAGGTTGGGCAGGGGAAGCATAGAGGTAGAGGAAGGCAGGGCCATGTCTGTGTTTGTGTAGGATTAGCAAAAAGTTACTCTACAGATGTGTCTTAACATGACTAAGATAAGCTACTATAGGTCATTTTGTCACATGTGCTGCTGTTACTCTCTTCCAGATTCTTCTGGAACACCTGATTTAGGGATCTGTTTTGGGATTTAACAAAGTTCTTAAAATTTTACAGACAATTTTGATGACAAAAGTCACCACACACACACAAAGACACTGCACACACACACAGACACGAAGTGCTCTGGAGTGGTTGACCTCCTCCACAAGATAACGCCAGAGGAGAACCTGTCCTGGTCTCACTATCAGCTCTGACATCACACTCTGACAACACACCACTTCAAAGGCCTTGCTTTTGATGCTAACCATCAATATGCATTTCCTCCTGCACCCTTCCCTCTCTAACATTCCTCACTCGCTCTCTTCCTCCATGGTAATTGCCTTCAAAGTCAATTAGTTCAAATCATTTGCGACCGTCCTGGTGGTAAAGACCTATAGTTGACACCCGGAAGAGTCGACACTGGAAGTGTCTTGGAGGTCAATGTGTTTGCTCAGTGATTCTCATTTGATATAAGCCTTGCATTCTACGCTTGTTCAAATAGGCTATCAGCATAAACCATGGCAGCTCTCACACATTAATCTCCAAATATGGTGTCGGGCTTTTGAAATGCATTTTCAGGGAGCGCATCAAGCTCCCGGGGCATGCGGCATTAACATGGGGGACTGGTAAGTATGTTTACTTAATTTGTTGGACTGTGTGTTGCAGGTTTGCATCCGTTGCCTAAGCTGATGTTTGGCTAATGCTGCCAGGGTCATTTCACCCTGGTGCCTACATGCATCCCCCTCGGAAAATACATGTTTTACTCCGAGAGACAGATCAAAGGAGAGGAGCTGGGATCAAAGACCAGCATCACGCCGCTTCGGTCACATCTGTGTTGTTTACATGAATGCTGAAGGCACTTATATATCAAATATGACCAACTTTGAAAAATATATGTGTTGTATCAAAGTATTTTGATGTCACTTTTGAAGTACATCAATGCATCTGGGGATAATTTAGAAATTTCACATTAACAATTTTGTAAGCCTTTAACAAGATTGAAGGACGGAGCCAGGAAGGTCCATGCATCCGTTTGCATCTTCAACAATTTTCAAATTTGGCGATGTTCACGGTGTCGTCCTTAATCCCTGTAGGTGTCTGCAGAGCATAGCCCATCTCTCCACATCCTCTCACTCTCTATGGAGGGATCAAACAACAACTCTTCTGAAAAATAACAACTGTTAAGAGAAAAAAATATGAGCATGTGATCTGGGCTCACATTAGATAGTGTGTTTCTCTCAAGTGTCTTGTCTATCTGGTGACCTCTGATATTGCCTGTTGGTAATAATCTGCCCTTACAGGGGTAGGAGACAGGAGGGGGGCTTCAGTGACCTGTGAGCCTGCCTGCTGTTGGGCTGGGGGCTAAACCCACCCCCCCGCCCCCCTCTCTAACTGGATTATAGAGCCCTCAACCTCCCCTCCCCACCACCCCCCCCCCCAACCCCCACCCATGCGCCTCTGCCTCAGTCCTCCAACATCATTAGGGGGTCGGGCTGGTCTCGGAGCATGACTAAAACACCAGACCCTCTCTCTCCACCTCCCTCCCCCATCCATCCCCAAAGGTGGGGGGTATTAAGGGGCAGGGGGGGGGGGGGGGGGGTGTCGAGGAGTTGTCGAAGGATACAGAGGGATACACTTTTTCTTTCTCTCTCCTTTCTTCTTTCTTTCTTTCTTTCTTTCTCTGTCTCCTCCGACCCTCCTGTTCCCCACCCAGTGACCTCTGACAGAGAGGTATGTGTAAAGATAAGTGAGTCTGGAGGAATGTGAGGTTCTGTGGGGTTTGGGGTTGATCTGGTCTGTCTGTTACCAGGTCACCACTGGACTGAGCAGAAGGACCTCCCCAGCCCCACCCCCATCCCCTCCCCAGCCCACGGCTCCAGGCTAACCAACAACTGCTCCAGAGGTTGGCAGTCTTAGGAGGACCCTCTGTGCTCTTCATCTTCCAGAGTAGCTAAGATGCTGCAAGGTGTGTGACACAGAGGTGAATGACTCCCCTGGCTGACTCCACAGCGGTTGTTGTGGGCAGGAAATATCTTTTGTTCATTCATATTCATTTATGCTTCTTGTTTTGTTTTGTATGAAAATGAATGCAATGCATCTTTGCCCCTTGACCTGAATGAAGAGCGAGAAACTGGGCTGTGTATTAATATTTGAAAACCATCTTACAGTAAAAGTACAATTGTCGGACTAGAGAGAGAGAGACCAGGGAGACATGGAGAAACTAGAGACAGAGAGAGATACAGAGAGAGATACTGGAGGAGGACAAAGAGAGACTGGGGAGAGAAAGGGAGAGAGACAGACTACAGAGAGAGAAACAGAGAGAGAGAGTGAGAGAGAAAAGGGGCAGAGGCCATGTTGACCTGTAAAGTGATGCATTCTCAGCATCTGCAGGCCGATGAAGACAGGATCCAAGAGGAAGAAGAGACAAAACAATCTGAAATTAGGGTTTCTGAAACACCCAACCATCAACTGGTGGAACCTGGTGAGATATCACCAGAAACTAAAGAAAAACATCCAGACATACTTATACCCTTACCCTTAAGGACATTAGGCAGCCTTATACAAAAAGTGATTGCAATGTGAGGTGTGATAACAGGGAAACCGAAAGAGGTACAGTCAGCATGGAAGCACATTAAAACAGAGCACGACATGGAAGGCAATGTCTGAGAAAACAGACAGGGATCTAAAAGGCCCATGTATATTTTACAACTCTACTCCCAGTGTATGAGAGTGATAGCACCAAGCTCAGTTCACTCCAGCAGGCAGGTCAGAGCTTCAAGGTCCTGAGCGCTCTAACTGACAGTTTGCTCTCGCGGGCCTGAGTGGCCGAGTATTTTGAGTGTAAACTGGCGTTGGTCTGTGTGTTTTGGAGCCGTCGTGGCGGGAGCGGGCTGGACGAGAACAGCAGCAGATGCATGCTGACACCCTGACGCCCCAGAGCAAACGCACAACGAGCGCAAACGCCTGCTCACACAACCGGAAGAGGTGACAAAATAGATCAGGTAACGTTGCTTTTTCGGGCGGGTTTCCTCCTTCCCACTCCCTCCCCTGGTGTCACAGACGCATGATACATCAGACGTCCGCGCTCATCGCAGGTGACGGGCGGAGAAATCATTTAGTAAGAGGCGGATGACACTTACTGGTCCAGCAGTTGCCGACCGCTGCTGGTGTTTTCTGTGTCCAACGAGGAAACACCTTGCTGACTGCATCTTCAGTCTCTTTAATCTCAACGACAATTAAAATAATTAGTTGTTCATCTGAATTATGGATTCATGTCTTGGGAAATTAATGGGAGGTTTTACAAACTGTGCTCATTTCTACAGTGCGAGTCTTCTATGGCATATCTAGGAGAGGCAAAGACCTCGAATTAAAATGATTTCTGATCCTTGAATATCCGTTGAATAGAATTACATTTAAATTCCTTAACCAGTCTGTTGTTACAGGGGACCGTCATTGTCCTTGGTCTCTCATGCAATATGCCAGGTTCTGAACTGGGAAACTTCTCAAAGTGAAACCCTGAACTAAAACATTATTCCAGCGTAAAATTATTAGAAAAATTACTCATGACAATGAAAAAAGAATGACCACCATTGACATCAAATAAATGCCAACCAAAGTGTTTCCTTGCTTAAAAAAAAAATAATATTTGGTCTTTTTAACTACCTATGGCATTAGCTCTCACATTCTTTATTCTCTGTGTGCACACGTCCTTGGATAGTGTAAGGAAGGTATTCAAGATTGAGCCTTTGGGGGGCTTAGATGAGGGGGGATATTTTCAGTCCAGTCATTAATTCAGCAGGAATCTCCCGATTTGACATCACAACCCAGTTCACAAGCTCATAGAACCCCCCCTTTGCTGTTCCACTTGGTGACATTATGCTGAAATATTAAAAACTCGGCCACATCTGCTTTTTTATGCATTGAAGCATATTTTGTGTAGTGCTTAGGAATATTAAAGTATAATTTATATTTCAGGAGTTTGACACCTTGACATTTTGGCACCTCTGTTTTGAATTTCAGCATGCGGTTTGACATGTTTGTATTAATAACATTGTGATCTCAGAGGGCACTGGCCCCAGGCTACTTGAACAAGACTACTAAAGAAAGGATTTCAAAAGGAATTCTAGAGCAGCCTAGGGACTCGTCAAAATCAGCCCTGATACTTTTGCCCTGATAAAAATCCATTACACACATACGTACAAGTGTGGGGGGATGTTGGTTAGCACTGTGTGTGTGTGTGTGTGTGTGTGTGAGGGAGAGAGAGAAAGAGAAACTAACTCTGTGAATGTTTTTTCCAGAAAATCTTTGATTCATTTCAGATGGACGGCGGTGAGAACGTCTTGATGGCGTGCACGGACGATGGGCTGAAGACCGCTGCTTGTCTTACAGGCTTGCGTGAACCTTGCCTAGTGTCATCCTCTCTCACTGGCCGGATCACTTTTGTCTCCCAACTCACAGCATCTGTTTATCCATTTTGGCCTCCTCAGTCTCCATCTTGTGTCCTCCTCTCTGCTCCTCTATCTTGTGTCCTCCTCGCTGCTCCTCCATCTTGTGTCCTCCTCTTGGCTCCTCCATCTTGTGTCCTCCTCTTGGCTCCTCCATCTTGTGTCCTCCTCTTGGCTCCTCCATCTTGTGTCCTCCTCTCTGCTCCTCCATCTTGTGTCCTCCTCTCACCGCTGTGACTGCAGAAACCCCCGCCTTTTCTCTGTGAGACGGAGATCAAGACTGGTTTCTCTCTCTCTCTCTCTGGATCTCAGGTGTTCAGGTACATCACACGACGCCAGTAGCCTCAGGTTGAGCTCCATAAAGCACGTTTGAATGACTCCAGGTTTCACTCCAGTCTTTAGTCTGTCACTCTACCTCTACCCAATCTTTATCCCTCCATCACTACGCCTCTTTACTGGCAGAGAGCTGTGCTGTACGGAAGCTGCTAACTATTGGATCTGAAAAATGAAACAGTAGAATTGAAATCTGATTAGTATCAGACGGCAGGTAACACAACACATACAAGCACAGGGAAGTGCAGTCAAATACTATGTCATTATCTCCTGCTGCCCTGGAGTCTAGTACAGTAAAGACATCGATTACACCTAATGGAATCTAGTTAAAGGGAACCACCAGACACGGCTGGTGTGATCCCACAAGCAGCCAGGACAGGGTGTCAAGTCATGGGTGTCCCTGCCTGTTGGAGGGAAACAGAATGAAAACAGAGGGGAAAGCAGAAACGAGAATAACTGGGATACAAAAAAAAAGGCTTACATGAACTTTCAGACATATGATTGACAGTGTTTGACCGCTTCAAATGCAGGAGGTGATAGGGAGACTTACAGTGAATGTGTGTTTAAATCTCCACAGGGTGAAACTAATTTAAGCACTGTTTTACATTCTGATGCATTTTAAATTCTACAGTGGATATAAGATGAACATGCTACCTCCAGTCCAGATTTGTCTCTGTCATAAGGAAGCCGTCAGATTCAAACTTTCACTAGGGATTGTGAATTGTGATTGTTCTGTCACATCTGATCTTTCCCTTCTTTAAGAGTCCCGATGAGCTGCTGAGTCTGGCTACTCTGCCCGTTATCTCCATTCCCCTCCAGTGCTGCTCTGCTACTCCCTCTTGGTAGTCTCGTGGTTAGCTTGTCTCAACTGTGTAGCATCACAGGAGTCACCGTGGCTGTGCCGTGGTTACATTATTCATGCTTTACAAATCTCTGCTATTCCTTCACCCTCATGTGATAAGAGAGTGTGTTGCTCAATGAGCATCGGCCCAAGAAACGACGTGTTGGGCTTGTTTCTGGATTACAGCTGTCTGCTGCCCTTTCTGTTTTCAGTCTGGGAGAAATATCCCTTTCAACTGTTTATTGGTAAAGAAAAAAATAAAAGAAGAAGATTATGACATTGTTGGGATTTTTGTGTGTAATGATAACACAAACATTGACACACAGAACATATTTCTGAGTGTACATCACAATGTCGATGTATGTCAAAAATGCAAGAATTTGGATTGACTTTGGATCAACACTATTTCCTCTACCAAAGTCCTGCATATCCACCCTTGACTGGTCACTTCCACCCCAGTCTGTCACCTCCACCCCAGACTGTCACCTCCACCCCAGACTGTCACCTCCACCCATTACTGACCACCTCCACCCCAGACTGTCACCTCCACCCCAGTCTGTCACCTCCACCTCAGATTGTCACCTCCACCCTTTACTGACCACATCCACCCCTTTCTGGTGACCTCCACCCCAGACTGTCACCTCCACTCCAGACTGTCACCTCCACCCCAGACTGTCACCTCCACCCTAGACTGTCACCTCCACCCCAGACTGACCGCTCCACTTCCGAGCCAGTCCTAACAGTCACAGGGGTTGTGTATAGAGAACATAGATTGGTTTAATTGAATTTCCAGTGTCCTCCAGTCCAAGGCACCAGGGTATACATAATTCCCTTATCCACATCAATGCAGGCTCTCTGCTGGGCCCAGTGAAGGGCTGTGGACCTGCTGTTAGCTGGCAGGATCTGCCACAATCAATTACACAAGCCTTGTTAAATAGACCCTCTGATTTCCTGCTACCCTCCCTCGCACTGGCGGAAGAGGGTTACAGAAGCAGTGAAACATGTAACTCTCTTGGATCACTGTTCAGCCAAAGCACAGTTTACAGTCTAGGTTGTCTTAGAGGTCCTGTCCTAAACGGTGTGGCTGTAGAGCCTGTCTATGAGAATGCTGGGTCCAGAGTTAGCAGGGATCTTGTGATTAGGGCTATCAGTAGAATGGCTGAGTGCATTCCCTTACACTAACCACACAACCACACTGCCTACCCAGCGGGGGGTGGAGGGGGGGGGGCGGCTTTCATCTGGCCACGCTCAAGCTCCTCCACACCACTTTGTACACACACACACACAAACGCAAGCACAATTACATGCACGCCTCATTACAGCTGTTTACAAAAAAAGTGTTTTTGTATGGTGATAGTTCATGTTTCCTTTGAAATTGTACGACAGAATTATTAAATACATGAATGTACCAATATCGTTTTTTTCTTCCAAAACCCTTTCCATAATTGTTTTAATTCCTATCTAAAACGATTTGATGAAAATAATTATATGCTTTTTTTATAATACAACAATATCAAGGATTGAATTAAATTATATTATGTATGTACTATTATTTATTTTAACTTCATATCATTATTTTAAATTGTTGAAATAAAAGGTCAATTAATATAGCAGTCTTACAAATACTCTCTGACTCTTAACTGTATTAAATTATCACTGACTAGGTGTCTTAATTTCACACTGACTTAAACTGCCTAAAATAATCACTGACTTTAACTGTAATAAATATTGTCTGCTTTGAACTTGATCAAAAACGATATCCGATCACACATATTAATAATGGTAGTCAAAAAAACACGTACCCATTTAGTAGGGTTTTGTTTTAATGATGGTGTTGAAAAACTGACCATGATTTAATTATTTGCTGCCATTTAAAATATTAATAGATTGTATATTGTATATTGTAATGTTGTTTTGCGCAAAAACATATAAAAGGAGTAAATATGTCCCTCTGCTCTCAGGCCTACCAACTAAAATCATATTGGATTTCTTAAGTGTTTTAAAACACTTTCTGACATATTTATTTACTGACAGTCTTTTCATCCTCCTGTTTTCACTCTGAAAAAAAGGATATTTTGTGAATCTGTTAATACAAAAATATATCTTTGCTGAAGCTCCTAAAAGCGGCAGCTCTTTCTGACACCTTCTCAGCTCTAGTATTTAAGATGATTTTCTCTTTTGTGGCTAGCTGTATTGAGGCAGGTTTAAGTGCCTCCGCGAAGCTCCTCTTCATTGATGTGTTTTACTCTCTCCTGTGGCCTCTCACAGTCTTCACCACTGCATCCCCCCCCCCCCAAAAAGATGTCACTGTGAACTTTGACCCCTTCCATGTCCACATCCACTCTCTCTCAGGAAACACATGCCTGAACAATTAACTCTCGCACTGCCATCAATTTAGCCTTGGAGGAAGAAAGAACTGAGTAATCCAGGTTCAAGCAAAAGAAGAAGAAAAAGACAGATTTTTTTTTTTTGAGAAAAAAAAGTTTTCTTTTTCCACCGCCGTACCTGTCACCGGACTGACGGAGACACACTCTCAAGGGTTCTTCATTCATTCAGCGGCGGCCGCCTAACTGCACTGCTAACAATAGCAGGGAAGCATAGGGGTTGTGTTTATCCTTAAATCTGGGGCCGTTAAGTTCGACCGGTGTCATGATGAACGTCTGCGGCAGGTACATCTGTTTGTGAAACTTCCAGGAGTAGAAGGGCCGTCGGAGAGTATTGATCCCTGTCACGCATCAGTAAGTGGTCAGCATGACTCCCATGGCGGCGTGACCCTCCCTGTTTGAAGCGGCGCCCCTGTGTGAGCTCACCCCCCCTCCACCCCCCTCCCCCTACCCCCTCCCCCTCCCCCCCCGTAGAGACTCTATTAGAGGCTTGGAGGGGCCGTGGACCTGCTTTTTAAAGTTTTCAAGGAAAACTGACAACACCGAACATCGTTAACAGTCTTGCAGCCCCCGATGCCGTCAGAGGAGTAGAGTGGGCAGAGCTCTAAAAGCAAGAAACAAGAAACCAAGCTTTTAGATTTTAAGAGGCTGTAATTCTTTGAGGGGAACTTTTATATCAAGTACATCCTTATATACGACACCTGTCATGCTAGCACAGAGACAAAGAGGGAAGCCGGGAGATACAGTGGTTTGTTTGGTTCGCCTCTCCTTTGATCTAGGGGTGCTTGTGGGCTGGTCCCAAGGTCAAGGGGAGTCAGATCACTGGAGAGGACTACTGACAACCAGCACTGGGGATTCCTCGCCCTCTTTTTTCTCTCTTCATCCATCCCCCTCTTTCACCTTGATTCTGGGGATGAGTGGAGAACCCTGCCTGCCAATTAGTGCCAATCAGGCCAAGCAGTGAGCTGAGGTGTCAGCCGCCAGGCGGAGGGTCTGGGACTGGGACCACCTGGCTGCAGCTCACATCTGGCCTCCGAGCCCCCCCCCACCCCCCCAACCCCCTCGACAGAACTAGGCCTCACTCCCACATCTGACAGGACCGGGCCCAGAATGCGCCTAGATCCCCGGTACCACACTGGAGTCTTCACTGTGTGCATTGGTTTATTTATGTGTGTGGATGTGTGTGTCAGCGTGGTGGATGTGTGTGTCAGTGTGGTGGATGTGTGTGTCAGTGTGTGGATGTGTGTGTCAGTGTGGTGGATGTGTGTGTCAGCGTGGTGGATGTGTGTGTCAGTGTGGTGGATGTGTGTGTCAGCGTGGTGGATGTGTGTGTCAGTGTGGTGGATGTGTGTGTCAGTGTGGTGGATGTGTGTGTCAGCGTGGTGGATGTGTGTGTCAGTGTGTGGATGTGTGTGTCAGTGTGTGGATGTGTGTGTCAGTGTGTGGATGTGTGTGTTTGTGTGTTTGATGGAGAGGTTTTCAGCACATGCCTCTGCCCCAGTGCCTCACTGCAGCTCCCAGTACGAAGGTTTTGGCCTCAAGTTCTTTCCAGAAATTGCTGCTGATCACTGCCTTTAAATAATGCATTGCGAGGTTTTTGTTATGTAAAAAAATTGTCTTTCAGCCATGTTGGTGGGACAGTAATGCCACCTGACAATCGTTCCCCGTAGTCTTGACTATGGGCTGCAGACAAGAGGCAGGCTCTGTGTGATTGACAAGGACAAAAAGAAGAGTGATCCCATTTATGTTTTTGAATTGTCAACCGCAGCCAGGGGATTTGGACATGAAGGATGAAACAGTGACTTTGACTACAAGAGGTAAAGGACTTAAACATGACAAGTGTGATTAAAATATCCAGGAAAGTCACTTAGGGCGCCATGGTAAGAGACAATCTCAATAAGACATTCAATTATTTATAACATCAGGGAAAGTGGGGCCCCTAGTTTCAAGGCCAAACGTATTTCAACAGAAGCTCACAGTTTTTAAGAAGTGATTTAGTCACACATAGTTTAACAAAACCAATATTACTGTTCAGTCAATACTTAACAGAGATTTCAATTGGGAGAGAAAAAAACCCTGAACCCCTCAAACAGTGATTTAACCTCACGTAGCCCCTTTGAAGCTCATCTTAATGTTTAATTCCCCCCCGGGGAACACAGTGTTCATCCCGCCTCTACCTTTTAGGAACCCTTCAGCTGCCTTGGTTCTCTACACCCGGTCACTAACCAGAGACATATTGTTCAGGATAACTACAGATTATTTGAATCCTTTCCTTATGAGCTTTGGTAGCTGTTAGGCGAGTGGAGGCGAAATTGGAATTCTGCAGCTTCTCAGCCACTCCAGTGAATTCTCATGACTGTGATGCACTTCAGTGAGCTACAGTGCCTTGCGCCATATAACAGTACAGTGTAACTGCATGGACTGACGATGTGAGGGTACAAAATGTAGGATGGGTGTTTCGCCCTGAGTGAGGGCAACAGTTAAGTGGTGCAAATGTGCTCAATCCCACAGTCTCCTGCTCCCACACACGCTCTAATGGTACCAGTACTTTGGGCCTCTATCCAGTCAAATGGCCTTATGCAATCAGCAGCATCCTCAACCTCTCTCGACTTGGGAATGACCTCATCCCGGCACAGTTTCATGTGGGGAAGTTTAGCTTCACCACAGACTGTTAGGCCAGGCCGGACCCCAGCCCACACTCCTGCTAGTCTGTTCAGATTGTTTCAGGGACCTGGACCTTGGAAGGAGAAATCTTAGACAACAATTCGCAGAGGCCAGACCTTCTGGGCCTTGCTGGTCTCTTCATATCCCAGTCATGTTTTTATTTTATTTAAGTTTTTTTTGCATGTGAAAAGCAGTACTATTTAATCGCTAATAGAATTTCACTGGGAAAAGACAGAGTACTTTACTTGTCTACAAAATGAACAGTTTCCATGTCAACTGCTGGCCCGTGAGGCCATTCCACAAACAAAAACACAAACGCACAACACACGCCGACACACACACCAACACACACCCACATACACTGTCCACTGTAGCCATGTTTAGTGGTCTGTGAACGCAGCAGGAGTGGATGTGAAACGTATCAGTGGCGTAGTCACCCTCCCAGCGCCGCAAGCAGCATGGCGCTCGGACACCCATACCAGATGCCGAGTGCCCTGGGCACTGAGCATCCCTACGAGGGGAACAAACCCAGCGACCAGAGCGGGGAAATAAGCACCTGTCATGTGCCAAGTGAAGTGTTAAGTGCACAAATTGTGGAGGCGAGGGTGATGTTTCCGCGGGGGTGACAGCTCTGGGTCTGGGTGCCATGTCAGGCCCTGGCAGATCATGTGGAGCACCCCCCATCCAGTCACGTCAACCTCCACCCCCCCCTGCCGACGCTGAGGGGCACAATGGCAACTACTATTTACTGGCTGTCTGCCTCGTTTCCTCACATGGATCCTGGCTGGGCATCGCAGGGCTATGGGGGTGCCCTCCCCCCTCCCGCCTCCCGCCTCCCCCCTCCCGCCTCCCCCCCCTCCTCGTGTCATTGCTGAGGGGCGGCAGTGGCAAAACAATCTCCAACGAGCATTTAGATCGTTTATTCAGAGCGCCGGGTGTCAGCCGCGAACCAAATTGCCCACGTTTGCATGCCTCTGTCCTCTCTCGCCTCATCCCTGAGGTTGGGGACGAGCGAGAGACCGTAGAAGGTGTTCTCCTCGGGTGTCAGAGGGCCTTTCCACAATCTAACATTAATGCCACCTGAAGGTCCAACACTGGACAGTGTGAAACTGTGAAATGTATTATAAATTGAGTGAGCCAGGGGCTTGTGGCTGAGAAGCGCTGGTTGCAGGCATTGTTATGACTATGGCTGTTTAGGATCATGGGAGTTGACAGTGCACCACTGGTAGCCACAGACTGCACATTCAGCTGGCTGCTTGGACCAATGAACAACTGTCACACAGCAAGAGGAATACAAGAGGAATACTTAGAGTTTCAAACAGCGTCTTCAACTGTAAAAACCCCAACAATAAAAATGGTAGGCCCTACCCATGCACTGAAAACCAAATGTACAAAATATTGGTTTCAGATAACAAATATTTCAAATGCAATATTAAACTCAAAGGACAAATTACTATTTAGACAGACAGACAGATTTATATATAGGCTGAGGGTAAAAGTGGTGAAAGTTTGCTAATTGATCATTTACAGTTTTTGTCTGATCTCATATCCTGCTATCCTGATCATAGGGGGAAACTAGAGAACTGAGAAGAACGCTGTGAAGCAGTCAAAACTTGTACTCACTCTGCTGCCATCTATAGGAAGACTAGTGAACTGTTACAAACATGATTATTAAAGCGCATGTTATGATATCATACGATCCCACTGCCACCTACCGGAATCGGGAAGATGCGTCGATTTATTTTTAACAAATAATCATACGCTACAACTCTTGAAATTCACAAATCTTTCCATAGCCTGTGGAATAGGATGTCCTTGAAAACAAGGCCAGTAACTTCTCACAGACTCCTTTTCACTAATATTGTATTTTTGTGTAGGCTATAGGTTTCAATAAATTTTTCGTTGTTGTTGACAAAATTATAAACTATTAATCAACATTCCTGGGCTATAGCCAAAAAAAAATATTATCAGTTCAATGTGTAATTCAAAGATGACAAGAAAAAATTACCAACCCAATTTTTGGTATAACTAAAAAGGGGATTCCGTTATCAAACATGTTAAAATAAAAAGTAAAACCTGACATACATTTGTAAATTATCATTATTATTTTTATTTTGCTTCCACAACTATAACATTTTAAAGGTTTGAAACAGGTAGGCTATGAATATTTATATTATTGGATAGGTTTTATAAACTACAGACGCACCAGACCTCCGCTGTCGTAGTGACGATGTTGGCAGTGTTAATGCGACTTATATTTTGCTATTAATCAGTAGCACATGGAGAAACAGGGTCAGCTTCACTTTAGGATTTTTAACCGTAACCTATACTGGCTACATACACACATTTTGTGTTCGAGTGAGGAGAGGCACCTTTACCAGGCCTGTTCCTCGCTTAAATTATTTATTTCCGTGTAAACTGCAGTCTTGATATCAAAACATTGATGGTCGATAATTCTCTCTGTTGAGAAAGACGAAAATCACCAGTAAATAATCGTATCATTGGAATATTCACGGTAAAGATGGCTCGACCACGGCCGCGGGAGTACAAGGCTGGAGATTTGGTTTTTGCAAAAATGAAAGGATACCCACACTGGCCAGCGAGGGTGAGTATGTGATGCAGCCGAGCTGAAAAGAAGGGAGGCGGGGTTGCCTAAGACAATACCACCGATGCTTTGGGACGAATGCTATGGAGCTTACCTCCCGGTTTTACCTTGCTTTCATGCCGTACCAGTTACACCTTTACACGCCATGAACATATTCCTGTCCTCTTTTACATTTAGTCATACCTCCAAGTCAGATCCTATGGTAAATAGAAAAATTTGTTTCGTAGCGACAACATGTACGCCAGGAAATTGTAGGGTGAAATAGAGTCGCACGCGGTAGGTAGCGCACCTCATACTTTGTAGCTGTAGTTAATTTCCAGAAGACACTAGATTTCAAAGGCTTTAAAGAATTACTACAAGGTGCACTGCTGTAAGATAATTAGCTTGTAGGGTTGCTCTTTAAAGCCTGCTCCCATCATTAGTCTATTGGGATAGTGATTGCTAGATGAGCACTTGACCCTAGATAACCGGGTAATCTCTCGTTGGAATGAGAATTATTCTGAATAAAACTATTGTTTCGTGCAGCCAGGCTTGTTAAATTGTTAAAATGGCAGTAATTAAGCAACTGTAGGCTAACTCAAACATGTGACAGGCAACTTGGTTTTGTTGGGGAGATCCAGTAGGATTGTGTTTGTATTTCTTTCTTTCAGATTGATGAACTTCCAGAGGGAGCAGTCAAGCCCCCTGCTAATAAATATCCAATATTTTTCTTTGGAACTCATGAAACGTAAGCACGCTCGCATCTTCAGGCCTCAGGACGGTTTCTCTGTTTGAAAGCCACAACAAATATTTCACATTCATTTTCAACAATCAATTTTTGGGAAACACGGAAGTACATGTATGTTTATTTTCTCAGTTTCTCTCCCTCCTCAGCGCATTTTTGGGGCCTAAAGACCTCCTTCCCTACAAGGAGTACAAAGACAAATTCGGCAAATCCAACAAGAGAAAAGGGTTCAACGAAGGCTTGTGGGAGATCGAGAACAACCCTGGGGTCAAGTTCACCGGCTATCAGGTCAACCTGGATCCATCCTTACAACCTCACGTTTCACAGAGCACCGGGCTGTTTCCTAATCAATAAGGGAGTGTGTTTGTGTCCAAACAGGCCACCCATCAGCAGAGCTCCTCTGAGACAGAGGGAGAAGGGGGAAACGTGGCTGACGGCAGCAGTGAGGGAGAGGAGGGAGACTCCATAGGGGAGGAGAACGACCAGGGCAAGGAGAAGGGAGACAAGGCTGCTTCCAAACGGAAAAACACGACCTCTTCCAAGGTACCTGCCTGGCTGTTACTCCACCCTGAGGGGGGACCTACTGGGTGACAGTGAGGCCCGTGGCCAACCACCTCTCTTGGTGACCTCGTAAAGGCGTTTTGGTTTTTAGGTTTCTGGGAGTCGGTGGCATAGAATCACATTAATACTAATAATAATCTACTGTCACCTATTGTTCTTATGCAGGGTATCCATAGTACATATGCTGGCTGTTATGGAAGGACACTGTGCTGGGTGGTGTACAAGGGAGATGGTGTCGCACCTGACCCTGTGTCGGGTCTGCTTCAGAGCCCCAAACTGTGCTAGCATGAGCAGAGCAGTAGTAAGGGGGGGGGGGGGGGGGGGGGGGGGGGGGGGTGGTTTGTGGGGTAGACGAAGCACTGTAGATCGAAGGCAGGTTGAAAAAGTCACCCACAGCCCAGCTACCCACTCCTTGCTTAGCAACCGCTGTTGCCTAGCAACTGCAGGGGCTCTATTACGCAGACACATGCAGGACATCCACCGGAATGTAGCTCCGCTTGCTGCTGCTACGGCTGCATTGCTGCAACGGATCATTCAGCTTTAATACTCTCCTATCACTGCTTTAGTTAGTTTTCATAGAGGAGTGTTTGCTGTAGTCTATTTCCTACACAAGTACCACATAGGTGTTGTACTCATGTCAGTGTGATTTTTAAACCATGAACTGCAAGGTGCAATACAGGGTCGCCATTCAAAGGTAGAATAAACAATATTGGGTACGCAAACGACTATTAGTACGGTGGACATGAAGAGGTTGTCTGTGGGCTCATGGTGTTTGTCATTGCTTTTTCTGTGTTTGTCCCAGAAGTCATCGAAGCTGTCGAGGATCTCGTCCGGAGAGGAGGACCTGGAGAAGGACAGCAAGCAGGATGACCAGAGGAGTGTCTCAGAGGCGGGAGACCCTGAGAACGACATCATCCAGAACACCACGGACAGCAAGGTGACCAATCACCCACTCGACTGTCCCCGTGCAGTATCCACATATGTCCACTAGGGGGATCCTTGTACACAACTGTGGTTTCATAAGTGTTTATGGCTTGCTAGGACATACCAGGTTATTCAAACAGGCTTGAGAGGCATGTGTGACTCATTAACCACACGTGGTCACATGGTTCTTGTTGTGTATTCTCTTCCAGAACCAGTTGCTCAGAGAGGAACACTAGGCCGTGTGGATTCATCGACTTGGGACAGGAAGTGATTCATTGTAGCCTTGATATTAGAATGGTGAAACTTACATTAGCCCCCTCGGTTTCATGACCGTCATTCACCTCCACCACTAACAGCACCATAGGTTTCATCCTGACCGCACGTCTCGACTCCGGCCTCTGCCCGCTCACTCACCTGCCATGTCAACCTGGCTCTATCGGAGCCTCTCTCTGAGGCTTAGGGCCAATGAGAGTGTCCGCCGATTAGTGTTGCAGAAACCACCTCATACAGTATCTAAACACAGTGTAAGATAACCATTAATCAATATTTATACTGACCCCCTCGCCTACACCACTGATCCTAATGATGACATGTCACCAGGTGTAAGTTAACAGTGTTGTTTGATAAGACTGCCATGAATATACAGCGTGTGCTCTTTAGCGAGCTATGATATATGTTGGTTATAACAGTGTGCTTATACCTCTTATTGTAGCTTGAGATTGCTTTTCTGGAGAAAAAAAGGTAAAAGGGTTGGGTTTCCAAATGGAATTTCTGTTTGTCAAACATGATCCACATCATTCGCTACATGTTACTCTTTTATGTAACCTGAAAAGAAGAATGGTCCAACGTAGATATGTCTATAAAGTGTTTGTATCTAAATATTATCTATATAGTTTCATTTTGCTGTAGAATATAGCAGCACTATTCTACTGGACGGCTCTAGGTATCTGCATACATCTGATTTCTGTGACTGTGAATTGATTCACTGTACATTTTAAAGCCATTTTATAGGTAGGTATTTTACATGTGTGGCATGTTCCAACTGTTGTTTCATTTTACATTCACACAACTTTAGCTGTACAGACCTGAATAACACACACAAAATAATCCTGTTCTACAGCATACAGATTGTCTCACGACATACAGACTGTGTTGCAGAATACAGACTGTCTAATATTGAGTTTGCAGTCTAGCATTGAGTGATCTTTCCTCCATCTTCCACGCATACATCTCCTGTTTCACAGTTGCATTTCTCTTTTCATGATAAAATGAGTCTTCACAAGATATTGTATTTATTTTTTTGATAGTTGATTAAAGCACTGTGTGATATGTAACCCCCATACAATTTTATTTTTGTTACCTTTCAATCTTTGTTAAGCACGTAATTTGAACATATTTTACATTTTCAAGGTTTGTAGTTTAATGTAAACTGTTTTGCTGTTTATGGATAACTTTTACAGAATAAAGTAATTGGAATGCAGTCCCAGTGTTCTTTTTACTCATCTTAAACACCCTACAAAGTCATAAAAACCTTGATTTATGGCTTTGCACAGTATACACATTTAATGCAACTATTACTGAATACATTACCTGATTGTACAGATTTATCTAAACATCCAATTTCTTATCTATAGGCACTTATATCACAAGACGCAACAGTCTGGTCACCTAACATATTCAGTTTTGTTTTGGAGAAAGGGAATGTTTTAACACAGGGAAAGTGGTATACATCAGCTATTTTAAATATCTAAAAAAAAACAATCTCTATATCTCACTACCTTAATCAGTCCTTAAAAAAAGTTCTGGTAGGATCTTCTTCTACGTAACAATATCATGTATACTGTAATTGGTCCTCTACTCAGGTCAGAAGACCTCACTGAAGACCATTTTATAAACTACATTGGTTGGAAGTCTCTTTGGATAAAAGCGTCTACTAAATGCATAAATGTAAATGTAATGTTATCAATTCAAAGCCCCCTTAGATCTGGTCTACTATTCTCCAACAAAGTAGTCTCACTCACTTCCCTCTATCACTGACTCAGTCACACCCCCTCCTCTCTCCCTCTCTCCCCCTCTCTCTCTCTCTCTCTCTTTCTCTCACTCACTTTTCTTGTTGAAAGGAGGGGCCCTGAAGAAGAAGGCAGGGTTGGTGACACAGCGGTAGCAGAGGGCCTGGGGCACCAGAGCATACAGGACGTTCACAAGCAGGAACACAGCCTGGCTGTCAGCAGGTACTCTGTAGGAGAAGGGTGTCCGTGTGTGGAGAGACGCTCCGATGTGAGAGAACTGAGCCTGAGAGCAGAGAGTGGGTCAGGAAGGAGTTAAAGGCAGGGTAGGCAATGTTGTTGAGAAGCACTTTGTCATATTTGCCAAAAGTAACTTCACGTCTTGATAGCAACCAATATATTTTCTGGTAAAATGTCAACGATTCTCTTTTTTTTCACTTTTGTTTCACACGTGTAATTAACTTAAAATTCATGTAGATAATTTATGGTAACGTTTCGACTAATTTCATTTGGAAAATTGTGTTTAGTTTGATTAATGTATAATATTGACTGTTAAGTTTCTGGGGTGGGGCCCACGAAAAACCAATAGGTTTCTGGCCCCACCTGCATGTTTTTTTCTCTTCTTTTGTATCTTTATATTGTTTTAATCATTGTTTAAATGCGAATAAACAAACAAACAATATATCTAAAAGTTTGACGGTAATATGAAATAATTCCGACATCTGTGGGCATCGCAATACTGTAACAAACACGATCAATCATTAAGGGGTAACCTGACTATTGATTGGACGTGCAACCTGTTTGTCTACCTACCTACCTGGGCGCACTCTGCCCCTCCACTCAATACTCGTTACTGTAGTTTTGCGGGTGTGGCTTTGAAGGGAGGAGGTGGGATATTTTGGTTTGAATCGTGTCAAAAATAAGCTAAAATAGCTTGCTTCGCGCAACTTTCCTACCCTGCCTTTAAGGAGGAAACAAACCTCCATCTCTGCCGCTAGAGGACACTCACTCTCCTATCTGACGTCCTCAACGGTGAAGGGATGTCGAAAAAGACGTACGAGTCTGTCTCATAGCAACACCGAACTGTGTTTGTCTATTTGTAGCCTGGCCAGTCGCCCGGCATTCAGAGAATGCCACCATTCCTCCTGGTCTGTCGTCATCCTGCTGGGAACTGGACTCCAAGCAGAAGGAACCACTCGGCTCGGCAGAGATCAGAATGCAGTGAGCCAGACTCTGGCCCAGCTTTCACAGGCATCCCTGGATGTCACGAGATGCTGTGTGGAACCAAAGAGATTCCTAAAGGATCTCTCCTTAACTAAACTAACAACAGTTTGTCTTTTTCTGGGAGAGCTGCACAACCATGACCTACTTTCTCAGAAGGGCACGGGAGGCCAAATACATGGGAAAGCAGAACCTTTTAAGTGATGATAATACGGTACCTTGAAAGAAAGTGCTGCAGTGTGTAAGTCATTTCTACTCTGGGAGGTTGGCCGTGATAAGGGTTACCCTCTCAACCCTTGTTATTTAGAACAACTCATAGACAGCAGGTATTAATAGCTGTGGTCAGAGTGCTGTCTGGCATCTGTATTCCATTTTAACCTTGATGAGTGCTACCATCTTTCTCAAAGGGCTCATCTCCCACAGCACACACGTGGTGAACCCTAATGCCTCCTCCTCTTTGTCTGGTTCCACTGAAGACAACATTCAGGGCAACTCAAGATACTCTTTTTCAATGATGGTATACAGAGAGTGGGTCAAATGGTTCACATCCATCCTGCCACATAGTCTCTCCTTTCCCCCTCACCTGGGCAATGGCTCCTGAGTGCACCAGGGTGAGGTCGGTCATCCAGTGGCAGCCTGGCACCAGCAGCCCATAGAGACAGAGCACATAGTAGGGCCCGGAGTATAGCATACTCACCAGCATCTGCCACACAGACACAACCATTACTCACAGTTACTCACAGGGTTACTGCACTCGAGTTCCTATAGAAACGTGTTTTTGTTTACCTGTATTTTAGAGTAGGCAGAGGGATCTTTAAGGTAGGGCTCATAGAGCTGGCTGTATTCCTGACACCATTCAGACGGACAGTCCAACGCCACCTAGGACACACGGCTTCGTGAGCTGTGTCCTTACACTGCATCATCTGCACTCACACCGAGAGGCATGCTCACCAGGCCTCGGAAGACACAGAACATGGTGGCGGGGATGAGGCAGAGGGCGAGCAGGAAGTCCAAAGGTCTCTGGAGCAGATTCTTCTTCTGGGCTTCCTGGACACTCTGACGAGAGAACAACAAGGCAGTTGTACCTTTGCTGCCTGATGTCGGCTGTGGTGGACAGTTTTACCAGTGGTGGGTTCCTGTACTGATAGGTATAGGGGGTCACATGGCTGAGCGGTTAGGGCTATTAATCAGAAGGTTTCCGGTTAGATTCTCGGCTGTGCCAACTTACGTTGTGTCCTTGGGCAATGCACTTCACCCTACTTCCATCAGGGGAATGTCCCTGTACTTACTGTATGTCGCTCTGGATAAGAGCGTCTGCTTAATGATTAAATGTTAATGTAACTGGCCGGGTTTCCCAGATTTGTTAAGAAGCTCTTAACGCTAAGAGCTTCTTAGGAGCATTCTAAGAGCGTTCTAGAGCGTTCTTAGAACTCTCCTAAGAAGCTCTGAGCGTTGAGAGCTTCTTAACGAATCGGGAAACCCGGCCAATGTAGGTATACCGCCACAATTAGTCACAAGGGCCAGAAATGTTGGGCTCTCACCATTGGCAGGGCCTCCATGGTGCAGGGCTGTCTGATGATGCGGAAGCAGGCCCACACAGACACCAGGATGTAGAGCATGTGGACGAGGAACAGAGGGCTCATCTGGATCCCATACTTCCCTGCAGGTGGAGCAGAACTAATCTGTACCTTAGCTCTGTTTCATAACAGAGAGTAGGTGTGTTGTGGCAGGTAAAGATATCTGTCTGGTTGACCATAGAAATGAACTCATAAGGAACGGATTTAGTATTGGAAAATGTTGCCGTATCAACTTCAATGGTGCGAAATAGCACATTATACTGTTATCTGCTTTGTCTGAACCCAAATATGGTTTCATCAAAACTTTTGCCTGACACTAAGTGCCTTATTGTCACATGACAAACATGTGTCATGTATTTACTCAGAAAAGTAATCTGCTTTGAACAATCCATTATTATTTCTGTGCTTACCTATAGCATTCCCTGTATTTAAGACAATGGCATGGATGAGGAATGAGCCCATCCAGTACAGTCCGATAGCTCTGTAGCTGGCCCTGGAAAAACATGGCACTCCTGAGTACGATAACATGCCTTCCAGACTGAGAAGGTGTCTTGCTCGCTAGACAGACTCTCAAACCATCTGGGACGGACGTTAGGTTAGCTTCCTTAGTCCAGGGAGTCAGGTGGGAATTGGGCTGTTAATCAGAAGGTTACTGGTTCGATTCCCGGCTGTGCCAAATGACGTTGTGTCCTTGGGCAAGGCACTTCACCCTACTTGCCTCGGGGGAATGTTCCTGTGCTTACTGTAAGTCTATCTGGATAAGAGCGTCTGCTAAATGATTAAATGTAAATGTAGTCATTGTTGCCAACTTTCGACCAGTATCAGTAGTCAGGCAAGGTGGTGACCATGTATAGGACTAACAGGAGTTGTTGGGGTGACACAGGACAGTAGAGAAGGAGCACGTACCCCCATGTTATTGCTGCCACTATCAGAAGGTACATGAGATAGTGGACACTGCCATCCCAGTATGAGGTCATGTGACCATGCGCAGTGTTGATGTAGGGATCTGCCTGGACAGCAGAGAGATACAGTCACACATAAACATTCTTCAGACCCTAGAAATAATAATACATTTGTTAAAGACGATAAAGCTCGTATTTTCTGATACGATCTCTTAGTGTGTGCACTCACTCACAGTACAGTCTTCCTCAGGTAGCCTAGATACTTGCCTTCTGGAGATAGTAGGTCATGAAGTCGTCGATGATGCCATCCTGCTCCAGCGCTATGATCAGGTTCATCACACTCAGGAAGGCGTGAGCAGCAAACACTGGGGACCAGACTATTCATATTGAAGACATCAAATGAGATGGTCTATTTAAATTATTGATAATAAATCATTTTTATTACCGTAAAATAACGGGTCTTTAAGTGCTTTCTTCTTTATTAAAAAGTACGCTGATATCGCAAGTATGAGAAGGGTTGTAGATCCAGCATAAAATACTGCCTCGATGCTGAAAGTTTAACAGTTTAGTTAGAAATACGCAAACGCACTTTGCCATTTTTTTTATATCCAACCTCAATCCATTCTAATTGACAAGGCAACAAGATACATAAAGCATTGATAACAAACAAATCATCAATTGTCTCTCACTCACCCGCTATTGAAGACAAGGAAATTGAATAAATAGGAGACGGGTATGGACATCAAGGACAAGACAAACACTCCTGTCCCAGCCGACGCATTCATTGCCAACTGCTTTTACGTTTAGAAACTCTAAAGATGTTTCTTTTCACTACTAGACAATAATGTTTTGAATTGCACAGCATTCAAACTAAAGAACTAAAAGCACTAGCCTATTACAGCATCGTCTTTGACGTACAACACATGCAGGCACTTCATTCGTGCACGCTGTGACACACGCACGCACACACAGCTACAATCCCGCTGTCGACAACACGGAAAAGGCTGTAGCTGTAAATTAGTTGTGTATGACAATGGCGGGTTCGACATGGCGGAATATGACCACAGTGCAATAATGTCTTAGCTTCAAAACAAAAAAGGTTATGTTATGTTAAACTGCCATATTGCACGCAAATGAAATAACAGAATTGGTGAATGTTGAAAGACTAGTTTATCATATTACAATCTCCCCGTCCGCCGACATTTTATGTTAGTAATGCAATTTCCTGTGGGGCAGCTGATAATTGTGTGCTTAACTGATGGATGAAATATTGCCTTCTAGTGGGTGTTTCTAATACATACACCATGTGAGCGTAAAAATAGGTCTATCTTTTGCAACACAGGAAGACGCGTCAACCACGGAAGTGTACGTCATTTCTGGATTGCGCAGAGCAAGTAAACAACAAGACAAAGTGATGGTCCGTTCTCCTGGTAAAACATGTTAATAGACCGTAAATATGACCAATTGACAGTATAGACGTTGGACAGTATCGACGTAATAATATTTCCGCTACATAACCGTAACAACACAATGGCAACAGGAGGTGGTGGTGACGGACCCGCATCAAATTATGAAGGACAGGCATCCAATTTCGCTCGTTCTGGAGCGGGCAGGAACGTCGCAGCGGTGTCGAATGCACCGGTCGCCGTCGCAGCGGCACCGATTTGTCCCCCGTCTGTGGGCCTACACCGGGAGCCTATGTACAACTGGCAGGCCACAAAGAGCTCGCTGAAAGAGCGCTTCGCGTTTCTTTTCAACAATGAACTACTAAGTGACGTTAGGTTTATTGTAGGGAAAGCTAGACAAGCACAGAGGATACCAGCCCACAAATTCGTTCTAGCTGCAGGTAGTGCTGTATTCGACGCAATGTTCAACGGTGGTATGGCAACAACCTCAGCTGAAATAGAGTTACCCGATGTTGAACCTGCTGCCTTCCTCGCTCTGCTAAGGTAAACAAACTGAATGATAATGATCTCTTTAAGTTTGTCAGTGGCCCAGAACGATGACGACCTTTTCTAACAACATGATACATTTGTGTCATTCTCAGTCTGTAAAAAACGATTTCCAAATGTATACACTGTGTATATATACACGGTTTTAGTCATTTCCATTTGAACGTATTTAACTTGTTCTGATTGGCCTCATTGTTCCCTGGGTGTGTCCATCCTCATCCAGGTTCCTGTACTCTGACGAGGTCCACATTGGTCCGGAGACTGTGATGACGACTCTGTACACAGCTAAGAAGTACGCTGTCCCAGCCCTGGAGGCTCATTGTGTGGACTTCCTCACCAAACACCTGCGTGCTGACAACGCCTTCATGTTGCTCACTCAGGTACAGACACTGAACCAGGGTAGGACTGCCTTAATGCTGCTCACTCAGGTACAGACACTGAACCAGGGTAGGACTGCCTTAATGCTGCTCACTCAGGTACAGACACTGAACCAGGGTCGGACTGCCTTCATGCTGCTGTCTCAGGTACAGACACTGAACCAGGGTCGGACTGGCCGGCGGGAGATTCAGGAGATTTCCCGAACGGCCGGTCAAACGGCCCCGGCAAAATGCAAAAAATCTAATATATAATTATAATAATACACGGTCGTGGGCAGTTCTGCGTTTCAAAGTCCCGGGCTGTTTTTCAGTCCCGGTCCAGACCTGCACTGAATCAATCATGTCGGGCACTATTCAAGAGCAGTAGAAGTGGAGCATGAGTCATAACATGTACTGGGTTAGAAGCCATAAACACTTGCAGAGCTGGCATGGGTAGCAGACTATTGTATTCTCAAAGTCATTCCTCAAAGTGTTTTGTGACATTTCCTTTGCTGAAACATGTTTGGAATGTATTCATCAAGTCCTTTCCCCACTGGAAGTTCCCAGTGAGACAGTTTCCAGTCTTGTGGTGTGCGTAGACGCCTAGCTGTCATGCAGTCATGAGGCCTACCTTGTTCTGTTCCCAGGCCCGGTTATTTGATGAGCCCCAGCTGGCCAGTCTGTGTCTGGACACCATAGACAAGAGCACAGCGGACGCTATAAACGCAGAGGGCTTCACTGATATCGACCTTGGTACGGCAACACCCGTATTTAGCCCTCAAACTGACAGTTGACTAATGTTCTTAATCACAATAACAGTTTTAATCTTCAGGGCTCTTGGATCAAAGTGGATCTGATGTGTGTGTGTGTGTGTGTGTGTGCAGATACCCTGTGTGCAGTTCTGGCAAGAGACACTCTAGGGATTCGAGAGAACCGTCTGTTTGGGGCGGTGGTGCGCTGGGCTGAAGCCGAGTGTTACAGACAACAGCTAACCCTGACTTCGGAGAACAAGCAGAAAGTTCTGGGGAAAGCTCTCACACTCATCCGCTTCCCTCTCATGACTGTGGAGGAATTTGCTGCAGGTGGGCTGTCTACCTTCCTGCTTTGGGAAAATGAACATCATCCATCGCAACATTCATCCGTTCAATTCATCCATATGAACATTCATGAACATTTCCAAATATATATTATTGTGATTATTTGTGTCATGTGTCAAAAAACATAACCATAGAAACCAGTTTGATATTCTCTCTTGTGCAACAGGGCCTGCCCAGTCTGGGATATTGTTCGATCGGGAGGTGGTAAATCTGTTTTTACACTTTACAGTAAACCCCAAACCGCGGGTAGACTACATAGACAGGTCTCGCAGCTGTCTGAGGGGCAAGGAGGGCAGCATTAATAGGTTCCAGCAGGTTGAGAGTCGCTGGGGGTACAGTGGCACCAGTGACAGAATCAGGTGAGACTGCCTACCTGGACACCATAGAGGACTAAGGACACCTGAAAAGGTTGTGTTGTTAGCAGGAGAAATACTTTGATTAACATTCTCTCGGTTTTGCTCTGTAGATTCAATGTAAATAGAAGAATATACGTGGTTGGGTTGGGACTGTATGGATCCATACATGGCCCCACAGACTATCAGGTCAACATACAGGTTAGTGGATTCATTGGGAAGTTGAAGACTTTCCCCCCCCCCCACTGTGTCAAGGGGAAGACGCACAGAACATGCTAAATCCGCCTCCTGTTCCTGTAGATCATGGACAGTGACAACAGCCAGACGCTGGGACAGAACGACACAGGCTTCAGCTGTGACGGCTCAGCCAACACGTTCAGGGTCATGTTCAAACAGCCTCTGGAGATCTTACCTAACGTGAGCTACACTGCTTGCGCAACCTTAAAGGTAAGCTTGCCCGACGGCTTCACCACAAAACACACCTGCAGTATCACTGTCTGGAACACTACCTTCCTAACTGTGTGTGTGTGAAACAAAGAAAGTGTGTGTGGATGTCTTGAAGTATTGAGAGAGCCACACCTCTCTAACCTCAGAGTACTTATATGTTATGTTATGCCCGGTTACTTTGTGTTGTCTTGTCCTAAGAATTTCAGTGCACAGTCACAGTCTGACTGTGTTGTTCTGTGCATCTGACAATAAAAGACTTGGAACTAAACTGTCTGTCTGCTGTATCTCAGGGTCCAGACTCTCACTATGGGACGAAGGGGTTAAAAAAAGTCACCCATGAGTCTTCGACGGGGACCAAGACAACGTTTTTCTTCTTCAGCTCTCCTGGGAATAACAATGGCACTTCAGTGGAGGATGGCCAGATACCAGAGATCATCTACTACACCTAGAGGGAACCAGCTGCCACCCCTCAGCCTAACTTGTTACCACTCGGAGAGTTCAGGCTGTGTGTTTTCTGTTGAGTGTGCGTGTGTGTGTTTGTGTTTGTTTGAGTGTGTGTGCGTGCTTGTGTGAGAGAGAGAGAGAGAGCGAGCGAGAGAGAGAGAGAGAGAGAGAGAGAGAGAGAGAGAGAGCGAGAGAGAGAGAGAGAGCGAGAAAGAGCGAGAGAGAGAGAGAGAGAGAGAGAGAGAGAGAGAGAGCGAGAGAGAGCGAGAGAGAGAGAGAGAGAGAGAGAGAGAGAGAGAGAGAGAGAGAAATCTTAGAATGGCATTTTTGTTTGATTCAATCTCAACGGTGAAGTATCTGGTTACTGATTTTTGGTCGCCTTCTTCCAGGAAACACGACAGAGGCCAGTCTGCATTAGTTAAACTGCAGAGTTACTCTGATGATTAAAGTTACCACGACTACATTTTGTGTTTGCTACAGGGACCACCTATGTTCCGCACCTGTGCTCCACCCGAGTCCTGTTTTCTGTTAGTGTCAGGATTCCTGAGGGGGTTTCCATGGTGAGGATTATTGTTTGTACAAAATGTGAAAGTTTCGACTTTTAGACTACATGCTGTCGATGGTGTAAAATGTTCTGCACTTGTCATCTACGAGAAGAACATTGATATTTGCTGAATAAATAAAATGTATATTTGTAGCTTTTCGGAATAAAATGATTGGTTTTCAAATGTGTTCAATGAACCATTCGAAATCAGTTTGTATCTATGCCAAGAATCATCTCTTGTAACACACCCCAATGCCATGTGCTTTCTGTTTGTGCCACCAGAGGGCGCCAAAGGAGCAAACACCACAGAGATCCATTTAGGTTTATAGCAGTGGTCACATGTACTGCATTTAACTATGAAATTGACAGAAATACATCAGCATTAGTAATTAAAGCAGTTATGTTATCAACTGTAAGGACTGACTTCTGCTGTCATTTTATATTGTAAGACTAGAGTGATATCGAGGACAATGAAATCTGTTTATTCAAACAGATTGTGATCTCAAACCCAGACACTGAGTGAGTCTGTCAGTATTATACAGCCACCTCCTCGTCTAGTCCAACAGCATTTACTGGATTTTGCATGTGAACATTACATAAGAACCTGTCATCCACCATCAAACACAACAAGCACTCCAGATGACTGGAAATCTTTCAAGTGTTCTCTGCAGGAGAATGACTCAGACACAAGCCTGTGAGTCAGCAGCACTCCTGACACCTGGCTGCCCACTCCTCCACCCCTCTCCTCCACCCCACTCCTCCACCCCTCTCCTCCACCCCACTACTCCACCCCTCTCCTCCACCCCACTACTCCACTGGGTAGTCTGATGTCTGCCCCTCCAAACGACATCTTGGGCGCACACAATAACGACACGCGATTAGACAACCACCAAAGGTGGAACGCAGACCACCTCTGCCGACTGGAACCGAGCGTGTGCGAGTACGCCCCGCGTGAAGGATATCATTAAAAGTGAGCTGAGAAGCCGCATCAGTGGGCAGACGAGGCACACAAAGACGATGCCTTGTCTGTGTGTGCGAACAAGTGGGCAGAAGGAGCAGCAGAAAAGGCTGTCTTCTACTTCAGTTGGACGCCCACGTAGAAACCCTGAGCAGGAGGCTGGGGCTTGCCTCGGCTGTCCCTGGCCTCCAGCAGCCCCAGCTCTCTGTGTGTGTGGGAAGGAGATGCAGCCCAGTGTTGAAATGCAGTTGTGTTGGAACAGTCCCAGGTCCTAATGAGATTCAGCTTCTCTCAACCCGTACCAGAACATTCCCCGGAGGGCATTTGAGACACCTGCGTCCTACAGTATTCTGTCTTCAGAATAACAGCACCACCAAACTTTTCTCCCATCGTTACTGGTGAACCATGAAAGGCGTATGTGGAAGCCAGTATCTTGGTCTGTGGGAGTCTAAGCAACTGCTGACCACTCGCATGTGTGCAAAGACAACTGCCAAGCGGACATGGGTCCCTTTCATGCTACCCTTCATGTCACTGGACAGTTCACAAAGAGAGAGAGATAATGTATGTGTGTGTGTGTGAGAGAGAGTGTATATGTGTGTGAGAGTGTGTGTGTGTGATAGAGAGAAAGAGAGAGTGTGTGTGTGTGTGTGTGTGTGTGAGAGAGAGAGAGAGAGAGAGAGAGAGAGAAGCAGTGGCCAGGGCTGTCCAGCTGGCCATGGTTGTGTAATCTCAGCAGAGTGTTGTGTGATGCAGCCTGGGTGTGGATTATCACCACACGCAGGACTGCTGTATTACCTTATGAAGGACACCATGCTCTACCTGCCTTAGGCCCCACTGCCCTGAACATGTGTTTCCACTCTCTCCTGTCTGTGCTGTGTGTGAGGGAGCTGTGTGTGGTGTGTGTGTGTTTGTTTGTGAGAGAGAGGTGTGTGTGGTGTGGTGTGTGTGAGATAGGTGTGTGTAGAACTGGCAATGCCAACCTCCACCCTAACGCTTACTGACACGTGTTTCCAATCGGTTTTGCTTTATCGAACTGCATGACATCATCACACCGTCGCTACAGAATGTATCAGCCCATGAAGAGGAAGCCACTGCTCCTGTGGATGGTAGACTGGAGCAGAGGGCTCCTGTGGATGGTAGACTGGAGCAGAGGGCTCCTGTGGATGGTAGACTGGAGCAGAGGGCTCCTGTGGATGGTAGACTGGAGCAGAGGGCTCCTGTGGATGGTAGACTGGAGCAGAGGGCTCCTGTGGATGGTAGACTGGAGCAGAGGGCTCCTGTGGATGGTAGACTGGAGCAGAGGGCTCCTGTGGATGGTAGACTGGAGCAGAGGGCCTGCTAGTATGACTGAAGTTGACTGGCACAACATTTCCATTCTCATGGGGCCACCAGGCACACATGACTAGAATAGATATGATCCATATTGTAGTGTGGTGAGCAGGAACTCCATTTTCTACCTGCAAATATGACATATTGTTTGGACCAGGACATCTCCATGGCTTGCTTGAGCCTTGAGTGCAAGGCCTTCAGGCAGAGGTGCAGGCTATGCAGCGATGCAAGTGAAAACAGGATTCATTCGAGTATTTTTTTTTCCTCATCTGCACGTTGTTGATATGATTGCCTCAATCTGATCACGCTGGGAGCATGTTACACTCTGAAAAATAGTAGGTTTCTGTGGAAACAATATCTGCACAACACAAGAGCACATCTCACCTTTTTCTTTTTTTTGACAGGAGAACATATTGTCGTTCCATTATTCCAGGAAGCATACACTTGTTCACTCAGCCAGCTCTCTGCTTCCTCTGTCACACACACACACACATCTTGGGTTCCAGCACACTGTCAGAACACAGACGACATGTCAGCCCTAGCCCAAGGCTCAGCACTGTTCGTTAGATATAAATAGCTCCGAATAGACTGAACATCAGACATGAACACATCTCAACCCACACACTGCCCACACTCATACACATACGTGTACACACACACACACAGTCATACACATATGTACACACACACACACAGTCATACACATACGTACACACAAACACACACACACGTCTTCTTCCTCTCTATCCACGGATGGTTAATTGATTGGGGCGCGGTTGTACCAAATCCAAAATTGGAGATTCACTGTATTTTCTTATACGGTCATTTGTGAGACGAATATTTATGAATGATTATGTTTCTAATCCTAAGTGTTACAATGGTGTCTGGTGGTGCCAGGCTGACACAAGCAGACAGAATCAAACTAACAACTGCAGGAAGTACAGGATCTTTACATAGCTGGTTGGAGTGGATGGATCGTTAAGATAAAGAGCGTTCATTTCCCATAGGAATCCAAAGAGAACAAGACGTTATCAAAGCTAATCTGCACACAATTGCAGGGTTTGTTTTAAAATATTGTTGTGTGCATGTGTGTATTTGTATGTGTGTGTGTTTGTGACATTAGTGTTCCTTGTGTGAAGTCATGGGATTTTAATTCAACATTACAGGCCAGAGCAGAGCTAGATATGAACACTGTTCAGCTCGCCCTTGTCACATGCTACATTAGCACGCCCCGCTGCCCACTAGGAGCTGGATGGGCCGCTGCACCCTCTGCCCCTCACACTCCCCCCCTTCACATCCCCCACACCCGACACCAGATGTAGGTCGTTGAATGCTGCAGGGGTGGATGTGGTGTGTGAGAGAGGGCGAGACAGAGAGGGAGAGGGAGAGAGAGAGAGAGAGAGAGAGAGAGAGAGAGAGAGAGAGAGAGAGAGAGAGAGAGAGAGAGAGAGAGAGAGAGAGAGAGAGAGAGAGAGAGAGAGAGAGAGAGAGAATGAGAAAAAAAGAGATAGAGGGAGAGATAGAGGGAGAGAGAGAGAGAGAGAGTACATGGGAGAGGGATGAGTGCAGCCTTAAAGACAGGGCCACAGCACATAGCCACTGCTGTCACATTGCATCCCCACCAACACACCACACGAGTCCAGACAGCTCAGCACAGCACACTAAGGGCACTCAGAAACGTCTCTCCATAGTCCCCCCTCTCTCTCCCTCTCCTTAGCTGAGTATGTATTTGTTATTCTTTCTGTGCCTTTTTGTCCACTGAGGTCTGTCACTCCCACACACAGCCGACGTTACACTGAACGGGTTTTTAATGATTTAATGGCTGCCCACTGTGATGAAGGCTGGTATGTATGTAGTGTCTGAAAGCAGTCTGCGGCAAGCTCTGGCGGTCTAGTCTCTGAGCCTATGTAGCCATGCATGAGACGACTGTCTGCCCTGTGCACGCTGAGCAGGGCTGAGATGAGGACACTGCTCTCTCCAACTCAACACATAAACTGTACAGCTGGACCTGTGTGAAGAAGTCCATTGTTATTCTGTGTTCTTCTGTTAGGTGTTATATTCTCATGTCTCTGGTGTCTGTCAGTCTTCCCTGCTAATCAGGCTCTGTAACACTGTCTTTATCTCCTCATTGTTTTGGCTGTCTTCATCTTGCTCAGAGGATGAAGTCTAATTTTAACTGATTGCAGTGGTGAGGCAGTTAGTCCCACTGTGTACCACCATCTGACTAGACCCCCCCCCACCCTGCACTCACACACACACAAATACACACACACACACAACTCCTGCCTTGCTGTCTTCCTACTGCAGCTCGGGGGACAAGGAGAACGGCAGAGCAGTTTCCTGCATGGGATCAGTGTCAGCCCCGTTTGGCTTCTTTGTGGTTAGACCATCACCTCACAGGGATCCAGATTCTCCTGTCTGCTGGTGTGGGGTGTGACTTGTCATCCTCTGAACAGTTAACCCGAGCCCATTCTGAGATTGTGATGATGAAATGTTCATCTTTCTGTTCAAGACATCAGACCAGATTAATCCCTTCTGAGTCATTTAAATGTGTTGTTTTTTATCATATGGCAGGCCATTAAAATGATGATCAAAGCCTCAAGCAGATGTTAAAATGGTGGACTGAGGTTATAGCAGATTTGAATAAACATCTAGATACATTTTTATATTCAGATATTGGCTGTGGAGGAATGCACAATAGTTGTCCAGAAAACAGAGATTAATACAGAACCACAACAGTTATGTAATGGTGAGCATTTTCACAGTGGTGTGGGCTTCAGTGCATTAAATGGCCTTTTCTATACAGAACACAAGGTGGGCAGGATTCTCTGTGGGGCTCAAATGGAAATACCACTGCAACTGCACAGGATCGGACTCTGTGTTGGCTCTAAGTGACTCCATGTTGGCTCTAAGTGATGTAGTTTCAGTGAGTCGCCAGTGTTGATGAGGATGCAGGGGTTGGCCACTCTCTCTTTTGTTGCACTAATGAGTCTGAGTTGCTTCAGGGTGCTGTACCCTCCTGACTGCGGACTGAGGATGGTATTGGGGTGATGGAGGATAGTTCCTCAGGGGGACCCAGGAGTACTATAACCACAATGTGTCCTTAACTGATATACCACCATGCTTCCCCACTGCACATCTCTAAAAACCTCAAGCATGCTTTGCTATAGATCTGTAATGTTAATACTGAAATTGTATAGTTGTGTACAACTATACAAGAGTATTTTTAATTGATAACATGTTTTTTTTCGGGGAGGGGGGGGGTCTGGACTGCTGTAAGACTGCATTTTCCCCTTAAGCCTTCCTTAGTATCTATACGTATGTAAACTGTAGGGGTTTAACTTTATACTATATGTCAATATGCATGTACTGTGTATATAGTACTAATCCAATCCTACAGGTCTATGTACACAAGATCCTAGTGCAATTCCACAGATAAATGTGTATCTATACTGTAGGGTCCTTACCCTGTACATGAGTTTAGTACATCTCACTGGCTCAGCACATTTTGATGTTTTAAGTCATTTTCATGGTTTTATTTTTCTCAAGTTGATGAATGAAATACAAAAAAGTGACACTCCTGGCTTACAGTAAAATAACTTGGGATGTAAGAAAATAGATCAAGTCTGACTGACAGCCTTTTCTGTCATATACAATGATTCAGATTTAATGTATGTCACATCCAGCCCCGCTGGACACGACAGAGATAAACAACTAGACATCAGTATAAAAACTATACACTCAAATCATGATGCATACCTTGCCTCTCCTACATTGATGAGTTTATCAAAACATTTGCAGGGACTTTCCCACACATAGAAATACCATTGAATCGTGGATGGCAACAGTTACTATGATGACCATCTACTCGAAGTATGATTGAGTTTTGACCGTGTAGATGTATACAGCAACTTCACCACACGGTCAAAAATCTCTGTCAAGTTTAGTAGCGGTCATGATGTGGTCTCTGGTTAGGTGAGTTGAATTGCTGGTTATAGCTGTGAGATCCTGGTGGATACCCACTTCCCTGCCCTCGACCCCCATGATGGTCTCTGTCCTCCGAGCGCTGGTGCCCGCGATTCTCCCCCCCCCAGCCTCTGTCCCTGTCCCGGTCCCTGTCCCCCCCCCAGCCTCGACCTCCTCCCCAGCCTCTGTCCCTGTCCCCTCCCCAGCCTCGACCTCCCCCCCAGCCCCTGCCCTGGTCTCGGCGGCCTCGATCCTGATACCTGGAGGGGAAAAAGAGAGAAAACACATTAACGTTATCTGATGAGATGTGACAGTGAGTGAAGCGCTGGTGGGAATGTAAGGCGTCTTTGATGTGTAAGGCACATGCATGTGTCATGTGACAATTTTGTGAGTTGTGTTTTTCACTAAATTGGCCTACCTGTTGTCTCGCCCTCGTGAATGTCCGGCTCCGCGACCCCTCCAGTCCTCTACCAAAGGAGGCGGGGTGTCTGGTCGACTCAGGTACGCCTGATACTCGTGGTCTTCAGAAGTAAACCGGCGGGCAAACATCTCCTCGTAGTTTGGCGTAGCGCTAATATCCGTCATTCTACAAACAGAAAATGCGGTAGTTGCATTAGCTAACTATATTGTTAACAAACTAGTTTACAGAGGTTGGTTGAATCTATCCAATTCATTGTACAAGTTGAGCTATTATTAGCTAGCTTTCTAATAATAGTTAACGATCATTAATGCTAAATGGCATTACTACGTAAATGCCAAGCAAACGTAATACGCAGCCTAGCTAGATAGTGCTTCTGACAAGTGTAATTTCAGTGTATTTGTTGTTAGCTATAGTAAAGAAACATGTACATAGGTAGGCTACAGGATTACCTGATAATAGATGTTGCTAGATCTAGCAGAAAGCTACTTCGATTAAAGGAATCCAGTCCAGTGTTGACAGTTGCGTTACATCGAAAAGGTACCTACGAATGTAGACTACTTGTAAATAGTTCCGGGATGCTCACGCCCCGTAATTATTGAATGATTGTGACACTGAAGTTTTGCAAGTCGGCGTTGAACATAGCACCGTCAGACTACTTCAGAATTGAAGTTCAGACAGTGATATTTTGCAGTTGGCTTTAATTTAAACAATTCATTCCGAGCTATAGCTCACTGCCAGAGGAAGTGAGCGTCCCCAGGGTTAGTGAGTTTGGTCAGGTTGTATAATATAGCCTACGGCCCGTGACACCCCACAGCCAGAACGAGCGTGGTCTTCAAATTTAAAGTAACATGTAAGTGCAACTCGATTAAATAGATTATTAGCATTTTGACATCAAAGCCCTAAAAGAAGATTCACGCGTATTTTTGCTGTGGTTTCATGTATTTTGCATGCCTGTTTTATTAGTTTATCGAAAATATGCAACGTAGAATCTATTTCTGAACACCTTTCCTTGCCCTTGTTATCATGAAGAAACCCCTGCTTTTGAATGTGAAACAGCATGTGGGAGGTTGGAGATGAGGGCAGGGGAAGCCGCTCAGTGTCGCTGCGGCACAGATCTCCAGCCTGATGAAACAAAATCCCATAGGCGAGAGGGCGAGCGCGCAGACAACTCCAGCGCAGCACGCAGGGAAATGCGAAGCACTGTAACTTAATTTCTAACGCAGCATTTTTTATTTATTTCACGGCTGAAGGAATACCCAGAAAGTGGGATTTCATGTCTCGTGATCTAAAGAAAAACTTACTGAAATTACAAGTGGCTTTAAGATCACAAGAGAAAGCTTGAAAACCCTGTGTGATCGAGTTCATGAAGAAGTGTACTCATATTTCAGGTCTCGCTTAGACTGTTAGCGCGGAGACAAGAATGGACTAGTCGAACCCTTAATTTGAACAGTGGATCTAATTTCATTAGAAGTGTGTTAACCATTCATTTAATATTTCATACGTCCATAAACTGAAGGATTGTTCCAAAAGTCCGCAGCAATGGGGTAAGTAATCCGCGAGACGCGCGTGCCCTTTGTATCTTAGTGCATGTAATGACACCTGCGCTGTAGTTAGTTTCATAGTGAGCTATTGACACAATTTCTTGATCTATCGGGACATTTATTTATTTATTTAGTATATTAAGATGTACTCGTTCTTGTATTTCGGCAGGGAACCGTTCTTGTGCGTTCAATAGGCGACAGGCTAGGTAATGTGACGATAAAGCAACTGTCAAACCACTATAAATGACAACCTTTTGCCAAAAATCTGCGTCTAGTCCCCTCAATTATTTAATAATTAGCAAGTTGTCAAACAGTTTCGCATTTCCTCAATAATTCATGTTCTTGTCAGTATTATTTAATGCCTTAAAATAATCTAATATTATGAATGGAAAGTGCTTGTAATCAGCATTCGCATTTTTTCCTCAATTTATGATTTTGTTGAGTAAACATACAAATCATTTTAGAATAAATTGAACGTGAGATGAAGATGGGGTGATTTGTAGCCATTGCTATTTAAAGACTAGGCAGGTACCTCGCGCTCCCCACGCGCTGTGGGAATGTAGGTGCCACAGTCAGTGCCCACGCACGATAGCTCCGTGCAAAGCAACGACAGGGAGAGAGCGAGTGTGTGTGTGTGTGTAAGTTTGTAGAATTGCAGAATGTGTATAAGTATGTAACAGAGAGGAGTCGCAACATCTTTCAAACAGATGATGTACTGCAGGGTGCATTCCCATATGAATTGGATGGTATGTCCCAACCCTATTGAATTTGATAGTATCTTACCTTCTTAAGGCGATGTATAATATTTACTGTGATATACTTAGACCTAGAAGACAGTGGAGGGAAAATAATTTGAATGTATAGAATGTGGCCGTACTATCAGTTTGCGCCTGGTGTTCCGTCACAAACACAGGATGTAAGACTGAAGAACATGCCAGGGGAACAGAGGAAGAAGCCCGTTTTTCCATGATCAGTTGACAGAGCCTTGGCATGTACTGTGTTAAACCAGTTCAACAGACAGGGTCCTTCGCTTTAGCTACGACGCTAACTCGCCTAACAGGTTGTAGCAGTAGGGCCTACTGTCTTGCAAAACACCAAGGGTTATTGAAACTAGTCAGTGCCAACAAAAACATTTTTCCTCTCCAGCACACACACTGCCCTTCTCTCTGAGTTTCGCCTGTCCATCCATATGCTGAGGTTACCTGAAGTGTATATTTTTATGTAGAATTGTGATTATTGTTTGCGGTCTTCCATGGAAATGATGACATTCACAAAATAAAGCAATTGTGTTGAATCATTCACAGGTACAATAGTTCTGACAGATTAAATATAAAATGCAGTATAAAGTTGCCAACCCAAACTCAACATATAATCCAGTATAGCATATAGTATGGAATCCTATACATATTCCAGTATATAGTGATCAGACCCTATCCTTGAGGCTGTTTTCCAGAATGTAGTTATAGATTAACTATGTTCTCTCTCTCTCTCTCTCTCTCTCTCTCTCTCTCTCTCTCTCTCTCTCTCTCTCTCTCTCTCTCTCTCTCTCTCTCTCTCTCTCTCTCTCTCTCTCTCTCTCTCTGTAACTCTCTCTGTATCTCTCTCTCTTGAACATTCCATTGCCCTCACTTTGTCCAAAGGGGGTCATTCATTGATTGCTGAATAGTTACATACAGTTGCAAATTAGTTGGTCAGACGCTCAACCTTGACCTATGAAATGGCAGCAGAGGTTAGCCATACATTGTAAAAAAAAGAACAAGGGACTTTTTTACTGTTCAGAAGAACGTTCCGCGGCCTTCCTTAAATCCTGCAAACTGCAGCACTTGATCGCTCGAAGCCCAGAGCGATCAAGCCCAGAGAAATAGAGAGAGAGAGAGACAGTTAGAAGGAGGGAGGGAGGGAGAGAGCGCTATTTAAAGTAAACCCTGCTGAGGAGGCAGGTCCCACCCAGGGTTAAATGGTAATCTTCAGCCCAGAGAGTGACAGTTCAAGACTTACAGTCATTGATTAGGCTGTGTGACGCAACGTGGTGTTAGGATTCCTTGACAGCTCGAGGTACAGTAGGAGAGGATTGGAGGGCAAAGGTCGTTGATCTTCTGTCGGGGAGCCAGTCGAGGGATAAGGACGTTGTGTCCGGGTCGTTGCGGAGCAGTAAGACTTAAGGATGGGTAAATGAGAGGGGACAGGCTGATTGGGCGTCTTTTCACCAGATGGGTTAGGGCTAGGGAGCCATCTGCCGTGGCTCTGCGACGGGATGATGTCCTCCCCTACCCTGCCCTTCTCCTCAGTTCTCCTGTCATCAGGAATTGTCGGAATCCGTTCTGAGAGGACCGACTCTACATTTATGAATGTCCTCTGATGTTTTGTTGCTAAGAATTTGCCCCCCTCCCACCCTCCTCCCATGCCCCCCACCATCACCCAGCCCCTGGTACTGTGCTCATTCTGACGGGGATAACTGCCCAGACTTCCTAATAGAGCTGGATCCAGCCCTTGGCAGGTGTAGTGGAGCAGAGTCTCAAGGCAGTGCTGACAGATGAACTGTATTCATCAGAGTTATGAGCTTTCATCTAATTAATTAAGAGTGAGACTTGTGCTTTGCTTCATAGGTGCACAGATGAGCGCTTCCTTGGCTGCACTAGTGCAAATCTGTTTCATTTTTCATTTCGGCTGTGTCTTGAGTTTCCAAATATATGCACTTTGTGACCCAGATTCACGGGTTGTTCGCGGGCCTTTTCCAGAGCAGATTTGGGATAAAATGTTCTTTTGTTCGCTTTTTCTTTGGAGTAGCTGCACACTGAAGCTCTCTCTCTCTGTGCTGTTATCAGAAACGGATACAAAAACAAAAAGCTGACACACTTCCAGGCTCTGCTCTTCTAGAGAAGCTCTCTTCTAGAGAAGCTCTCTTCTAGAAAAGCTCTCTTCTAGAAAAGCTCTCTTCTAGAGAAGCCTGTGTCATCTGAACATACGGCAGCATAGAAGGTCAGATTTGCTGATTTACTCTGGCTTGATTCGGACATTCACATCTCAGGTCCAGGTTATGGGTTTAAAAGACTTCCTCAATGCAAACTGGCCTGTGTGTGTGTGTGCGCACACACCTGCCTGTAAGTACACATAGCTATTGTCAGAGTGGGTCACTAGCAGGTATAGCAGCATTTCTGGCTGATTCCCTGTCAGGAATGTGAGGAGTGTTCCAGACCATTCTGGCCGGCCTGGAGGTGTACCCAGGGGGTTGCTGACTGGATGGAAGTTTTGACCACAACTGGGGCCGACCATGTGGGGGTGGGGGGTGCATCAAACTGTATAAACCTTGTCAGAGGATGTGTCACTTCTCCTATACAGACTGGCAGACGAACGCCAACGCAGGTTAGATAGACAAACTGGTTCCGAGAGGGGTGTGGATCAAGAAGGACTGGAGAGGTTTCAGCTCTGGAATCCAGACGGGGTTGTTTACTCACTCTTTCCTGAGAAGGAAAGAAGAGCAAACTTGGCATCTTTTTTCATAAAGAATCATAATCGTGGGATAGAGCTCTCTACAGAGGGAATGTGGATGCTCTGGCTGTATGTTGTGTGTGTGTATGTACTGAAGGATGACTGCAGGGTTTAATCCTGCTTGATTTAAAAGGGGTGGAACAGTCTTCCCGAAGCAGGAAGATCCTCTGGTATTAACCCAGCATCTAGACTTCCCACGTTGAGGAAAATGCCTCATAGGTAGAACCGGGGAGGGGAGAGCAGTCGACAGATATCTGAAGGGCTTGAGAGAGTAAAACGTAGTCAGGCTTAGTCATACATTGCATCACCACCTTCGTCCTCTGAAAACATGCCTGGATTTTGCCTGATGCAGACTTGAGCTCCACATCCATGCATCTATCTGCAAGTGCTTCGATACTTCACTCCACACACCATCTCTGGTGACAGTAATGATGTTGTTTCTATCCACGGTCACGGTGTACTAGAATTACTGGTACAATGAAGTCAGAGACACAGTCAGAGACAGCCAGAGACACAGCCAGAGACACAGTTAGAGACAGCCAGAGACAGCCAGAGACACAGTCAGAGACGCAGCCAGAGACACAGTCAGAGACACAGCCAGAGACACAGCCAGAGACGCAGCCAGAGACACAGCCAGAGACATAACCAGAGACACAGTCAGAGACACAGCCAGAGACACAGCCAGAGACACAGCCAGAGACACAGCCAGAGACATAACCAGAGACACAGCCTGAGACACAGCCAGAGACACAGCCAGAGACATAACCAGAGACACAGCCAGAGACACAGCCAGAGACATAACCAGAGACACCGCCAGAGACACAGCCAGAGACACAGCCTGAGACACAGCCAGAGACACAGCCAGAGACATAACCAGAGACATAACCAGAGACACAGCCAGAGACACAGCCAGAGACACAGCCAGAGACACAGCCTGAGACGCATGTCTTAAAGGTGCTTTATGAGGTAAGCCTGGTGGTACCTTCTGGAAAGAAAGCAGACTGAGACTAGACTGAGTCAGCCCTGGTTTACACACTCTCTCACCTGTAAATTATTCAAGACTGTCAGGTGGTAGTAAGTTTAAACATCCCTGAATCATTTGAATGACATCAAAGTGTGACTTCATCAACTTTAAGGTGTGTGTGTGTGTGCGTACGTGTCTGTGTGTGTGTGTGTTCGAACATGACCTTTCTCCTCCCCTTCCTGCCGGTGTGTACACACTACAACTGGCTCTAGACATAGTTAATGCAAAGGTCAGTCTCCATGAGGGTGTGTTTGTGTGGGAGTGTGTGTCTGTGTTGCTTTGTGTGTAAAACAACAGTGACCTGAGTAAAGGCTATTATCAGATCAGGATTGAGATTAGGATTATCGGGGACAGTGAATTTATTACGGTGGATTTAATTTCTTGTTGGGCCATAATCCTAGTGACGGGCCCTGTGTTATTACGGCTATTTGCTGTTGCTGTTATTAGCCTGTGTGGAGAGAGAGTCCGAATGGAAATATGATCTAGGGACTAGAAGGATAGAGTGGGAGTTTTAGAAAGAGCGGATAGGAGGAGGAAGATGGGAAGAAAGTTAGAGAGATAAAGAGAACAGGAAAACATGATTCTCTGGTCTGATTCCAAATCAGCTCTCAGTACCTGTTATCTGAACCAGTGCAGTTGACAGACTTTCATTATTTCTCTAGCTCTGTATTTGTTTCTGTGTGTTTTAGTTTCCGACTGGGAAACAGCGTGTGTAAAGCGTGGGAAAGCCAAGGGGAGGGGCAGCAATGCCACACTAATTTGTCTGACTGAGATCATAAAACTTTTAACAGGCAGCCTAATTCTGCTCTTTCATCCTCCGAGCATGTTTTCTCCACAGCTGTGGGATTGAGAAGCCTCCGTTTTTCTGCTTTCCTGAAATACTGCACGGTTGGGAGGCAGATCAAACAGACACAATGCTGTTATTTTTGAGGCGCGTCTTTCTGTTAGCTCACAACGTTTGAGAAAATGGAGAATTCCCCCCTGGCAGGGACGTGGCCCTGGACTGAGCTGTGTTCCTGCCTGGTCATGCCTACGAGCTGTGCAATGGGCTGGAATGGCCTCAGGTTGCCACCACTGGTTTTGAGTGTTTAGCATATTCTATTTACCGAAACACACACATACAAACATACACACACACACACACACACACACATACACACACACACACAGTTATTTCAGTTGATGTGAGAGGGAGAAGCTTTTGATCCCAGAGACCCAGGTTGTGGACAGAGACCGTGACGATTTGGAGGAGATAAACAAACTCTTCACAAACACAGTTTGGCAGCCATATTGAGTCTGTGTGTAATTGAGTTACTGGGGCTGCAACTCTGTCTCATGACTTCCTGAGGTTTACATCCCTACTGATCAGCCACGTCGCACAGCACAGCTGAGAAGCAGCCCAGGTTTGTGTGCTATTTGCCATCGTCATGGAATTGCTTAAATGACGTCTACAGTAAATATCTTCTACTGTGATGATTCAATTGACTGTTCACTGCTGGGCTCATTGACAGTTTTACACTAGTCAAGTCATGGTGCCTACTGGTGTGGCAGCTGGCCAGCTATCAGAGTGTCCTCGGGTCACCTGAGAGGAGCTGCTGTGTGTGTGTGTGTCGAGTACTGTTCACCTGAGAGGAGTGGTGTATGTTTCTCTGTGTGTGTGTGTGTGTGTGTGTTGTTGTCCTTTCTGCTGAGAAAGGCCAGGAGGTGCTGATGTGATAATGGCTAGGGGTTGCTATGGGGGATTACAGTTAGTGTTACCTTAACACCCGCCCCTAAGAGGGGAGGGGTGACAGAACCTAGTATCCCAGGAGACAGCCCAAGAATAGGCAGGATGTGATGTCACATGACAGCTGTTATGTGAGGTAGGGACATTATGGAAGCTACAGCTGTAAGTGCTTGTTTCAGCATGTATGTGGAAGATCCTTCGAAGATCTGAACTTCCTCTTACTCCCTTCTTCTGTCTCTTCCTCCTCCTCCTCCTTCCCTCTCTCGTCTGTTACCCAGGGAGCAGCCGATCTTCACCACCAGGGCTCATGTCTTCCAGATCGACCCGACCACCAAGAAGAACTGGGTTCCGGCCAGCAAGCAGGCAGTCACCGTGTCGTACTTCTATGACAGCACGCGCAACAGCTACAGGATCATCAGCGTGGATGGATCCAAGGTAAATTCAGTTAGTCAGTCAGTCAGTAATAAACTGATTGCTGTGAAGAATAGAACCGTCTGACTTAAGTTTCCTGTCGGTCAGCGATAACGTGATACAGTGTGTGTTTCTGCAGTGCTTCTGTGACAGCGGTTAGGTGTGAAAGTCTCCTGGTGGGTGTGTGCTCTCTGAGTAATGTCAAAGGAAGGTGTGTGTGTGCATGCGTGGATGTGTATGTGTGTGATGGGGAGGGGGGGGGGCTGTAAAGGGCAACTCCAGGAGCCCCCTCCCCCTGTGACATACTTCCAACTCCGCCACATTTTCAATCACAAGTGCAACCTTGGCTGGTGAATCATGCCCACACGCTACAAACACACCCACGCACAGTGCACCCTCTCACCCCTGCCCTGTGCACCACCGCCATCCATATTAGGGGTCGGCTCTGCATTAGTTCTTGTTGCCTCAACAGAGTGAAACCCACGGAGCAACATTATGCAGAGATTAAATGGAACATGCACTGCTTGATACTGTGTGTGTGTGTGCTCTGGATGAGAGCGTCTGCAAAATGACTAAATGTAGATGTGGGCGTGTTTGTGCACACTTTATGTATAGGCATGTGTCTGTCAGTCTGTCTCTCAGTTAGCTAGATTACCCGTTTCCATGGCGATTGGAGTTTCTTTGGCAGAGCTGTGTGATAGCAGTGAGGTCCTTGTGTCATCTAGACTGGGTTATCACCTTCACGGGGCCACTCAAGTTTGATGAGATGAGACTGCTATTCATTGTTTAATGAGAAGGTCTTCACGATGGTCTCTACAGACCAGCTTCAGTCCTCAGATGGCCTTTGTGACGTGTGTCGGAATGAGACACATCTGAAAGGGCTCAGTTCTAACATCCGTTCTCTTTTATTACGAAGTCTGTTTCCTCAGTGCCTCTCCCTAGCCTTGCTTCTCCTTGTCTTCCCTGCCTCTCTTGTCCACCCTGCCTCTCATCTCCAATGCCTTTCCTCTCCTCCTCCCCCTGCCTCTCCCAGCCCTGGCTGTGTACCATGTTGAGGTTCTGTCAGAGTATATAATCCTTCTGCGCATGGATGCCTGTCTACTTCAGCTAATCTGTCCTGTAGACTACATCCACTCCTCTTCTCCTTTACTCATCCCCTATTCTTCTCTCTCCTCTACCCTTTTCTCTCTCTTTTCCCCAAAGGGGAAGACTAGTGTCGTTCAGCAAAGTTCAATGTTTTGGGTCTCTATAGGATCAGAAGGTAGAATTAAAGAGAGCTCATCTGATTCATCCCCATCGTGCTTATTCCATTCATTGGAAGGTGCAGGATGTCCATGGGTTGCTTGGACTTACATGGTTAGATCTTTACCTGCCGAAACATGAAATGTAGAGACATACAGACTGTACTGTATACCTGCAGAGAGACAGACTGTATATACCTGCAGAGAGACAGACTGTACTGTATATACCTGCAGAGAGACAGACTGTATATACCTGCAGAGAGACAGACTGTATACCTGCAGAGAGACAGACTGTACTGTATACCTGCAGAGAGACAGACTGTATATACCTGCAGAGAGACAGACTGTATACCTGCAGAGAGACAGACTGTACTGTATACCTGCAGAGAGACAGACTGTATATACCTGCAGAGAGACAGACTGTATATACCTGCAGAGAGACAGACTGTACTGTATACCTGCAGAGAGACAGACTGTATATACCTGCAGAGAGACAGACTGTATACACCTGCAGAGAGACAGACTGTATATACCTGCAGAGAGACAGACTGTATACCTGCAGAGAGACAGACTGTACTGTATACCTGCAGAGAGACAGACTGTATATACCTGCAGAGAGACAGACTGTACTGTATACCTGCAGAGAGACAGACTGTATATACCTGCAGAGAGACAGACTGTATACCTGCAGAGAGACAGACTGTATACCTGCAGAGAGACAGACTGTATATACCTGCAGAGAGACAGACTGTATATACCTGCAGAGAGACAGACTGTACTGTATACCTGCAGAGAGACAGACTGTATATACCTGCAGAGAGACAGACTGTATATACCTGCAGAGAGACAGACTGTACTGTATACCTGCAGAGAGACAGACTGTATATACCTGCAGAGAGACAGACTGTATATACCTGCAGAGAGACAGACTGTACTGTATACCTGCAGAGAGACAGACTGTATATACCTGCAGAGAGACAGACTGTATATACCTGCAGAGAGACAGACTGTACTGTATACCTGCAGAGAGACAGACTGTATATACCTGCAGAGAGACAGACTGTACTGTATACCTGCAGAGAGACAGACTGTATATACCTGCAGAGAGACAGACTGTATATACCTGCAGAGAGACAGACTGTATATACCTGCAGAGACACATTGTGGACTCGGCTGTAGCGCTGAGTTATGATTGGTTGGCATTTCCCTTCTTAACCCCCAACAAACTATCATAATTCACAACCAATATAAATATCACAACTGATCTCAAAACCCTTTGGCACGTCACCTCACATTATAAATGCCTCCCACTGACAAATAATTACACGCTTTAATCTGTTTGTGTTTGTGGGGGCTGAACCCTCCACAGTGTGTGTTGGGTAGACCTTGGTGCAGTGTAGGATAGTTCCAGGTAGTCATTTGCGACCTGCTGACTCATCGACCCTAGCCTTACCCAATATTACAGATCTGTGTGTTTAAAACCAAACCCCTGGTGCCTGTGCAGGGAAAGAGTCCCTCTGCTGTAAATATTGTGTGTACATCCTCTTCTCCTCTTTGGCTGTGTGCTGGCCTTCAGCTCCCACGCTGCGTTCTCTCTCCAATCCTGCCGAGCCTGCAGCTTCTGTGTGGTCAGCTGACACTGTCACTGCCCTCCTAGGAGGACAGGAAGTATCCCATAATCCCCCCCCAATAGGTGCCCCCACGTTGACCCCCAGCCTCATGCCCAGTCCAGCCCTGCGCCAGCCTGCAGCCATGCCACCCGATACCCACCTGTTCACCTCCCAGGAGCCCCTGTCACTCACGCAGGCCCTGGGTGTGAGCCAGGGGCTGTGCTGGTCCGGCACCAGCATCTGGTCCAAGCTTTCAACGGCGTACAGCAGGAGTAATAGATGAGTGTACTGTATCTTTTCCTTGATTCTTCTCCTTTCATCACTCCATCCATCCATATGGTGGGGAGGAGCTGGGTTTGAGTCATCTGGGTTTGAATGCTGCATGGTGTGTGGGGTAATCCGTATCATAGGCTAGGAACAGTACTATCTGGGTGTCTGAAACCAGCTTATATGGGAACATCAACAAGGGATGACTTTCAGATCAGTGTCTTATGGCACTGTCACATGATAGATGATGCATTATGGGTCACCAAATCGTGGAGGCTCATTACTCACCTCAAGCTTCACGTTAGAGTATTTTGCTAACCAAATAAAACTGAAACATTCTCACCAACAACTCTTGTTTACAGTACACACACCAGAGGCACACTGGTGTGTGTAGTACACACACACCCTCCCAGACTCCGCCGCTGTTTGGACTGAAGGACTGACGGGGACAGAGAGAGAGTTGTGGACAGAGGCACCAAAAGACAACTTTGATGGATTAGTTTTAGTGGTATGATGTGGATTATACAGTATTTCTCACTGAGGATAATTCCATTACAGAGCGCATGACAGGGAGAGATCAAACCAGGACAAACCTGGTTTGTCTTCTGTCATCCCTCCCTCCCCCCCCCCCCCCTCCCTCCCTCCCTCCCTCCCTCCCTCCCTCCCTCCCTCCCTCCCTCCCTCCCTCCCACCCTCCCTCCCTCCCTCTCAATGATTATTAACATTATTTGAATTATTAAGTGTGTGAAAGCCTCTCATGCATCAAAGAAGACTGCCCGATGCTGACTGTAAGGTTGGGACTTACCTGAACCAGAGAGAGGCCTTTGTTCCAGGGTCTTATTTACATGTACATGCCTTTATTATCCAGGACAACCTTACCTAGGAGAGTGGGACCCTGGTCTGTTCCCCAATGATTTCCCTGTTCACATCAAGTTGATTTTCATGGAAAAGCTGTGAAACAGTCATTATATCCTAGGTACAGTATTTAACTAAGATGTGTGACTGGCGAGACGCTGTACTGCTGTGTTCTCGGTTCTGTGGCGACGAGCCGGTGTGACAGTGCCGTGAGAGGTGTGAAGGTTCCAGTGCTCTGGAGAGAGGCAGTGGGAGTGGTAGACAGTTAGACAGCCAAGGAAGAGGGGGGGGCCTGCCGAGTGTAGAAGAGGGTGAGAAAGAGAGAGGGAAAGAGACGCGGGTGGTGAGACAGAAGCAGAGGACAGAAGAGAATGCCAGTGATTCCAACTCTCCTCACCCTGACTGCACCCTGATTCAAAGCATTTTTTTGTAGCTGTGAGATGAGATGCATGGTCATGTCTTCATCTTCTCACTGTCCCAAACTTTTCATGGGGTCATTAGTGCTGCTTTGGTGTCCCCTGCCAAGGCCTGTGTGTGCATGTGAGGTAGGGGTAATGTGTGTGTGTGTGAGAGTTAGGGGTAATGTGTGTGTGTGTGTGTGAGGTAGGGGTAATGTGTGTGTGTATCTGTACAGCTTTGAGAAGGACCTATTTTCAGACATGGATCTTTGGTCCCCTCAGGGAACAAGAGGTAGTGACTCTAGGAGCAAAGAAACAAACTAATTGTGTTGCGATTACTCTCCTCATCTGAAGATTAAGCAGATGCCTTAAACTACCCTCTTACCTTCGGTTGTTCAGTTCTGTTTTGTTTTCATTATGGAAATGTTGTTTTTTCGTCTTAGAAGTTAACTAGAGAGACAGAGTGTTTACTTATTTTAGGACAGATTCTATAATTTAAGCAATCAATCATCATGTTTTTTTCCATATTCATCTTTATTATATAGAGACAGTTGTATTGTAATTATTATTATAGTTGTGTCATAGTGTTGATGTGATGCAAGTGTGACAGCCTGTCTTTAACTTTAGTTGTGAACATCCTCCTGGTCTCTGAGTCTCTGTGTCTTTGTTCGAATAAATGATAGGCTAGCTCTGAAAACGTCATCATCCCTGAATGCAAAGTTATCTTATCCATCCGTAGAAAAGAAGCAAAAAAGTTTCAAAAAAGTGAAACCTTTTTGTGTCATGTTGTGTGTGTGTGTGTGTGTGTGTGTTGAAAAAAGTTTTGGTAAAAACAAAACGAGAATAGAGACATTCCTGATCACCATGGCCATAATGATGAAGATATTCGAACTTGTTAGTGTCAAAAAGGATTCCTGGTGGATGCGTCTACAGTGTATTTTTGTATTAATCTGAGTGTAGTCAGTCTTTTCAAACATGAGTATCTGTTCTACTTGAGTGAAGGATGTGTGTACTTTTGCCATCTGTGGTCAGTCAATAAAAAATAGGTTTGAGCAAATCCCACAGGCAGGTAGGTAGTGACATGTGTCTCCTTGACAGGTGATCATCAACAGCACCATCACCCCCAACATGACCTTCACCAAGACCTCCCAGAAATTTGGCCAATGGGCTGACAGCAGAGCCAACACCGTGTTTGGCCTAGGGTTCGCCTCTGAGCAGCAGCTAGCAAAGGTCAGTCTCCTCTCTCCCCTCATCCATACTCATCCCTCTCTCTCCTCTCTCCCCTCATCCATACTCACCCCTCTCCTCTCTTCACCCTCCCCTCATCCATACTCACCCCTCTCCTCTCTTCACTCTCCCCTCATCCATACTCAGCCCTCTCCTCTCTCCCCTCATCCCTCTTCTCTCTCCGTCCTTTTGACCACCCCTGAAGACCAGTGACCAGTGTTAATGTTTTGCTTCACGTGTTGTGACTCTGTGTATAAATATGATACCGTCGTCGGTAAACATGACAGTCGCAATCATGACAGTCGCAATCATGGGGTTTTAACCAAAAAACGATAAATAAGATGTTTTGTTTACTGAATGCCATGAGCTCTGTTTCCCCCCTCTAGTTGGAAATTGAATCCATTTCTACAGCTGTGTCGGAGCCCATCACGTCTAAATCAGTTCCCTCATTCTCTCGAGTTCACAGCACAGTAATTACCATCATGGCTCCGCACATACTGTTTATTCTTCTCTGACTGACGACGGCTTGTCCCGCTCTCTTCCCTCAGTTTGCTGAGAAGTTCCAGGAAGTGAAAGAGGCGGCCCAGGTGGCGAGAGACAAGTCTCAGGAGAAGATGGAGACGTCGAGTAACCACTCCCAGGTAGCCTGGCACCCTCCTCACCAGTCCTGTCTGTGAGCCACTCCCTGGTAGCCTGGTAACCAGGTAGCCTGGCACCCAGGTAGCCTGGCACCCAGGTAGCCTGACACCCAGGTAGCCTGGCAACCAGGTAGCCTGGCACCCAGGTAGCCTGACACCCAGGTAGCCTGGCAACCAGGTAGCCTGGAACCCAGGTAGCCTGGCAACCAGGTAGCCTGGCACCCTCCTCACAAGTCCTGTCTGGGAGTCATTCGCAGATTCTGCAGGAGCTGGAGACACATCACATTTATTACAAAATACATTTGAATCATCCAGCAGACGCTTTCATCTAACGCAACGTACACATGTACATAAGCAAAGTACAACTGATGAGAGAGGTAAAAGGAGAGATGGAGGGTCTGGAACCCGACAGACGCGGAGCCAGAAGAGTTACGGCTAGATAGATTCTGTTTATTGCTGACATTGGAACGGACAACGTTAATTGATCGGCCGTCACACTCTCCTGCTCCATCCTGCTAATCTCCTCAGATGAATAGAGCTCTATGTTGACATATTAGGTCAGTTTAACAGTTTAATCCCATACACACAGCCCTGCTGAGTAGAGGAGGAGGAGGAGGAGGAGGAGAGGGGGGTGGGGGGTTGCTTAGTGCCATCCTACGGGTGAGTCCAGATGGCAGCTTCTGACTGCTCCGTGGAGCAGAAAGCTGCTCTGCCACATGACATGATGTAGGCTGGCACCAGTCCCCCCCTCACCTCTCTCCTGACGTAGCTGATGTGTGAGGGGGGGCTGCTGCTGTCCACAGGGGGCAGCAGGAGGGGGGTTACCTGTTCTCCTGACCAGGCGGGCTGAGACCACCTGTCCGCTCACTGAGAAATACGGAGGTCCAAGCTGTTTAAGGAGGGGAGGAATGAAGGGAAAAACGAGAGGATACCTAGCTTTACTGTGTTCATCCTGTGTTTACTGTAACCTGAGGGGATTTGCAATGTATTTACTATGTGCACCACCCCCATTCCTCACCCCTCCCACTCACCCTCACCCCCCATCACCACCCCCCTCCACCCCTCCACCCTCCCCCCCTCAGGAGTCCGGTGGTCGTGACACCCCTTCATCCAACCAGGCATCCAGCATCAACGGGACGGACGATGAGAAGATCTGCTTCACAGGGCCTGAACCCGCCCAGCTGAAGAGTGAGAACGAGCGCCTGAAAACAGCGGTGGAGCAAAGGTACCCTGAAGACATTATATTGCTGTTACTGTACACCTGGGACAGTTACACTGCTGTTACTGTACATCTGGGATAGTAACACTGCTGTTACTGTCCACCTGGGATAGTTACACTGCTGTCACTGTCCGCCTGGGACATTAAACTACTCTTAAGGGACTGATTCAATGAATTAATTAACCAAACTAAAACTTGAATTTACATATTTATGAACTGGGCCTGCCATTATAGCTTCACTTGGGTATATTTAGAGAATACGGCATCCATCTTTGCGTGAGAAGCAACTGCCCAACAACTGAGTCAGACTCTAGAGTCCTGCTCCTCCCCGCTGCACATCAGCATTTGCCGGAGCAAACTTGTGCCCATCCATGCACACAGATCATCCATGCACACAGATCATTGATGCATAGTGAATCCACATCAGCACCATTCGTCCTCAGCTGCAGTGACATGCACACCTGAAGGAAGATGTGGAGAAGCTTTCAGACACAAACACACCTCATCATGTCCCTTTAGGGTTGGAACCTGTCCCCATGATCTTTGACCTGTGGTTTAGGGTCAGCCCTGTCCTGTGTCTTTAGTCATATGGGTTGGAATAAGACTAACCCTATGACTTATATCCGAGGTTGAAGCCCGTGGGTAGTGTAGCTTTTAGACGTGTGGTCTAGTCCCACTCACCCCCCCCCCCCTCTCTCTCTGTCTCTCTCTTTCTCCCTCTCTCTCTCTCTCTCTCTCTCTCTCTCTCTCTCTCTCTCTCTCTCTCTCTCTCTCTCTCTGTGTCCCTCTCTCTCTCCCCCCCCCCTCTCTCTCTCTAACTCTCTTCCTCCTCCTCGTCCTGTCCAGTAACACCAACGCCAAGAAGTGGGAGACGGAGCTGCAGACTCTGCGGGAGAACAACGCCCGTCTGGTGGACGCCCTGCAGGAGTCCTCCGCCAACGTGGAGAGCTGGAAGAAACAGCTGAGCACCTGCAAGGAGGAGAGCGACACGCTCCGGGAGAAGGTGACGGCAGATCCTCCCTCCCCCCCTCCCTCCTCCCCCACCCTCCCCATGTCCCTGGGGCAAGACCAGGGTGGCTCACTGTTGTTGATGGCTGTCTGACCAGGGGCTGAGCCTCCTCAGCCTCCGCTGGATGGAGGCTGGTTGGATCTCAGCAACACTGAGGGCTGCGTTTAGCTGGCCACACATCCTTCAGTAGCCAGGGATAACTTTTTAATTTGTTCGCGAATACCAGAAATGTGTGAGTATTTTTACAGCTGGATTCTGGGACTGCAGGAGATAGAATAGGCGCTTTTGTGCGTGTTTCCATAGTTGTCCAGCATCCATAGATCAGCGACATTCCTGCCACCAGTCCTATCTGCAGAACTCCTGCCAGCTCCTCTATAAATAGACCCATTTCAGTTTCATAATCAATGTAGGCTGATGCCAACTCTGGACTGGGGGAAAAAAGGAGATCCATATTTCTATTGTTCTCTCATGGACGGATTGTTAAAGATTGGCATACTGTATGTATGCAAATTAATACTGTCAAATAAGTGCTGTCACCTGTGCTGACCCACGTGGTCCTGTTTTCTGCTGGAGTAGATAGCTGAGTTGGAGGCTCAGTGCAACGAGGCCAGTGCGGAGAAGGAGAGGAATTCGAAGCTGGCTGTTCGGGTTCAGGAGCTGGAGGTCGAGCTGCAGGACAAAGAGCAGGTGAGAGAACCAAACCGTAATCAAACACACTCACATCACCCTCACAGCCGCTCTCCCCCCTGGCTCCACCCAGGTGTTCATTAAGGGTATTGGAGCTGTCAGAATGGATAATCAGGGAAGCAGGTGTTACACCCTTGTTCTATATGTCACACGCTGCGTGTGAAGAAGTTAGATTTCTCAGTCTGACTCAAGCTTTAAGGGACCAAGTCACGTAGCCCCGGGCAGGGTTGAGGATTTTTCCAGGAGACAGGAAGAGTCTCTTTTCTTCAGAGGAAGGTGATCGGTATTGTTGTGGGACCCTTTCATGTCACAGAGGCTCTTTATGGATTAGCGCTCTCTGAGCCTCCAGTCAGCTAAACCCAGACATTTATACGACCTTCTGGGACATTCTGTCTCGTTGCTTTATGGTAGTTTGTCTCATATGATTTATGCCATCATAAGTTCAGTTCCCCATTGGTCCTCAAACCTGCAGTTCCCCCTAACCTGCAGGGTGTGTGGATGGATTCTGACTCTGACTTAATGAATCTGTCCGGATTTTTCAGACCACATAAATCTTGTATTTGTCTGAGTTTTGTCAACACTTTATTATATCAAACAGAAAAGGAATCATAGTTATAAGCTCAGCTGTTATGACTGTCCTATGTCCCTGGCATCCCAGCACACTAATCAATGGGCCATGTTTTCCAGTCTGTGGGCGTCAGGGTGGTGTGATGAGGGTATGGAGGCCTGGTGGGGACACACCTCCTTTTCTTAATGGCTAAATGTTGTTTCTGCCTGCAGACAAATGTGTCATTAGCATTGACTGTCCTCTTATGTCTCTATCTCTCTCCACTCTCTGTCTTTGTCTCTCTCTCTCTGTCTCTCTCTGTGTCTCTCTCTTCTCTCTTTCTTGCCTAGGGTTGAATTGGAGAAAAATACATATTAGATAAACTACATAACTATATGTGTGTCTATACACACATATATATATGTGTATATATATATAGAAACTGTTTCTTATTTTATATACATTGTAAAAGTGAAGTGGTTGGGATGTTATTTAAATTCTTCATCCTGAATCTCTAGACTGTAAAATGGGGCAGTGTGCATTTCCCCTGCTAGTGAAATGAGATTTCCCAGAGCACAGTGCACCCCTATACCTTGGAGTCCAATCATCTAGACAGCCACAGATGAGAATCGCTCACAACCTGTCGTCCTGGTCACGGCCAAATACAAACACCGTTCAACATTAAAAACATGAATTATTAAGCCTCCTCCGTGAAGCTGACATCCAGCTCTGGCTGTGACCTGACTCTGACTGTGGGACACTTCAAAAAGATGAGCAATTAGTGCTTTGCTAACGGTGCTTCAGCTAATGGGAGGGGGAGGGGGGAGGGGGGAGGGGAGGGGAGGGGAGGGGAGGGGAGGGGAGGGGAGGGGAGGGAGGGAGGGAGGGGAGGGAGGGAGGGGAGGGAGGGGAGGGAGAGGGGAGGGAGGAGGGGAGGGAGGGGGGAGGGGAGGGGAGGGGAGGGGAGGGAGGGAGGGAGGGGAGGGAGGGGAGGAGGGGAGGGAGGGGGGGAGGGGAGGGGAGGGAGGGGAGGGAGGGGGAGGGGAGGGGAGGGGGGGAGGGGGGAGGGGGGAGGGAGGGAGGAGAGGGAGGGGGGGAGGGGGAGGGGAGGGGAGGGGAGGGGAGGGGAGGGGAGGGAGGGAGGGAGGGAGGGAGGGGGAGGGAGGGAGGGAGGGAGGGAGGGAGGGAGGGAGGGAGGGAGGGAGGGAGGGGAGGGGAGGGGAGGGGAGGGAGGGGGATCCTCTGGGGCTTTGATGTGTACGTTTGAAGGGCAGCCCCCTTGGACAGGCTCATCATTAGTTGAACGTGCTGCATGTGCAGTGTTCCCAGAAACGCCATTACCATTTCTGTATTTCACGTGCTTGCTGTTTTGTACCTCCTGATACTGTAAGCATGTCTACCCTGGGGACGTTCCAGTGTGGATTTATGAGTCTCGAATGTGTTTCACAGGAACTGGAGAACCTGAGGAAGCAAGCTGAGATCATCCCCCAGCTAATGGCTGAGTGTGAGAGCATCACAGAGAAATTACAGGTGCTGTTCAAATATATAACTCTAACCGCTAACTTACTGACCCTAACCCTACCCACTCCTTGATCCCAACCTCTCATTTACTGACCCTTACCTCAACTACTCCCCTACTTCACCAAGCCTAACCCTACCTACTGCCCAAACCCTAATCCCTATCTAAACCCTAATCTTCAGATCAGAGGTCTTCAACCCTGGTCCTCAGGGACCCCCTGTCCTGCACGTTTTAGATGTTTCCCTGCTCCAACACACCTGATTCAAATGAATGGGTTGTTATCTAGTTAGAAGGCAGAAGCCTGTTAAGAACCATTCATTTGAATCAGGTGTGTTGGACCAGGGAAACATCTAAAACATGCAGGACGAGGGTTGAAGACCTCTGTTTTAGGTTATGACAGCCTTTAGCGCAGTAGAACTGACTTCTTAGAATGTTTCCTTTTGGCTGAGCTCAATGGCATCACTCAGGAGCAGTCAGGCACACCAAAGGACATTCTTAAGTGCAGAAGTAGGAGAACTTGATTGCTATACTCTGCCTCAGGCCGGAGACAAACTCCACACACACACGAAACTCACACCCAACACACATACACACTCACACATGCCAAACACACACCCAACCACACACATCTTTCATCCGGCTCCATGTTTATAATTGTCTTTCTTGTCGTGTGTATTAATACAGTTCACTGTGTGATGTTTTAATGAGAGGACTGAGTGGTGTTAAAGAGCAGATGGAAATGATCAGCACAGTTGAAAGGTGTTCTCTGTCTTCACATAAATCGCAGCTTTGTTATAATAGGGATCGTTTTAATTACTGCTCGATCTGGCTTATTCCTCTCGAATGTTAAGAGTTAATCATTAGCTAATCATTGGACTGATAAGATATGGTGTACGAGAGTCTTAAACAGGCTTGGGATTCCACTGTTGACAGGAACCCTGAAACCATAGTGATTCACATGCCGGATCTTCCTCCTTTCTACCCGGCAACAGGGAACACCTGTTCTTGTCCGCCTGTTTGAACCCAGTCACACGTCACACTCTCTCGGCGGTGGCGGCTCAACCCGTATGGCCAGTCAGCCTGCAGTCCTCACAGTCAGGCTGCCTGTGAGGGGAATGCTATCAACAGTGATACTGGCATCCTTCTGGAGTGCCATGGGAGCAGCATCGATAGTGACTCAGGCCCCTCTTCCTGAAGTGTAACTGGAGCGGTATCGATAGTGGCGTTGGCTTCCTTCTGTGGTGTGATGGGAACAGTATCGATAGTGACGCTGGCCTCCTTCTGTTTCTATCTGACTCATAGAGTGAGAATTCATTACCCAGGCTGTCATACTTGAGTGCTACACAGGCAGGATATGGGTGGACAGAGAACCAATGTTAGTAGAAGTTCTTCAGCTTTAATCTGCCCTGGTTGCCAGATATACCATCTCTCTGTTTCAGCCAACTGCATGATATTAACAGCCTTGGCTAAGACGGACTCTGGCAACCGTGCCATGGTGTTTCACAGAGAGCAGTGGGAACTAAAACCAACAATGGCATACCTCAAATACCTTCCCTTTATCCACAGTACCCTAGAGGAACACCAGCCAGCCAACAGCCACAGGGGTAGTCGGGAGCTGATGAAACAGCCCTTATATTTCAGTAGGATTTAATATTTAATAGTATGGCACATCAGAATGATCAGCGTTCATCACAGGTGGTGATTACCATAAATAGCTGTTACCATGGCGATTACGCATCAAACAACCGTCTTGACTGCTCCGTCGTCGTACGCACGCTTATCCTCTATTCTATCAAATCTGCATCTATGTTTCCAGTTGGGACCTCTATTTAAAGGGGGGCACTGTGGTCAGATTACAGGAGTCAGCTGCCAGAATGCCACCAGCCGTGGCATTTAAAGCTCCTATTTTAGCCCCCTCCCTGCAATGGCATCCCTGGGATCAGTCCTCCCGTCTCCTCGTCTCCCGGCCTGTCTCGCAGCAGCATGCTAATGTCTCTCCCCAACATGACGGGGGTGTCGTATTTGACCACCTCATGTCGTTCTTTATGTTTCGCTGTAATGTGATTCTGGTTCTGCTGCGTCAGTGATTCTGGTTTCACTGTGTCTCTTACACAGTGATTCTTACAGCCCCTTACCATTAGTTAGACTTTGTACCATTAGTACAGTTAAACTGTTCACCAGTATTCCAAGATTTTTTGATCCCTATATGTTGAATGTATGCACCTTCCTTCCTTGTCTGTGCAAACTTTCATAGCGATTAAAGCCCTTTCTGATTCTGATTCTTGTCTCGTCCCAGGCCGCCGAGCTGAAGAACAAGGACCTAGACGAGCGGATGGAAGGTCTCTCTGGGGAGATCGAGGACAGCCAACAGAAGCAGGGGAACATGAAGGGAGAACTGAAGAAGTTCATGGACATCCTGGATGGAAAGATCGATGAGCTGCATGAGTTCAGACAGGGTCTGTCCAAGCTAGGGGTGGAGAACTGAAGGGTTCTGAGGCAGAGGACTGGAAGTGTGACGGAGGTTAGATACAGATATGGAGGATTTTCCAAAGTCTTCAGGGCAGAACACTGTGGCACTCGATCCCCCAAAGTGATGTCCACACAGAACAATCAGCTATAAACAAAAACTCAACAAAACGGAAGGGTGGAAGGGAAATAAGGTTGGATTGAGATAGGAAGAGCACAGGAGCGAGGGGAGGGGAGATATGTGTCCTGTGTCCGCATTCTGGGAGAGAGTCACACTCACTGTTTACTGAGCCGTCTCTGGGGGTGGGGGTGGGGCTGGGGGCGGAGCTTCTACAACAGGTGGAGGGTTCTTGGATTCTATCAATGTATTCCAGCAGGCTGCCAGAGTTCCGAACTGGCAGTTTGATGTTGGTGAGGGCATAAGGGGCTTTAAAAGGGCTAACGTGAAAAATCCGAAATGGCGACATCCAGTTCAGCAACAGTAAAAGTAATAATGATCCATGTTAATCCCGATGGCCACTTCATGAGAACTGATGTATCTTTTTAAAAGAGTCTACTTACTAATACTTCATGTTTCATCTCAGGTGTGTTTGAAGACGGTTTTGTTCTTGTTTGGTTAATATGCACACACGACACACGGCCGAGTCACAAAGTGCCTCTGGGCAGGACGGCTCGCTACGCACCCGCCTGGCTAGGAGATACGGCCTGGATCGTCACCATAGTAACTGACTTTCTTTGAGAGAAAAAAAAACTAAAAAGATTTATGGATTTTCTTTGGTAAACAACAGCATGAAAACATCTGGGCTAAAGTAACATGAAGGAACAATGAATTTTAGGCAGGAGGCCTGTTGATCTGGGCCGACACGCACTTACTATGAATGAGATGACAAATAGTCGTTTCTAATAGCTAGGGTAAAGGAAATTGCAAACATTGCCTGCTAGGTGGTTTGTGCATCCAGAACATCATTTTCCGTGATGGAAGCAGTTGTACACAGAAACATCACCCCCCAAAAACTATGCTAGTAACCCCATCTGTTAGGAGTGCTGTGTTCTTAAGGATTTTGCATGATTTTGGTTTTTTTGTGAGCAAAGTATGTCTTTAAACGTGTTGTCCCTGTTGGATGTGCTTCCCACACAACTTAAGTCTCTGTTGGTGATTTCTGTATCTGAGGGGAATGTTTTTGCTGCTGGAAAGAAAGATAACGTGAAGATGTATGTCATACACGACTACTGACGGGCCTTCAATACAACACTGAAATTCTATATTTTGTTAATGTTTTGATTTGTTTGTCGGTGCCTATTGACTTGTCAACTAGTCTTTCTAGTTTTGATCCACTTATATGAACAACATTACCTTAACCTGTGTTTTTCTCCAAGTACTATATATTACATACATTCAAACTTTATGGCCTCAATACTTTTATAAAAGATTATTTTGGGTGATTGGTGGTGTGATAGTTTGTTTTAAGATGTGGAGTCTACCAGTTAAGAATGCAGCACTGTTAGCTGTATTTGAATTTCAATCTTTCACTTGTATCAAAGGGACGTTTAGTGGAATATTTATGGAAAACGCTATCATGCTGTAATTGTATATTTTCTATCCCAGTTTGATGAGAAATGTTTTGAAAGGGGATGTCTACCAATGGATTGTCTCTGTTTCCTAATGCCCCATCAAATAAGAACTTCCATGAGGTTTGCAGGAACCTAACTATAGACCTGAAACTTCCTGTCATCGTTTTGACTCCTCCCCTTTTGTGACCACTGTTCAATATTGTACAATATAGAATTGACAACTGTTGAAATATAGTTTAATTACAGTGTGTGGTCTGTGTCCTTTTGTCACTATATAGCGATGACATGAGCACGCACAGTGCTCTGTATGGATTCTGTCACAGGGATGCTGAGTAGGTCAAGGCAGTTTCCCTCCTCTTAGACCCCGCTCAGTACTGCCTCCAGAGAAGATGGTCGTGGGTGGAAAGTTCTGGGTTTGGGTTGGGGGATGTGTCTCAATCATAGGAAGAGAGCTTGTGGGAAGGTAGGGAGGTTTTTGTGATAGGGCTGTGTCTCAATCGGAGGACAAGGGCTTATGGGACGGTAGGAAGGTTGGGTGATAGGGCTGTGTCTCAATCAGGAAGAGGGCTTATGGGAAGGGAGAGAGGTTGGCGAGGCGAGAAGAGGGGATGTGGACGAGGGCATGCTAGAAAGAGGCACACCCCCCAGGTTTCCTCTTCCCACCGTGGAAACGGTTGCAGTGGTGGAATCAGCGGACATGTTGCCACGGCAACTTGATCCCACTCACTCCCAAGTATTGATTGAGCGCTTGGTCGTAAGTGGCTGTGCAGATGACGGACTGGGAGACGCGTCCACTGCTGTCTCTCAGAACAAAAGATATTTAATTAGAGACGAGTCAATCATCCTTTCCCCGATAAACTTGTTTCATTATTGTTAGTTTCCTTGGGAACCATTTCCTATGTGTCTTTCTATCCACCCGTTATTCTACTCATTTGAGAGGCTGGTTCTGTGACGGGGTTGTGGACCAACAAGGTCAGTGGATGATGCCCAGAGATGTGCACAGGGCAGGAAGCCCGTATTCAACAGACTGACTGGTGTTCTCCTGGATCAATGAAATCTCATCATGACACAACATCACTCTCGCTGACGCAGAATACCTCAGATGAGTTGGAGCTTCTGTTCCTATCCCTGTCTTTTAGTGCCTTTTCTCTGACTCTCTGACTCACTCTTCCTCTCTCTTTCTCTCTCTCCCCCCCCCCTCTCTCTCTCTCTCTTTCCAGGCTTCATTGTGGGATGGTTGGTGAGTGGGCGAGTTGGTAAAACATCATTATGGGAGTGTGCTGCACTGTGTGTGTGTGTGTGTGTGTGTGTGTGTGTGGGGATGGCACTGTAGGCCACCACCACTGAGACTTTCTGTTGCCATAGTAACGCAGGCTGCCGGGATTGCTTGTCAGTGTGTGTGCAGCCAATAGGGTTGGCCCTTTAACACCTGCGCTGTGTTCTACCAAGGAGTGTCCCTTCCTACCTGAAGAAAGGGCGCCAGTGTCACACACACACACACACACACACACACATACACACATACACACGCATGGATTACCTGGAAACATGATGCTCCTGGAAGCGTAACTATCAGACAGGAAGTAAAGCTGAAGACATGAATACATTCACACAATCAACATTCAATCAAAAAATGGTTTACCTTTAGTAACTTTTTATTGGGGTTTTAGATTCTCACGATGAATGAATTTATCCCCAAGGCACTTCAACATGTTCTTGGTTGAAAATATGTATCTTTTAAAGTAGATAATGATAGTGAGCTTTGACAAACTGCTACAAAAAAAAAAATACAAGTAATACAAATCAGTGCTCTACATTATACGCTTGTCATTCCCCTGGCAGATGGAGCCAGTGTGGTGCATCATTCTGATGTAAACAGACGGACAGCGAGCTGGCCTGATGCCTCCTCAACAGTCGAGTGACTGGACCGTCACCCCTGACATCCAGGAGGAAGTCGGAACATCAAGTTTCATCTAGGATGTGGACCTATGTGTGACCTCCTCTCAAAGACAGCTGTCAGGTCAAGATAAGCTGACCAGCACGTTAATTTAGGCTAGAAGCCAGCTCTGTGAAAACAAGAATATGATATAGGAGGCATTGAACACAGCTCAGTGTTTAGCTACTGAGACGTGTCAAGGACAGTCCCATTCTGAATTCATAGACATGAGGACATTATTAGAGACGATGTAGAGTAGAAGATAAACAGATACGGTCAAACATCAATTCGTTGTGCACTTCCCTTGGAACACTTGAAAGAAAAAATACTTTGGATTCAAGATGTCAGGTTAGTGGACCGACGCCAGGCGATTGATGGTGCCACTTTAACAGACCTCAGGGACACTGCCTCCATGTTCGTATCTGACTCATTATGAAGCTATCAACAGTCAAGCTATCAAGCGTCAACCAGCACAATTGAAGAACAGATCACTGATCATAATTATTGATTATAAATAGGTTTCTAATGTGTGAGAGGGTGAGTGTGTGTGTGTGACAGTGTGTGTGTGTGACAGTGTGTGACAGTGTGTGTGTGTGTGAGTGTGGTCTCCTCAGGTATCCCACTCTGCAGACTCTCCTCCTCCGTCTCTGTCTCCGTCTTCATCCTCCTCTGAGTCTGCTGACACCCTCTTCATCCTCAGCATGGCTGCCTTGATGCTCTTCTCCAGCTCAGAGTCTCTGCACTCGGGCGGGGCCGCGCACACCTAACCCCCTCAGGGAGCACAAACAGGTCAGATACGGACCAACGCCACATCCACGCCTTTCACATGGGCACAATCAGGCGTGCGCTGAATGGAATCACGCGATTGGCTGGGCCCCACCTTCTTGAGGGTGACCCCCTGTCTGATGGCACACATGATGCTGGTCATGGCGTCCGGGGCGGAGGGGGCGGCACCGGGGGCCAGAAGAGCTGGGGGTTGGACCCGGCGTAGCCGAACTTGCCCTCTCTGTAACGAGGCCAGCACCTCATCCATAGACCCTGGGGAGAGAGGGAGGGGGAGAGAGGGAGAAAGGGTCGGAGAAGGCGAGAGAAGGAGTGGGGGAGAGAGGGAGAAAGAGAGAGGGGGAGAGAGGGAGGAAGAAGACTTAGGACCAGTCAGAATATCTGACAGGCTGCCTTCCTGTGAACATGCTCTCTATACTGAGCTGCTAGGAACACCATGACATCCACTCAAACGTGTGCCACGATGAGCCCAGTCAGAGACCATGACAGCAATGTTAGACCTGCTCACCTGTGTTTTGTTTGAGAGTGTTCTTGGCAGGGAAGGGAGCCGCCTCTTTCTCGCTCAGGGGCTTGGGCGTGTCCCCTGCCTGGGACTGGGAGGGTGTGAGGGCAGGGAGAGGTGGAGGAGGAGGGGGCAAGGGCGGGGGAGGAGGGGGAGGAGGGGGTGGGGGGGAGGTCTGGGAGGGTGGAGGGGCAGGAGGTTGAGGGGTGTAGATGGTCACCGGGATGTCCCTGGGTTTGGCGGCGCTCTGTTTTTTCTTGGGGGGTTTCCTGGGGGCGGGGGAAGGGGATCCAGCCGAGGGGGCGGGGCCGAGGTTAATGATTGACAGCGGCTGGGAGGAATCAGAAGACGGTGATTCTCGTGCAGCCATTTTGGATCGAGGAGTCTTCACCACATACTGTCCCGGACGCTTCTGGAAAGGACAGGAGGAGAATGCTTTAGGAGTGCGGTACATCTGGAGCGACCTATAGGAGACACAGGGGACAGCAGTAGGCTCTCCTGCATGGATACAGGCTCAAACATGAGAGACGGATTCAGTCCCAGGGAAGAGAGTTAGAGCTGCAGAGGGTTTATTACAGGACAGGTGCAGCAGGGAGAGAGAGACATTGGGGAGAGAGAGAGACAGAGAGAGAGAGAAACAGAGACAGGGAGAGAGACATAGGGAGAGAGAGAGAGACATAGGGAGACAGAGAGAGAAACAGAGAGAGAGAGACAGAGAGAGAGACAGAGACATAGTGAGAGAGAGAGTGACAGAGAAACATAGGGAGAGACTCACCTCTCTAAAGGAGCGTAATCTGCTCAGCGTCTTCTCTCTCTCCTCGTCCACCCACTCCTTTCTCCTCTGGTCTTCTTCTTTTCTCTTCTCTCGTTTCTGTGGGTGAAGAGACAGGGATGAAAAGAGAGAGAGAGGGGGGAGAGAGAGAGGGATGAACAGAGAGAAAGGGGGAGAGAGAGAGAGAGAGAGAGAGAGAGAGAGAGAGAGAGAGAGAGAGAGAGAGAGAGAGAGAGAGAGAGAGAGGGGGGGGGGGGGGGGGGAAGAGAGATGGATAAAAAAAAGCGAGAGCGAGGGGGAGAGAGAGAGATAGGGTGAGACAGAGATGGTTGGGTGGGTGGGGTGGTTCCATGGGTGGTTTTACCCCCCCTGTGGGTCCCCCTTGTTGTCATGGTTCCTCACCAGGTGGACTCCGTGGTGTTGGATGAAGGTGGTGCCACTCTCCTGGGAGGCTCTGTGTTTCTGCTCGTTGGCCTCCACACACTGGTCCTACAGCAGGGACACGCACAGGTACACCGGTAAAGTCAGCTGGCTGAGCGGTGAGGGAGTCGGGCTAGTAATCACAAGGTTGCCGGATCGATTCCCCGCCGTGCCAAATGACGTTGTGTCCTTGGGCAAGGCACTTCACCCTACTTGCCTCGGGGGGAATGTCCCTGTACTTAATGTAAGTCGCTCTGGATAAGAGCGTCTGCTAAATGAGTAAATGTAAATTGTAATGTAAATGTACACGCTAAACACACGCAGGCAAGAGGAGGCTGGTTTACCCTCTTGTTGCGGAGATAGGCCCTGCGGGCGCCGATGCTTCCTCTCTTGGACTCCAGGGCCTGGAGACGGCGTCTCAGGTGACAGGCAGGTGGGGCAGGGTCAGAGGAGACACCTGTCTGCACCAGGCTCTGGAGCTCCTCTGGGTCCTCACACACGTCGTAGTACACCACCTCCTCCTTCAGCTCTGGAACACACACACAGGATCTTTCTATATATATATATATCTATATACGTATATATATTTTATTTTATTTTGGGGGGGGGGGGGGGGGGGGGGGGGGGGGGGGGATTGTTTGCTTTTTTATAGTAAGTAATTAAGACTTTATTTCTAAAGCACTTTTCATACAAGAATTGCAGCTCAAAGTGCTTTACATAAAATCAACAAAAACAATAATACAAGCGTTGATCTAAAGCATATAACAAACACCAAACTAGCTGCAATCTATCTGCGGTCTCTCGAATCCGTCTCAGATCCGAGCTGCCACTTGCAGTTTCTATAGTGACAGTTTGGGAAATGCAGGGGAACGTCATGCAGTAAAGGGCCCTGGTTGGAACTGTAACCTGTGTGGTCTGCACTTTAGCAGGCCACTCTACGGCTCCACCGGGACGCCCCCCTCCCCCCCCTCCCCCTCCCCCCCCCTCGTTCATTAAAGCTTTCCTTCACAACGCCCCACATTTTGACTTGAGCTCGACGCACAGTACCCACAGCAGTGTGCACTCTGGAAAGTTCTCAGTCACGGCATTATGAGAAGAAACTCCACAGAGACAGAACCTCTCTTTCACACAAGTCTGTCGTCCCCTCTCTCTCTCTTCTTCTCCTGGGGGGGAGGGGGGAGGGAGAGGGAGGAAGGGGGAGGGAGGGGGAGGAAGGGGGGTTGGACAAGTGCTGAAGTACCACTTTCTGCTTCCCTCTCTGCTTTTAAAAATAAATCTGATGCCCAGAGTGCTCAGAGCCTAGCCAAAACACACACACACACAAAGCTTGGAAGTTGGAAGCAAACAGCCTATTCCCCACGAGCAGCAATTAGTGGGCATTTACATGCATAAAATATTACCCCAAAGTAAATATGCTTTTGCGAGATTATTTAAAACCCGGTGTCGAGGCAGACACACCCCTCTGTTCTGTTGTATCAGAGCACGATCAGAGATGCCAAAAGTACGACTGACGCTTGGCCATGTGACCCCAGGGCCCGTCTGTGACCCAGGGCCCGTGTGTGACTCCCGCGGCTGGGAGCGACAGACGACGGCGTACCTTTCATCTGCCGGCGCACAGTGCCTATCTGGGCCACCAGGAGAAGCTCCTCGTTCCTCAGGACGTTGAACTTGGTGTCGTACAGCTCCAGCTGGGCCTCGTAGTACTGCAACTCCAGCTGGTCCACGGCTTCCTGCTGGCCAGGTCCAGATCCCTCCTGAGAGAGAGACCTCATCTAGGGTAGAACACACAGGGGCTCAGTGCGACAACGACCAGGGTTGGGCTGCACGCTGGCAGGCACGCCGCGGGGGGAGCTATCGAAGGAACTTCCTGTTGGCTCCGTGACTCATCGACAAATCCCTGAGATCTGCGTAGGGGTAGCTCACTTATCTCACAACACACACACACACAGACACAGACACACGCACACACACACACATGCACAGTTGGCTCTGATGGGGCTGGATACACATTAGACTTCGTAATTGTGTTCTAGCTGTATCAAATGGATTAAAGAATAATGGAACTGCCACAACAGCCATCTAGGGTGAATGAATTTTTTGAATGTCTATATCTTAACTGTCACATTCACTAGACTACTCTCAGTATAGTAATGTAAGCAGTTGGAGGTTTATGTGGGGACTTTCAGGTCTATAAATAGATCAATGTCCGCTAACAGGACGCTGTGGGCAGATAGATGAACCAGAGCAGAAACCTGGCAACCCTGGTGCTGACCCAGTGTAAACATGGCAACGCACACAAACACAGACCTGCCCTCTGATGCTGGCCTTCCTGCGGTTCAGGCACATCTCCTGGGCCCTCATTTGCTGCAGAGTCTCTTTGGCCAGCAGGAAGCGCAGCTTCTCCATCCTGGGAGCCGCGGATGCCCATGCGGCAGGGCCGAAGCGACACTCATCCCCCTCCATCTGCTTCAACATGCCTGAGGGCCGTGCGCACACACACACACGCACACTCATCAGTTTTTTTCACCCCCTGGTTATTGTTTTAGGACCAGCACAACTCTCTGGTGTGCAGGTGTTCCCGAAGTAGTGCGGCCGATATTGGTTTGGAGTGCTCCTCGACAACGAGGAGTGTGCTACCACACAATGCACTCACACACTCAGTGGCTCCCTCACTCCCACACACACACAACTGTACCGGCCAGAGCCTTTGATGTCTTTTTGAAGTAGCTGACAGTGATGTCCTGTATGGAAGACACCGCAGCCTCTGCTCTCCTCCTCCACTCCTCCGCCTCTTTCTCCAGAGCTTCGATTCTCTTAGGACCCAGATCCTCATACTCCAGAGACTTCTGCAAAGGTTCCCAACAGACAAACAAGTCAACAACAACTTTAAAGTATGCTGTGTGTGTACCTTTCTCTGACTTGTGGCTTCTCAAGTCACAGGGACATCGTTTTCTCAGCCTCAGGATTGAACTAGACGAGACTCAAGTGTAGAGATGTACTGTGGAACTTCACTTTACCAGTCCTTGTATTAGGTTGGTATAGGTGCAGTTCTAAGGGCGTATACGTACAGCCCTATGTAACATTGCTTTTTAAAAAGGGCTGTACAAATGAAACTTGACTTGATATGGGTCTTTACCAGGATCTCCATCTTGTACAGGCACGCCAGCTCCCGCATGTCTCTGAAGGGCTGCAACAGGTACTGGAAGAAGTGCGTTGCCACGGTGACCAGGTCCTGGTAAGCCTGGTCCTCCTGGTCATAGATGTGCAGCAGCAGAACCATCCTGTCAGCAGTGCTGTGGCTCTGCTGCATCTGTAGGAGACAGGCTCTCACTTAACACCGAATGATGATGAGATCTAGGTGACTCTAGATCTAGGCACCAGTGATAAGCATTGGTTAATCCGTAGCAAGGCATCTATAAGATGGCTTGTTAACATAAAAATGTGTTAATAAGACTCAAAACTTATAAAGGCCTCATTAATTAAATATTATTACATGCACCAGGATATAAAGTGTCACCCCAAATGATTATTTCACATAACAGCCTCTGTTAGAGTATAGCATCTCACTTCGATGTTACATTTAATGTAACCTTGTCTCTAATTACTAACAAATCAGGGGATTGATATCCATAATTTTCTGCAGAGCATTTGTTTTACAGGTGCAACTCTCCACATTGCAAGCTATAACTGTGCAAATATAGTCTGAGCTGCATCAATTCAAAAAACTGGCAGCACACTGTGGGCCAAACGAGGACTAGAGTCTGTGTAAATGGACACAATGGGGATGGCATTTAGATGACTCAGTTTCACATTGTAGAATCTTCAGCAGAACAGGAATAGCAGGATTAGCAGAAGGCCTTGAAGAACTTCGCTAAGTGAACAATCTCAGTCTGACTCACTTCATTTGAGGCACTTGAGTCTCTCTCTCTCTCTCTCTCTCTCTCTCTCACACACCCCTCATCTCCCTCACATTCTCATCCCTCACCTCATCTCTCACCTCATCTCCCTCAGCAGTCAGTAATTCCTTGTTTCCCCTCCCCCCTCCCCCCATCATCTTCCTCAACCTCACGTCTCTACGTCTCCCATCTCTCGCTGTCTCTCCCAAAGTGAACATCTTGCCCTCACCATTTGCAGGAGATCCTTGGCTCTGGTCACCTCTTCCTGCATCGTTTTCTTCTTGAATTCCTGAAGGTTTTCAAAGTACTCCTCAACATCTCGCTCATCTTGGGAGAATAGTGAGTCGAGGACAATCTTTCGCCCACAGATATCAATTGCATGGCTGAAGTATTTCTCAAGTTGTCGACAAGGTGTATCAAGGTCCCTTTCGTCTTCGGGACTGGATACACGGTTCAGAAATAAGTCCCAAATGTTACCATCATCAAAGTCTGACAAGTCTGGAAAAATTGGTGCCAGAACATCACTGACACCTGTAAACTGACGATGAACGTTTTTTAAATCGTTGACAGAGAACAATCCAGCCCAGCTCGTTTGTTTGTCGCTAACTGCAATCTCGTCTTTCCGTTTCTGTCGCTGAAGAGTTCTGTTGTGACAGGTGACAGCAAATTTAGACTCGATAGCATTCCATTCTACTATAAATCCAAGCTTAAATATTTCGTTTTCTTCAAATATATTACTTTTTATAGCCACCCAACCATCTAAACTGTCTAAACGCTCGCAGTCCACGTTATTCATCTTTAGAAAACATGTACAACTTGTGTTTCGTTGCTCTGTTTACACCATCCGCCATTTGTATGACGTAGTTCGCTCTCGTCTACCCTCAACTTTGACCTTTTCCTCATGACTACCGGGGAATTCCACCTCGCGTCTACGACACACCCCTTTATAATAATACCTTTATGGACACCACAGTCGAAGCAGTTTATAGTTAGGCTGATAAAAATGTAACCTTGCAACAGAGGGCTGAAAAGAGTAGTACGTCTGTTTTTCGCAAAATACATTCCGAATATTAGGCCTACAGATTACTTTAAATAATGATAGTGCGACGTGTATGCAAGCAAATCAGTGACAATGTTTTGAATTTTAAAAACAATTGTATACTCATAAAAATTTAAAGAACACCGAATTAGTTGTTTTAGAATGTACCTCTTTAAAATTGAGATATTAATGTCAATGTAAAAAAAATAATCTGATCCATAAATTCAAGGTTCGACCAGGCCAGTCAAGGGGGCAGACCATACCCATCTGATGAAGTCCAGATGCAAAGGGAAACATTCTCCATGGTCTAATGAATCTTATTTCTTATCTCCTGGTATTGACTCTCACTCTCAAGAGTTGAACTCTCTCCTTGTCCCATAGTGAGACCATCCTGCCTCCTCAATCCAGTACCTATCACCGGCCTTGATGTCAAACAGCTCTCTGCAGCAAATCACCATGCAACCAAAGCCATCTTCATTTTTTGCAACAATTAGGTTGCGAAGGACTTGAGACAGCTCTTTGCTTTTACCCCTTGTGAGATGTGTCTTGTGTGACACATTGGCAATGAGACCTTTTTGTAGGCCATCAGTTGGGACTGAACCATCTGATATTAATTTGCACTGACAAAGTGCTGGATTGCTTTTTAATTACTGATAGATTTCGAATTTCGCAAAAAGGCGAACCTTTTTGCGAAAATATTTTAACAACCTTTTGAAACTATTTTTTTTTCTTCAATATTTTGTTTCAGACACAACACGACAAAAAGGTTGAAAGTCGAATTTGAGCAGGCTGAAATGTGTTATATTTGAATTTCTGAAGCTTGATTTTTTGATAAGATTTTTTTTACATTTAAATAAATTCATATTTTAAAGAGGTGAATTCAAAACCAACCAATTCGGTGGTGATTGAACTAAAATATTAAATATTCAATTCCCTTTAAAATTCAAAACATTTTGTCACCAATTTGCTTCCATATGTATTCAATCTGAGTAACGTTGTGTCTAAATCGTCATTAATGCTGGTTAACTGGCATTGTAACGAATATTCATATTGACACTTGAGCTCCCTGTTAAGGTCCTTTCTATATTTATCACAAACTCGGTTTGCTATGCTTGACTGAAAACATTGCCAATGGCCGCCTTAAATCGACGCTGCTGAAACATTAAACAGGAAAATTACTAAATGATTTATCATCCAGGTAACCAGAAATTAAAATCTAATCCTATTAACAAATTGTAATACATTTTCATCAACATACATCGATTACTATAACAGTGCATGGATTCCGTTGATAACTCGAGCAAGCTTAAAAAATAGTACCGGTATTGTGTTGTCAGTGTGTAATTTTATCGGTAAAAATCATCATACATTATCACTGTATAACCTACTAACTATCTTAAGGTCTTAAAAAGGACTCCAAATAGCCACTGTTTTACACTTAACCACGCCATAAGGGTTAGCAAACGCTGTAACACAGAGCTTGGCCACATTGATAGACTCAACCTGGCCATTAACTCCCACAGTGACAGCAAGGGTCCCTGCTCGTCATGGATGTGTGTGATATCAGAGGGGCAGTGTTGGATGTGATCACGGAGGAGGTTCTGAGTGGAGACGAGGATCACGACGGGGACTCCAAAACTGGTCTGTCTACTGAGCCCTTCGTGGTGGTGTCTCAGAGACGGAAGACAGTGGCTTCAACTTTCCAGCGCTTCTCCGTGGACACCAACGAGTCTCTGAGCTTTGAGGCGTGCGTCACGTCAGACGAGGAAGAGCCAGTTTCTCCCACCTCAGACGAACATGACAATGTTTTTGATGAGGATGGGGACGAGGTAAGGGGCAGATATCTTGGGGGGGCTTTTAACACCTTGTGTTGAATACACTGGAGGAACCCATCATATCTCTGTCATCTAGAAATCATCATCATAAATCATTTTTTAAAAATCATTACCACGCTTACTGCTGTTTGATCTTTTTACCTTCTTTTTTATTCAGAATGTCATGAATGAGACCAGAAGCAAGCTACAGGAGAAGGTTACTGAGATGGAAAACTTTGCAGGTCACCTTGAGGAGATATTCCTCACCGTTGAGGTAAAAGTCTCACCTGGAACTCAAGATGATCACAAACCAAGTCCTCAAGGTTTTTTTGCTTTTCACAATGTATGCGTCGTGTTTTGGCTTCCCGCCATGTTTTTGGGGCTATCTCGTTGTATATGATCCTTGACCTAGGCACTTTTTGTAAAGCTCTCTCTTGGAAGTAGCTTTGGATAAAAGCGTCTGCTAAATGAATACATGTAAATATAATGTAAGGTTCCAACCTCTGTAGCCTGACATCCTTGTAAACTCTTTCAGGAGAATTTCGGTCGTCAAGAGCAACACCTGGAGCAACATTACAACGACGTCCTGCAGACCTTGTCTCATCGCTATGACGACAGGGCCGCGGGGCTGGAGGAGGAGAAGAAGAACAAGCTGGAGGCTCTGTACACACAGCTGCTGGGATGCGGCCGCACCCTGGAGTCCTCCAAAGAGCTCATCGAGGCAGCTCAGGCACTGTACCGTGTCCAGGACAAACGCCTCCTCCTACAGGTGAGCCCCTGGACTGCCTTCCGTCAAAGTGATTAGCTCTTTTGATGGTTTTAAACCTAAAAAATAATGCCATATTAGTTGAAATCATAAGTTGTTTACTTGTCGTTGACAGGGAGTAACGCCCATCCTTAAGAGGTAGTATGAAGTGTTGTCTGAGAGTGGCCATGTCTTGAACTGGCTTACACTAAAATGAAAGATAATGGTTTTGTTGTGATATCTCAATGCATGAGTTCTAAACATCACACCTCCTCATTCATGACTTCATAAGCATGCACATGCATCAGAGTGGATAAAGGTCTAATGTGTCCAGTGTGATGCAGACAAATGGTTGGAACAGCATGGCGCAAGTCAAACGTACTTGGAGTGGATTCGCTTTACCCCAACTCGTGTGTGTCTGTCCAACTAGAATGGAGGAGTTTTCCAAAGAGAAGGTCGACCTCACTATAGCCACTTCTTTATCCTTCGACACGCCCCTGGCTGACATGTCAGATGTGAAAACCATGATGGACTCCATCAACATCGTACCAGGTCTGACCTCCAGACAACTTAACGCTTTTTTAATTACTCAGTTGATGTTATTTTCTTTCTTTTTTCCAGAATCAAAGCTTTCAAATCATCATTGGTTCTGTTCATCCACATGATTATGAATGATGATAAGTGTTGTGGTTGCCTGGAGACATTAGGATTTGAGTAGCTTTAATGTTGGGATCTTGTCAGCTCCGTCGGCCCCAGTCATCAACCCCCAGTCACCCAACTCTGCCACCCAGACATCCCTGCGTGTGTGTTGGAGCCTGTTCTCTGATGACACAGTGGAATACTATGAGCTGTACTACAGAACAGTGCTGGAGGACACACCATCAGAGAGCACCTTGGAACCACAAGGTAGGGCACACCATCAGAGAACACCTTGGAACCACAAGGTAGGGCACGCCCACATAAAACACCTTAGAACCACAGGGTAGGGCACGCCCACATAGAACACCTTAGAACCACAGGGTAGGGCACGCCCACATAGAACACCTTAGAACCACAGGGTAGGGCACGCCCACATAGAACACCTTAGAACCACAGGGTAGGGCACGCCCACATAGAACTTCCATGAGTAGTCACAAGATCTTTCGAAATTCAGCAAAGTTTCCACTTAAGTGGAAAGCCGGGAGACATGAAAAAAAACTATGCTACGTTGATTTACTGCTCCGGAAGTATTTATTTATAATTGTGCCGATTTACTGCATTCCAGTGTTTCCGTTCCCTGAAGTGTTACCTTTTCACCTGTGATTGTCATCTTCCCCATAGTGTCCATGGTTAAGGTGAAGGAGACCCACTGCACTGTGGAAGACTTGCAGCCCAACGCTCAGTATGAGTTCTGGGTGACAGCTACCAACACTACAGGCATCAGCCCCACCAGCGAAAAGGCCCTGTACATGACAGGTAATTAGCACAAGTTTGCACTCAGCCCAGAATGTTGTCAGCAGAAAACGCAGAGAAATTTCTAAATTCAGTAAAGCTGTGACAGGTTGCATAAAACATCCAGCCAGACACTTGGCATCCTCTCTCTGCTTTGAGTGGAATGGATCCTCCTGTTTTGTTTTCATAGCCTCACCCAGCTCTGTCCTCTTCCCCCCAGTCCCTTCCCCTCCCTTGATCAAACAGAGGGCGTGTACCAGCTGCCCCGAGGCTGCTCTGATTCGCTGGGAGTCAGGAAATACAAACCCAGTTGACTCATACACTGTGGAGCTCAGCGAAATGGGCTCAGATGGAGAACAGAGTGGGGTTACTGAGTAAGACACACTCAAAATTTGAAAATCTTTCTGTCATCACTGTCTTATGTATTGTTTTGCATAAGTGGCTCAGCAATGGTGAACAACATACACTACCTACAGGATTGTATTTTAGGTCTCATCTGGAGTGCTCAGTGATCTAGGACTGAAAGAACTTCCAGCATCCCAGGAGGTCCTGGTAGCATCATGTTTAACAAGCCTCTTTTTCCAGAACGTTCATAAATGAGTCCCTCTGTTGCAGCAGTTTTAGGCGATATGAGTTCCCAGGATCGAGTAGTTGCTGACTCAGACTGCTAGTGTCCTAGAAAAGCTATTCTTAGTCAGGCCTCCTCCAGTGCTCTCAGCCGGAACCTCGTCCTTTCAGCCTGGGTCCATTTCACATTCCATTTCAGTCAACTCTGGTCACATCGTTGATTTTTTTTTTTACTGGATAAAACAATTCTTTACAGCTTAGTAAGTCTCTCACCTTAAATGAAAGTTACTGATACATAATTAGCTTGATGCTATAATCTGATAAGCTGCATCAAATGCTTACATTTATGTTTTAAACTAGACATAGTCCCTTTTAAATAAAATAAGTAAATGACTAAATCTCATATTGTGTGTTGCCAGGTCCATCGTGGCTATCCCCACCTGTGAGAGTATGATCTTGCTGCAGGCAGGTAAGACCTTCCTGCTGTCTGTCAGGGCAGTCAACATTGGAGGTCCCAGTGAGAGAAGTGAAGCCTTTACTGTCTCCACCACAGGTGAGACCCCCACCATGCTGTGGGGTTAAGTGAGCAGTTAAGTGAGCAGTTAAGTGAGTAGTTAAGTGAGCAGTTAAGTGAGTAGTTAAGTGAGCAGTTAAGTGAGCATGTGTGCTTGCATGCTGACAGTGAATGGACATTGATACTGGTTGGACCATCAGCAAAATTGCACCAATTGTTACCCCAATTGTCTTTAGGTCAGTATAGGTTTATAAGGTTAGTATAAGTTATTATGGTTTAGTATACCGTATTGTATATTATTTTGTATATTTAGGAGGTTTATTAAATTATATCATATCATATATGTAATCTATGTTCTGAGTACTTATATGTTATGCCAGGTTGCTTTGCATGGTCTTGTCCTAAGAATTTCAGTGCCCAGTCTGACTTAATGTTGTTCTGTGCATCTGAAAATAAAAGACTTGTACTTGAACAGTGTTTGTGTCCTGTAGGCACATTCTTCCACCTGCTGGAGGACACAGCCCATCCCTGTCTGTCGCTCTCTAAGGATGGCTTCAGCATGTTCTATGGGGACGAGGAACTGCCCCTGAGTGCCATGGCCTTTGATGACAACACCTTTGCAGGGTAACACAGGTTAAACCACCATAGGGGGCCACTGTCGTAACTGTGGGCAGGCCCGCCGATAGGAGGGGCCAAACGGATCTGTTGTCCCGGGCCCAGGGTAGGGGGGGGGGGGGGGGGGGGGGGGGGGGGGGGCAGGATTGGAGCAGAGGAAAGGAAGAGCAAGGGAAAAGGGAAGATCTGGGCGCAGGGGGGCCCGTCTAAGATTCTCGTCCCAGACCCAGGCAAGCTGGCCTGACTGTGGAGCTGTCTTATGATTAAATACATAATAATAATAACTGTGTATTTGTATTGTGTTTTGGAGTGTAGATGCGTAGCAGTCCTGGGGGACCTGATACCTGTGCGAGGCAGACACTACTGGGAGGTGGAGGTGGAGGATGACACAGAGTTCAGGATTGGTGTGGCGTACGAGGACACGCCCAGAAATTCCTACCTGGGGGGCAACAACACGTCCTGGTGCATGAGGCACACCCTCACCCCCTCCAGGTAAGAGTCTGGAGCTGAAACACCCATCTGGATCAGCACTGACAGATCAGTGGTCAACTGTTCCTACTCTGTTCAGCTGCTGGGATTGTTCTCAGGGTAATACGTATGCCTGTCATTCCAAGGGGGTCTATCGCCCATTTCTGTGTATGAAAAGCAGGCCGATGTGGGATTATTTCTGGTCGTTGAAAATATTTGTTTTCTTTTTGAGACACTGCTTTTTTCATAGTTTTTCCACAGCAATGCCTTGTTGGAAGTATTCTTCAGTTAGGTACCCGTGGAACAGAATGTCATTGCCGTATAGCTGTTGCCATAGCAACTCTGTTCTGCACAAAGCAGAACAGCTGTATTGTCATTTTCGGCAGATCCTTCATACAGACATATCACACAAGCCACCACATGAATGTGCTTCTGAAGCTCCAGTCTGGCACTGGCCTAGTTAATGTCTGAGTGCCTACGCAGAACCAAGACTCTGTCCCCTCCTGATCCACCAGTTTACGGAAAGGATTAAGCATCAACATCTCTGCTCTACCCCCTTGAGTTGGAGGAAAAACAACACTACCTAGTAGTGCGTTTCATTCCTGCACACACACTAAACCCCCTCAGCCATGCTGTTCTGGAATCCCCATTTTGTCGTTAAATGTACCATAAACTTCCTGTCGTCTGATGCACTAAAACTCCCCACGTCGCTCTGTCAAACAGGCACAAGTACGAGTTCCTGCACAGCGGCTGGAGTCCCGACATCCGGATCACAGTGAACCCAGTGAGGATTGGGCTTCTGCTGGACTACGGCCAGGGGACCCTGTCCTTCTTCAACGTGTACCTGGAGCAGCACCTTCATACCTTCTGCTGCCAGTTCCAGCGCTACGTCCACCCCTGCTTCGCTCTGGACAACCCCGGGGTGCTCACGCTTCACAACGGCATGGCAACCCCTCGCTACACCCAACTGATTTGACGTCAGTTTTGTAACATGTTCAAGCTGGGTGTCAGATGGCTGAGCGGTTAGGGAGTCGGGCGAGTAATAAGGTTGCCGGATCGATTGACGTGCCCTTCACCCTACTTGCCTCGGGGGAATGTCCCTGTACTTACTATAAGTCGCTCTAGATAATGACTAAATGTAAATGTAACCTGGCTTCTCCAGCTGCAGGGATACTAAATTAAATCAGGTCACACGTCTTCTCTTGATAAAGGATTGACAGACTTAATTTTTTTTTCCAATTGTTTATTACAGTATTCCATGGGAACAGGTTTACACCATTTTCCAAGATAAGAAAAGTTACAATATATATCAGTAATTGGTGCAAAGCAAGTAACGAGAATCTGAAGGCAAGCCCATTCATAAACAGCATATGGTTTTAAAATAAATGAAATTAAACTACCTTGAATGAACGATCTATTGTGACTATAATGGTGGTTAATTTCCTTCTGTCCACCAGGGGGGGTCAGAGGGGCAGGATGACCTGCTCCTGGGAATGGGAGAGCTCTCTGGTCACAGGGGAGGAGGGAAGGGGGAGCTACACCATCTTACTGCTGCGCGTCCTCTCCTCTTCCTCGTCTGAGGAGTCCCCTCCGTACGGCACCAGGCCCGAGGCGTCGGGCACCACCCGAGGCTTCTTCACACTCTCCTCCTCCGGCGCTTCTGCAAAGCATCAACATTGAGAGGGAGAGAGGGACAGGAGGAGAGGGGACAAAGAAACAAGTGACAGAGAGGGAGAGAAATAGTGTGACAGAGGGACAGAGGGGTTTTTGACAGAGAAAGCCATTGAGGAGCCCCATGTCAGGAAGTTGATCCACAGCCAAGGAACAGCAGCACAGCCAAGGACCAGGACATGTGGAGAGAGAGAAGACAAGAGGAAGACACAGACATATAGAAGAAGAGAGTTAGTTAGCACAGGCAGTCTGGCCTTCACACAGGGTTCCACCTCTAGTCTGGTCAGTCAGAGGGGGGGTGAGGGCTGGGTGTGTTTGCAGCGCTGCGTACCCATGGTTGAGGGGGGGCTGGGGGGCAAGCTCACTGGCTCTCGGGCTCTCTTGCGTGCTGGAGGCGCAGCGAACACAGAGGGCATGGGTGGAGGCGGCGGCATCAATAGCCTGACGAAAAGACACAAAAGAATACTCACAAAAATCCAGGTATTAACAGCCAATAAAAAGGGGGATAGGAATCAGGAGTCAGAGACAAACCTTTCAGCTCCTTCTTCCACCCTGGAGGGTGCTGGAGGGGGTGATCTCTCTGCAGCCGGGACATCAGCAGGCTGGGTAGGGAGCAGAGTGTAAGTCGTGGCTGGTGTATAACAGGAGCCTGGTAAGAGGCTCGCGTTCAGCACTTCCTGAGTAGCTTGTAGACGGCTCAGACTCACCTGAGACACCAGCTCGTCCTGGGCCTCTTCCTGGAAATGTCGCTTGGGACTTCCTGTCTGAGGTGGGCTGGTGGAGGAGCCCTCGTCAGCCTCAGAGTCTGTACTCCCAGGGTCCTTGGAGACAGAAGAACACAGATGGGCTCTGGACTCCCACTCAATAACACAGTGGCAAAACTCAGAGGCACAGCTGGTTGGCTTGGCAAGTATTGGATGTGAATTGCGGGGGCGGGGGCTCTGTGGATCCCATACCTGTACTAGATAGGGATGCGGTTTCCTAGGACAGACTGGATACTGAACCATTGCCTGAGAAGATTGAGGGGTTGTCGACAGGTTAGAATGACTTGGGGCACCATTTGCACTACTCCAATAACCACTGGATCCTGGGTACGGTGAATAGCCGCCCGCATACCCATTTGCAGGGTAGCTATACCAGGATCCCTGGCTAGAGTAATTGCTATTAGGTGGATATCCATGTGCTGCGTATGCTGAAATAAAAGTACAGGACATGGAGTTAATACCAGGCCTCTCTCGGGGCAACGCACAGGGCCTCAGCCCTGACCTATTCCAACTGCTTCTAAGGGTGACAGAAAAGGAATCATTACAGAGGCTAGGCCCTTAGCTTGTCAGGGTGTAGTATTTAGCTGTGGTTACATTAAGAAAAGAAAAATAATATATATACACACACACACACACACACGTTTTTTCTTTGCAAGAAGACCTGTGCAGCAGGTTGGTTTGCGGGTATACTTACGTTGTGTGGAACCAGTCGCTGTGTATACGGACACCATTCGCGAGTGTTCAGCTCTCACCTGGATGAAGATGAGCAGGTTGAGAACAGGCATCGCAACATGTTGGGAACCTCAAACAGCTCTCAAACAACAAAGACTCTGGTGTTCTTGTCAGTAGGAGCAGAGCACTCTTAATCCACGACTCGAGGCCCAGGTGGTTCACCCTACTGTTTCATCTAGGAGGTGGGTATCAGTGAACGCTACAAACCTCAGCAGCATCACCTTCTAAAACCTCCAACTTTATTTCTTGTCCTTCATAAAGATGTGAATGTTAGACACGTAGGACTTACTGTTTCGAGCAGACTTTCGGTGAGCTTCTTTGCAGATTCCAGTCCTGTCTGGTTTGGGTGGCTGCAAGACACAAGGAACCATTTGTAACTCTTCCAACACACCTACTGATCATTGTCAGGTCCAAGGAAACCAGATTCACCAAGCTGCAGTGGCATGTCTATTAACAGCAGGATGAAATGGGAACTCAACCACACACTGGGTGGAGGAGATGCAATGCGAGTGAACACCACCTACTATACTGAGCACAAGTGAAATGAAATGTTAAAATAAAGCAAAAAATTGCTTTCAGAAAAAAAATTATGTAATGTTGCACAGATACAGAAGGCAAAAATAAATATGTAACACAATAGTCATGCTATTGGGCATACTGAGGTTCTTATGACTTTTGCACAGTACTAAATTGCAAGTTAATACCACATTAAAAGCAGCATGTTCCATTCACCTGATGTAGACGTAGAGCGGCTCGAAGGACTCCCTTCTGGACGCCTGTTCGATGTAGCCTGAGGTCTTCCCCCGGAGAAAGACCCGCGCCCCCGTCTCCGTCTGAATGTGTCCCAGGTACGTCCCTCCAGGACCCTCCACCTTCTCGTTCACATTGAAGGAGGGCAGGGCCTGGTCCAGACCCACAAAGATCTTTGTGTGCACAAAACTCTGGGAGAGGACAGGCGAGATGTGAGTCCATCATACCAGAACCGGAACTTGACTAAAACGAATGAGTTTAACCACCGAAATAAAGAGTTGAAGGATTGGGTGTTTAGAAACATGGGAGTGATGGAACTTCCTGGTCATGTGGACCAGTAAAGACAGGAGTTGTGAGCAGGCACAGTAACCCTGGGCTGTGTCTGGAGAGCAGAGTCGTTCTTCCTGCTGCCATGCTGTAGGAGGTGGGTTTCAGCAAGGCCAAATGATCTTAACTGGCCTCACTTTCTTGACCTCCAGCAAAGACTAGCACCATCACACATCTCCCTCTGTCTCTAAGCATGTCTCTGTGAAGGAGCCGGCTCTGCCTACCCCTGAGTGTGGAGCTGCAGGTCTGTGTCCCTGGGGGGTGGAGGAGCTGCCGCTGGCCGCCCGGGGCATGTGAGGGGCAGATGAGGTGCGGGAGGGCTGGGGGTAGAGAGTCAGAGGAGGAATGATGGGCACCTGCTGCCCTCCCAGAGCTGCGGCCGTCCGCAACACATCCTCAGAGATGATCTCTTTAATTCTTCTCACGGCCTCTAGCAGCACAGGGAGAGATGGGCTCTGTGTTACAGGGTTAGGAGAGGGAAACGGCCATGTCCAGACCAACTCTGACTCAGTTAAGAGATTTGATGGTTCGGTTGCACTACTTACTATTCACCTCGTCCTGACTCCTGCCCTGGACATGCAAATACAAAGGCCTTTCTCTAAATAAAGAAAGATAATTAGAATACAACATGGACACGCCCAACAGAATATAGGCACTGGAAGCAATCTCAACATAATACATACACTGCTTTTCCTTTGTCCATATCACTCATGTAGTGACCCTTGGTTGAGACTACTGCCCCGCTGCACTGGCGAATCTAGAGTGTAATAAAATAAATAAAAGATGGTCACAAGAGACATGGGATTCTGGAATGGGATAAAAAAAAAATAAAAAAAGGTAAAACAGGTGTATCAACTTACCTCTTCTTGAGTTTTGCCTTTGGTAAGAAGGTTTCTACAATTTATTGGGACATCGTTTATGTCTACCTCTGTGACTACAGTTTCTTCTGCTGTACTGGACACTGACAAACATGAAGGTACCTGAAACATGATACATAACTCATTACTAATGCTTTTCCCTGGTTATTCAAATACAGTCCAAAACCACTGTTACTGTTGAGTACCTTAGACGGTAGCGGTGGGGGAATCTTCAACTTTCCCTTTGCCATCAACATGGCATTGATTTTCGCCGCCATGGCTGCAGCCATCTCCACTCCACCTTGTGAGGCTGTCTGGTCCCCATCGGACGGCAATGGCCCGGGCCCTCTGTTCTGGGTTGCGTTCTGGTTGGTGACTGACGTGCAGCTAGCAGGGACACTAGGGTGCGACGAGTTTCCCACGCAGGCCTGCATCACATCCACCCTCGGTTTGGGTTGGGCGGGCTGGTCCCATCTGCTAGTTGTAACGCACCTGTGTGGGTACGTTTTCTGGTTAGTACGTGTGTGTAGGGTCAGTAGGCCTCGGCATTCTCGACAACCTGTAGCCTGTTCAGCCACTACTAATTTATCTAGGAGGGTGGTATTAGCGGGAAACCATAATTTAAGAGAGACCGCTTTCTTAACCCTCCACTTGGCTAACAGTACGTGTAACGTGCGAAAGCGGCCACAATTGTTATTGTAGAAGCTCAATGAGTGTATTTATTTACGCTAGCTAACATTAGCAAAAAAGCTGACGACGTAAAACTAGCAGCTAGTTAGCCTAGTTGAGTTAGCTGGCTAAACTGATAGCTAGCAAAACGCCTGATAAGATATCTAGCCACCACTAGCTAGTCCTTTGAGTGGTTAGCTAGATTATTGTATACCTTATGAAAGTTATTTTCTTCAACGGATACAATGTAGAAGGCACAATTGTGCTATTCTACCTTATTATGCTTCTTTGGAGAACAAAGTTATGTCGCTAACTTTCGCGTCGGCCAGCTGAAATTGATTGCAGCGTTGCTTGTTTAACATTCGTGGTTAGTTCGACAATGGCACCCGTGGCTAATAGCTAGCTCTAGCTAACGTCGTAGCATTTGAAGCTAGTGCTAACTACTCTGCATTTGTTGAACATTATGAAACGTAAAACTTACGGCGTTTGTCCAGTCATCCCCGAAGACATCACAGCATTCAGCTTGTTTAGGAATTTAGCTGGCTAGCTATCTCCTGGTCAACGTTGCATTTGCTCACTTTTCATCCGACAGCGGCTAGTATGAAGCGAGACGTAAAGGCGGTTTCTGTCGCAAAGAAAAGCCGGATGTTACAAAAAAAAAACAGTCACGCTCTTGTGTAACACGAGCAATAACGCGAGAAGTCGGTTAGTGATCTACATTTTCGAAACCCTATGAGAAAAGCGTAATTTTATATATTCGATATAGGACAAAGAAATACAACCTTTGTATTATTTCAGTAGGCGTATGTTATATCCTTAATGGGCCATGCCAGAATTCAAATTTAAATTCCGGTATTAAAATATTCAGAGAGTAGGCCTAAGTAGATGTTGACCTAGCCTGAAGAAACGCTGGAGATTGTATTTGTTTTGTTTTTTACTCATCTGCACACAAGGGTCTGGACCTTGCTTGTGTAGCTGGATGGACGCAATTTCGGCATTGACGATCGGATAAGGACACTGATGCATTGACTTCCTCTCTTGGGAAAACATGTTTAAAAAACAAAGTCCACAATGGATATATGTTGTTCTCAATAAATAGCATCATAAAAAAAAGATTTCCACTTTCAGCTGCTGTCCCACAGGCCAGTTCCGCTCATCTCCTGACTCATCCAAGTCAAACACCACACATGCCGCCTGAGAACATGACAGCTGTTTTTTCGCAGAACTATATCTGACAGTAGCAAACATGGTTCTGTAGACTTGGCCCCTCAATCTATCTTTTTATTTTCTTTCCTTGTGCTATTTATTCCACACTAGACTTATGGTATGAAGGAGGCAGTTTTGCTTGGAAAAGGTAGCCTAATTGAAGGTGAATTTATGGTAATGGTTCTGAATGGACGATTCCTGTAAATTTGCAAGGTATATTTCTCTTTGCATTATTGTGCATTTCCTGATTTTACTCCCTCAACCTGCAGCCCATAGGCTACCCTCACCGGTAGGGTACACCAGTGATGCTGTCATACGGCTTCCTGAATGAACACCATGGTAAAAACTGAGACAGTCACTGTTCTCAGCAAGCCTTTCTTCTCAATGACAGCAAAGAGAGTATTTCAGGCTCATAAAAACTGATCACTTTGTTCTATCATGTGTGTGTATGTGTGTTGGGAAGAGGTCTGTGTGTCCCCCATACACAATATGATCTGTTTGTTAACAGTTGCAGTACAATGTGAGACAACAAGCATTTCATTTTGTGTGCGTGTGTGTGTAAATTCTATGACAGTCGGAAAAGATTGTCAAACTAGTCATCGTCATTATTTTATTTTCCATTGAATAATTTCAATTTTTTTGTCATTTTTCGGCTCCTCCAGACCAGAAGTAGTGAGTCAGAGGGAACGAACATCCCCTTACTGAGTGTTTACGTCGGTCTTCTGAAGAGAGTAACAAAGATACCATGGTCAATACACTCTTATCAACCAATGTTTGCTTATGTGTTATGGCATTTTATATACTGTTTAAATAGGAAATAATCTTAATAAGCAACATTCTTTAACATATATTAGTATCCTAATCTGAAACCAACCGTGGGTAGTTCCTTGGGTACTTTGTCTGCACGTAAGAATCTCAGACAAAATGGCCAATTTAGAATGATGTTAAAATATAATGGCCGATATAGAATGATGTTTGTCAAAATCAAAGCAAGCTGGCTTCCAGGCGACTGGTTAAAGACAGTGATAGACAATCCTGTAATCCACATCCTTCATAAACCATAGAGTTCTCTGTTTACATGACTGAAATGCCTCTCCAATGAACATGGTTTCACAGGTACTCAGATAGCTAACGGCTGTTTCATTTGCTGTCCCTCCAGTGTAAAATTCATAGTCTATAAAAATATTGAGATTTACTTGAACATAACTTTTTTTGACTATGTTATTAAAAACTCCAGGTGTCCGTTGCAGTTGCACAGTGGGATGTACTGTATAAATATTGTATAAAATAAGGCAGTCTTTTTCAGTAGGATAAACCAGATACAAAAATTTCTGGGCAAAAAATCGTTCAAGTCCAAAATGTTTTCACAGATCTCTGCTGTTATGAGAGGCCAGATAACAGCGGTGAAACAGAAGTGAGGGAGATATACAAACTCGCAGGTGATCAACAACAACACAGCTAATTCTTCAATTCAACATCCCATCAATGAACATATCACTGAGACTTTGACATTTCAATTATTGTTTACAGTGCAATGCAAAGGTGTTCATTCAAACGGGTACTGTACTTGTGATAAGAAAAGAAAAAAAGTTTATAATGTTAATGTTTCATATGTGTAATAATCAAGGATAAGACCCAGTTATTAAATTCATATTAATCAGCTTTGGCTTTTTCTTACTTACTTATTTATCCATCAACTAATTATTTGTGTTCATTTTTAGTATAGAAAATGTGGAACATCTAAAACAAAATAAATTAACCAAACTTTAATTACCTATAATCATGGTGTTTAACTTTGTGTCTTTCACCAGTGGCGCAAGTAAAGTTGAACACCTTAAACACCCATGAAAACATGCCCACCCTCTTATCTTTTAATAGCCTCGAGTTGCTACACATCTCCCTAGCCTGCTGTAGTGGACGTGCTTCTGATAGACAAAACTAAGAAAATACAGCAAGAAAAAAAAATAAGGGGTGGAGTGTAGTTCTGTGAAGTGGCCTCTGGGGGCACATGAGAGTAATTCGGCCTTGTCACAACAGACGGGTGTAGGTTTGATGCCGTCATCCGTGGTCTGGGTTTGACTCTGCATCACGTGACCTCATGACCACCTGATCCTCAGTTTTGCTCAGCAGGAGCTTGACCAGCTCTCAAAGTCCAGCCAGACAGTGTTTCTCTGTTGCTCTACCCATGAACCAGCAGTGTTCAACATAGACAGTAACATCTGACCCCTCCTATGAAGAGGGGCGACCCGTGTGTTTAACTGGGGGAAAAGGGACTCTGTGCCAGGGTGGCTCTGAGGGTGCGTCTCACAAGTCACCTGACCAGCTGCTCCGTCCAATGCCTGCGCGGCGTTAGGAGTTAATGAGGATGCCGTCCACTCTGACAGACGATGGATCCTGATCCGGAGCTCAGGCTCCAGCTTGTCCGTCTGTCAGAGAGTCGATCTGGACGGACTTGGCGTGCTACAGAAGCGGAGGAGTGGAGGCCCTGGGCTGCTGGGATGGGCTGGTAGAGAGAGAGAGACATCCCCGCAGGTAGAGGAGAGGAAGGTTACTCTGGAGGAAGGGGCCCAGGAAGGGGCCAGGGGCCAGGGCCGACCCCCCACAAACGATGCTCCTATTCTGGGGGAGGACGCAGGCTGTGCAGCTTTCGTTCATCCAGGCCTTTCCAGTATTTGAAGTTGTTGTCCAAGTGCTGCATGAGGTTGGGTAGGTCTGCGAAAGCTGAATGGAAACATTGTTGAAGAGTCAGAGGTGCATGACAGTTTAACCATTTCATAAGCTCATGGTGTCTAGCCAATAAACAGGTTCTAGCGTTACTCAGAGCAGGAACACAAGCTCTCCTACCATCCCAGGCATCAAACATGTCGGTGATGAAGTAGTCTATGAAGGAAATCTGGGACTTGGGAATGCTGCAGGTGTTCCTGTCAAACACGGGCATGACCACTGGCAGGGCCTGTCTCTTCTCCTCGTCCGTCTAAACGACAAGCAGTCAGACACACTTGTTAGCAGACAGACAAAACGTATAAAGAGGGATACAATTTAAGGTAGAACACTGCAGAACCGCTGTTCGACTTGCTCTGCAGTCCAGACAGTGACGCCATGTCTGTCTCATTTCATTACCTGTGCAAAGTATTCCTCAGAGATGCGTCCTGCCCATTCGATACACAGTTCCAGCGGGCGGCAGGGGTTGGAAATGTCGGCACACTTAATGAGCATGCGCTTGACAAGTATCCTGTTCTCGGGGGAGGTCAGGATGCCTTTGACTGACTCCTCGTCATTGTTCCCCTGACATATCCAAGACAGATTGTCAGCAAAAATAACACACACACAACACAGCATCACCTTCTGTCCTGCTCACAAGTCCACACGTCCAACATTTATTTTATGGAGTGAAGAGGAGCTTTTAAGACAGAACAAACAACCGACAGGTTCGAGAGTGGTTGGATGGTGATGAGTAGCTCTAATGATTATATATACAAAACAAAGTGTCCTCTTTGTCAGTTTGTGAGCATAGTTTGAGCTGAATACAGGAATATGAGGAGGGAATTCTTTTTCCTTTTCCCCCCTTAAAAAGACCAGAGATCTTTTAAAATGTCTGTGCTGTGCATTCCACATAGTGATGAGAAAGATGGTACCAGCTTGTAAAATTCTCTCCCCTCACACAAGACTGTTCCAAAGCTAAGGTGGGCCACAAGTACTTTCAAACCAGCATTGCTGTTTCATCCAGGATTACAGTTAGCTGTGCATGTACTGTATATGTCTCAAACCTATTTGTAACACTGCTCATCTCACCCCATTCTCCTCCAGGGCAGCCAGTGGCTTGTTGATGCTGTTGACAAACTTGTTGACATGTTCAAAGTGTTTGGTCATCTCTGTGGCCAGAACCATGTCTATGATTGCCTGACGTAGAGTCCTGTACTCGTTTCTACAGAGAGCGAGGGAGAGATGGAGGAGAGAGAGAGAGAAAGAGAGAGAGAGAAAGAGAGAGATAGAAAGAAACAGCGGGGTGAACAGGATGAAAGGGCCTCTGGACAGATTTACCCTTCTGACTGCATTGACAGCAGGGATGAATGAAGTCATTGTTCCCTCCCTTTGAGGGACCAACACATGTGAGCCATTCAGCTCAGGGACTGCAATCACATTACTCCCCAGCCTCCACAACACTTATTCTCTTAAAACACAAACACACACACACACACATACACGTCCCTTGACTGTTCATGACAGTATGGCCAGCAGACATCTCAAGGTACAGTAGACACAGTGACATATCTTCTAAACAACATATGGTCATTCGAAAGGTATTTGAATACAACTCTGGTATTTCTCTGATTTAGGTTTAGGTTTGTGCTGTAATTTGTGAACAGTCTACTGACAAGCTAAAAACACAACACTGCCAGCCTGCCAGCCTGACCTCTCCATGTTCTTGAAGATGTTACACTTGTCGTCTCTGGTGGTTATCTGGAAGGCCAACGCGGCGTGGTGGCTCTCAAGCACTGCCGTGTCATTGTACAAGATGGCCAGCTCACTTCCTGCGTTACACAGGAAGCTGTTGGTGCGGCCAGGGTGGTCCACATCATGGACAGTTGCAGCTATCAGGGCTGCTACCTCATCTATGGGGTCCAGACTTTGCTGTTAAGAGGGGGTGAAAACCACACTATTAATATGCCATTGTCAAATAAATGCAATTATTTTGTTTTATCTACATATCCAGTACTGTTAAATAGACTGTGCTACTGTAGAACAGGGTGCTTTTTCTGTCCATACGATGACTATCTCCATGGTTACAGCTTTGAAGTCCCAAGTGACCATGATGCTCTGATTCTCCCCTGGTTAAGCCAATGAAAGATAACTTCTCAGAGGTTAGAAATAGACTGGCTGGTAATCATCTTAACCAGCACTCGTTCAAGAAAATCCTGGGCCACTGACACACTTGGGACCAATAACATCCCTGTCGAATACACATCGGACACTAGGGCACTATGACAGACAACAAGTCCATGTCAGAAGGTAGTATGGAAGTCTGGATTAGGAATCAATGTCTGCTGGGGCTTTAAGAAATATGACTGACTCTCTAAGTGATCCGTCCTCCCTGGTGGAAGCGTACCTTGACCCTGTCCTTGGAAGCATACCTTGACCCTGTCCTTGGAAGCGTACTTTGACCCTGTCCTTGGAAGCATACCTTGACCCTGTCCTTGGAAGCATACCTTGACCCTGTCCTTGCAGAGGAAGTATGCAGTGGCGTGCAGCACATCGGACGCGTGGCTGGAGTTGTGGTAGGAGTTGGTGGCGTGGTAGTTGGCCTCGATCACCTGGAGCCAGGAGCGCAGGGTGGCTTCGGGGCAGCTGAGGAACTCGCACACTCCGAAGCGAGAGAAGATCTTCAGGCCCAAGTAGGTCAAAGGCCTGGGTGAGAGAAGCGACAGCACGTTTGATAGCGGACCTCGCTTTTCCTGCACCCTACTCGTTCTCACACGCCTAGCTCACAGGCTCACACACCGTTTCAAGGTGGCGGTCTCCAGGTTGAAGACATCAAAGTCCCAGGAATCTTCGTTTTCCATGGTCTGGGCGATGCGAGGGGGGATGTCATTCAATGAGAGAGGTGTGGTCAGGTGGCTGGGCAAATGGTGTGGCTCTGAGTTTGAGAGAGAGAGAGAGAGAGAGACAGCAAGAGAGAGAGACAGCGAGAGAAAGAGAGACAGCGAGAGAAAGAGAGACAGTGAGAGAGAGAGACAGGGAGAGAGAAACAGCAAGAGAGAGAAAGAGACAGCGAGAGAGAGACAGCGAGTGAGAGAGAGAGAGAGAGAGAGCAATAGAGCGCAAAATAATAAATTTCACTTTTTCATACGACCACACCTACTTTAATACAGAGCCTTCATCGGACTAGGACAGCTCATTATGACCAGACAAAGTAGTACTCACGCTTTGTAGCAAAGATGTACTCGTTTCCTGACAGTCTGCGCAAGCCATCCTGCAAAAAGAGAGAGATAAAACGAGAGATAAAATTAGCTAGAGTCAATAAAACAACAACACAATCGTCACCATTACCTCAGGAGTCCGTAACTCAGTTTAAAGACACCATGATGGGTGTCACCATGCCAAAATCCCTCTGTTCCCTCATCTGTCATGTGACAGGGGCTTTTGAAGCGTGTGTAATAGTGGATTGTGCAGCCATGATGCTAAGCTAACTGAGGCTTCCGGTAGTGAGAAATGTGCAGCCAAGCAGGGGCATATTAATCAACCTAATACACCACTTAGAAAGTATTACCACAAATATGAACCACAGCAGTTGTGTAAACATTCAAGCTTTTAGAATGTATAACAATGTATTTAGAATGTGTCAGACGATTCTTAGTAAATTATCCAATATCCTTATGGTACTTCCTTATCCGTCCCTTATATCAACACCGCACACTGTGGTATGTGGCAAATTAACTGCATTGTTAGGAGGGTTACTCAGGACTTCGTGGATCTTATTTCTGGACTCAAACCAACTCTAAATATGAAAGAATTATAAATTCATGGGTACAGTTAGTGTCAGTCTGTGTGTGTGTGTGTGTGTCAGGGAGTAAAGTGTTTACTTCACGAGTGAGAAAGGAAGAGAAGACTGGTTCATCTTTGACCTGAGTATTGTCTCATGGTGGCGCTGCCTCTGTACACACTGGCTATTTTAAGACTTTCTCCCCAGAAAGATGACAGCTCCGCTTTGAACAAACACTCGCAGGAGCTACTGGGCTGAGAGAGGAATCACACAGCATCCAGCCCCACACTGAAGACTACAAATATACGTCCACAAAAGAAATAAACAACACCCACCGTGTAAATAGATACAAGTTTACATAAATAATCATTTGGATCACAGCTTAACAAGACAAGACACCCATTGAGATAGTCCATGGCTCTCGGATTCCATCAGTCTCTAGTTCGCTTCAGCACTTCTTCCACCCCATGTGGATACATGCACCCTCTCTATGAGCAACCATGATCATCTCCGAGCAACCATGATCATCTCACAGCCTCTAGTGTGTAACTACTTGTGTAAGAACAGTCATGTTTATTCATCTAACCCTAGGAACAGGATGTTTCCAAGCCCGTGGAGTTAGGAGGAAGAAGTCTGTGTGTGTCTGTGTGCGTGAGTGTGTGTATGCGCGTGTGAGGTCTTTCCTCTTCAGTGTACAAGAGCACAAAGGACAATCGAACACTTCCTCTGGGACTATAACCAAGACAGCCACCCTGGTGCTCTCTCTCCTTCACCACCCTGGCTATCTCTCTCCCTCCCTCCCTCCTTCACCTCCCTCCCTCCCTACCCTGGCACTCTCTGCATCATCTAAGTCATTGTGTTCTTTTGAGGACAGAGTGTGTTTCTTCACAACCAGAGACCTCACCTAACCACACTGGTCCTGCCCAGAGCAGTTAAGAGGTTAACAACCATCTCAGTGCCACTAATAACATCTTCTTCCACACCACATGATCAGCGCCCCACCTACCACTTGAGGTAAGGTTTCATAAAAGCAAGCACCCTACAGTTTGCGGGCACAACCAAGGCTGGCGCATGGACACACTAAAGCATTGCTGGAAGTCAGGAGTAAGGGACAGGGTCGGGTCGGGCTCCTGGAGCCCAGACGGCTCTCACCGTCATCAGGCCCCCGACCAGGTCGTTGGTGTGGGGGTCCTCCTCCTTGGTGCCCAGCTGGGGGGAGTAGAGCTCGGTGGTCCTCAGGATCTCCAGGACGCGGTCCAGCGCCTCCGCCACCGGCATGGGACTGCTCTCCTGGGCTGCATTGATGATGTTGATTACCTACCGAGAGGGAGGGAGGGGAGGAGGGAGGACGGAAAACGCACACGGTTACGATTATGAATCCGTGGAAGTTGTCTTGTCATTCTACAGTCAGGTTTCCCTGAGAGGGACATATTGCTTCGACATGGCACAGACCGTATCTCGGTTTTGCGAGCTTCACTGCGCCACTGAGCACTTTAGCCGCCCAGTAGAAATGAACAGGATGCCATCTTTAAACAGCTATGATGCTTGCTCTACTTAATAATAGGTCTATGACACACAAATACCATACACGCGCACTACAGACACACACACACACACACATACAGTACAGTCAGCCGCTTCATAAGTAGCTCTATTCTGGAGAAGAACAGGCCTAGAGGGGCTGACAGCACAGTCATGTGATGGAACACAGGAACTGAACTCTGTCAGTTGACAAAACCTTGGGGACTAGGAGAATATCACATGACAGAACCTTGGGGACTACGAGAATATCACATGACAGAACCTTGGGGACTACGAGAATATCACATGACAGAACCTTGGGGTATCTTTCCCCAACACAGAGAACCCGAGTTCTGGTCAAGAATCCTGTCTCACATGGAACAACTTGCCAAACCTGCAGAGACTGTTGTTTGTGTCATTCAAGGCAGTTGTACTGTAGTAGCATGACTAAGCGGCTGTTGTTGTTGTTGTTAGGACAGCAGAAAAGACTAGATGATGGGCCTGTATGTCCTCTGGACAGCCATGTGACCTTAATGAGACGTACCTTGGTGATGGGAGCTTCGATGGTCATGGAGTGGATCCTAGCCATGGACGAATGCCTTCGCTGGGAACTTCCTGTTGTGGGGGGAAAATAACAATGTCTTAAAAGTCTGTGGTATCAATCTAAGAAGTTGCCAAAGCTTAAAAAGAAAAGGCAGTGACCCTGAAAGACAACAAGTCCTGTTCCTACTAATTTGTCAGGATACTCAAATTTCACACTTCAGACGTGTCTCTGGAGGTGTGCCCAATTAACACCTGGTGGGTTTTGATAAGCTAGTGAGTTTCCACTGTCCGGCCCCCTCTGCCCTCACCATCACTCCCTCTGGACGTGGTGGATCTGACGTCAAGAGAGCCTTTCCTACGGTCCTTATGTTTACTGGGCTGGATGTCTGGGGACAGGAGCACATCACACACACGCTCACTACCACGATAACCACACAACTGGGAGGGAAGATTTGCCTGATACCCCCCTCCATAGTAACCTTGCCTCAGTGGGGCTAACACAGACTGCAGATAGCAGCTGCCCTTGAATTATGAAAAAGGCTTACTTACAGGAAGTGTAGGTATCAAAGCAACCTTCCAATCCCCTAAATGATATTTGGGGGGGTTGGCGGGTGGGGGGGGGGGTCACTTGATATTGGGCACTACGAGACAGACTAGATCTACAGCAAACCAGCATACCTGTCTGAGACTCTGCCTGCACGCGCTCACTGGACTTGTCAGTCTGAGAGAACGAAAGGATAGAAGCAGCTTGAAATATCTGGGTCAAACGAATCGCACACATCTACTGTTGTCATGATAATAAACCCCTTCTTACCCTATTATTATCATTTAAAGGCCTGTTGATAGACACATAGTGTCTGATTTTTCTGTCAAAAGAAAAAGAAACAGACTATAAATACAGGCCATCGCCGTTGGTCCGTCATTGTGATTTTTCCCCGATCATCCGAACAACAGCAACTCCGTCACTCACTCACCCTCCCTGTCCAATCACAGGTGTGATCTTCACATTCTGTTGAACACTGTCTCCATTCTTCTTTTTGGCATAATAAATACCCTGCCACTCCTGGAGAAGACAAGACAGACAAGCACAAGACAGGTGAGAAGCCACAATCGTTAACACTAATAAACTGGTGACTCGTCACTGATGGAGGAGGAGGAAGAGGGTGGCTCTGTCTGTGGATGGTAGAGAAGGGTCATCCAGGTTTATCAAAGTGTGATGAGATGCTCTTCTGGACAGGGCTGGGAGGGGGGGGGGGAGAGTAGTGTGCAGGGCCGTACGCAGGCCCCAAAAAATACTGAGGTCATGAGTCAGAACTTCTAGGCGGGTTCGGGGGCATGCTCCCCCGGATTTTTTTTAAATTACATTATTTAAATATGGCCATTTTCTCTTATTGAGTCTTAAGGAGCAAAAACATCATCATTATGACATTTGAATATGGGGCGGTGTGGAGCTTTTGAAATTTTGAGGTAAACATGGGGCATTCTGAGGCTTTTTGAAGGACCTTTATGGGACTCATGAAGTAAGGGCAAGTTACCACAATTTTTTTTAAATTATTATTATATGGCAACGACGGTACGAGCGTTTTGATTGGATAACGGGTAGTCACCCCAGCGTGTTGCCCTCCTCGCCGGTCAATACGGATCCGTATTGCCCTCTGACGTCAGCTTCAAAATGAGCGATATCGACGAGTCAGCTGCTGAGTTTTACTATCCAGATGATGCTGAAAAGCTTTGTCATCGAAAGTGAGGATGAAGACCAGACTCTTTGAATCACTTGTGTCGTTATTTTGTGATGAAATTAAAGCCATTTTAGCAGAACCATGTTGTCCGCTTTCTATCAAAAGTAATGAGTTGCTTGGCAACACATGAAACACACCGTGAGAAGACTTAAGAGCTAGCTACAATTAGCCTAAAGGTACCATTTATTTTCGTTTACAAAATGAAAAGAATCTAAAATTGCCATATAATAAACTACTTACTAACCTCGACCGTTCGGTCATGCCGGGAAATATCAAACTGAGGCTGGAACGTATCGACCGAGCGATAGCGAGTCAGTTTGATATTTCCCAATTGCCACTGAATTTCATTTTCAATCAATCACATCAATGACATATCATATCAATCGCAAAATGAATGTTGATTCATGTATAAAATCACGTTACGGTTTGTGGGAGACCAAGATCATCGTCCTGCAGTCAGTTTCACGTGTACTTTATTTTGAGTTTATATACCACGATTTAAGCAAAAAAAAAAACAGAAATACGAAAAAAAATACCGAGGACACGACCTCGGTGTCCTCAATGGTAGTTACGGCCCTGGTAGTGTGGCAGTCCTGTCTGTTTCATGTGTGCCACCGCTGGTCTGGTGCTCCGGTTCAAAAGGCCTGTCCTACTGTTACACTGTCTGGGAGCGACCTTCCCTCTCTCTGTAGAAGCAGCCCAGCACAGCCAGCCCCCACTGATGTCAGAACATGAAACAGAGCTGCAGTATGACTTGCCGGACAGGTCACACACACACACACTAAACTATTAGCATATACACACACACACACACACAACACCTTCAAGCACACAAGCAAGTTAACAGCTACGTGGGATAACACCGAACTATCCCAAAGCCGCATGTATAATGATCTAGATGCATGAGAAAAAAAATAAAATAAACGACAGTCGAATCGCTTACCTTTCCTTTCCGTATGCAGGAGTTAATCGTTTCTAGGAGATCCGGTTTGTTCTTCTCACTTTTAGGCACTTCTATGATTTCCTTTCCTATCAGCTCTCCTTGCTGGTAGCCCATGATGGACTCATAGGCAGGGTTCACATACTGCGAAAGAGCAGACAGAGAGAGGGGGGGGGGGGGGGGTCACGCACCTCAACATAGATAGGGATCTGGTCTGAAGCTGTTTGAGAGAGCAAAGGTGTCAGTACAGATGACTGGAAAATGACCACCATCACAAAGAGCTTCCAAAGTTTGCTTTCCGATGCTCTAGAACGCAGTTCCAGTAACAGGGACACACAAGTGTTGCTTTATGTGAAAAAAGAATGATACGATAAGATGCTCTGTGGCTCCGAGGACAGAAGGAGCCATTGAAGGAAAGAGAACACAGATATTATCACTGATATCAGCGGTCACAAGACATCAGCAGGCGTGCAAACAGAAGGAAAACACTACCCTATGAGAGAGAGAAAGAAAGAGAGGGTTAGAGGAAGAGAGAAAAAAGAGACAGAACAGTGAGAGAGAGAGAGAGAGAGAGAAAAGACCGAAAGAGAAAGAGAAAAAGACTTCTCTTACGACTGAAGGTGACAATACTGGAGCTCTTGATACCATGTGTCTCTTGACAGTTTGGTGTAAAAACAAACCTGAATCACTTGGTCCTCCGAAGTGATCTCGATGGCTTCCTGGCTTTGTTCAAGAGCAGTGAAAATAGCGTTGCAGGCCCTTGGAGAGACAGAGAATGAGAAGTGTTGAGAAGACAGCGAGAGTTACGATTACGCACAACCAAAAATAGCAAAGAAAAGGTTAAACGAATAAGGCTTTAGCGTAAAACGCATCTCTGGAAGCTTCTCAACTTTGATTCCCTGGGTAGTGCCTGAGATAAAGTCTAGTATCTGACAAACGTCAAGCCCCAACCCTGACAGGTGTGCGGTGGATCTGGAGAGCGGTTTCTCTCACCTCAGTTTGAACTGTGAGCGCACGTCTCCATGCTCGAGCTGCAGAAGCTCATTATAGCACGCCATCATATTGGTGTTCTCCACATATCTCTGCGGGGTCGGAGGTCAACACAGGTCAACATGGATCAACCAATCAATGACTCACGATTTTACCTTTGGCATTCGTGACTGCATTGCATGCGCTGGTTATCTCACTGACTCCCTCCATCATTGCTAGACCTGTGTGTAGCTCAATCCTGATTTTACTTGACCTACTTACAAGTTTCAGTGCTAACACTGCCATTTTAGTTCACTTGTATTAAATATAGCAAACAGCTTACATATTAGCTGACATAATAACACAGTAACATAGTAGCTAACTGCATTATTATAGCTAACATAGGTAATAGTATTCTTAACTAACACCTAACACCATTATTATGGACAGAACATAATTATTGCAAAGTATAACATCATCTTTGCAAAGTATTGAGTATATAGTATGAGCAGGAACAAGCATATTCAGAAGGTGGAGTTGATTCAAACTTGTGGACTGAGGAGGACCAGTTGCTCACCCTGTTGAAGCCGGCATTGATGAGAGGCATCACTGAGGCCTCCTCCCTGTCGGGCCTACAGAAGCAGAGACAGAACGACAGGCATCTGAACCCACAGGCTGCATGCTGACTCAGACTGTCCCATGTGATCCCATAACCCCACCATCCAGGCGACACAAGAGTCAGAGGTGGTGGGCTTCTACGTACCTTTTCACCACGGCGACTATCACAGTGTTTTCCGAGGAGTTTACCGCTCTAATTGACCTGAATGTACACGGAGAGAGAGACCACAGCATCACATCAATGTCGTTTCAGTTATTCCCACAGTGTGATTCTCCCGGGCAGAGCCCAGGCCAGGTCCACCAGTGGGCCTCTGAAAGAATGCAGTGTACGAGGCAGCTCATTGGCCTGTGGTTTCCCCCTGCCGCTGGCCATAAAGGCCCTTTAGTCTTCCACGGGGCTGTGCGTGTACACTGAACGTATAGACTGGCCACCATGAATAGGGTGAACATGCACGCCGGGCAAGGTAAATTAATGTTTGCAAACGTGTTTTTGGTCGAGTTGCAGGCTAAAGATAGAGAGAGGGGGCTGTGGGCGACTGCGGCTCATTTCTCATGGTGGTGACTTCACCGCCGAGCAGTCTGTGAGCGGAGCTGGACCAAGCCCACCCTCGCAGAGCAGCTAGGAAACCCAGTGTCACTACAACATCCTGTCTGTCTTTAGATGGACCTGCAGTGGAACAATGGCCCACCAACACACTTGAACACAGCCCAGCATTATGTAGCATTCAGATGAGAGCCGAGCGACGTGGAGAGGCTGTTCCTGTTAAGACAAGCAGCTCAAGCATGAGGACCTGTGGTTCATAAGTGTGGCATGAAGGAGGAGGAGCCCCATTGCAATGTGTGATTCAGTACATTCTGTGTGGACGCTGTACAGAGGGAGCTTTTGACCAACCGTACCGGCATAGTGCTTCCGCGTCAAAGTATCTGGAATGTCTGTGGTCGATGATGACCAGGTCGTGATGCTTCTCCAGGAGACTCTCAAGCGCAGCCTCGGGGGTCCGCGCCACGTTGCACCGGAAGTTGGCCTTCTCACACGCCCAGTAGAAGCCATTATTCTGACTGTCCTCTTTGGCAAATACTAAAAGTACCTGAACCAGAGAGAGAGAGAGAGGGGTCAGCGGTTACCATAGAAACAACAACGTCCACAAACACGGCCGGTAGCAAACACGGCCGGTAGCGAACACGGTGACACGCCAACATATTCAAACAGAAACTGTATCATGTGACGTACACCAAAAAAAAAGTTACAAAGGAAGTTAAGAAAAAAAAGACAGCGTGATAGAAGAGCCTTGCCCATGCCTAACCCTGAGGCTGTCCTGTATCCATCTACCACAGGTCCCATATCCACTGTCTTGACCCCTTGACCAAGCTAATGGCCAAGCAAGCCTTGACTGGCTGTGGCCCACACCCGCTCTGGGTATAGAAGCCATCGTCACACCAGGTTTTTTGGTGCGTACGTACGCTTGCTGCCAGCAGACTCCATAGAAGCCCTTACTGGATACAGGGCAGGAGTTTTAGGCCCGCCTCCAAGGAGCGCCGCAGCACTAAGCGCAGATTCATGAGTCACTCTCCCAAACAGACGTCACCTCAAACAGTTGGCAGGGAGCAGAATGAACGTAAAGAATGGAAAGTTTGTTCAGCGGTCTCCGGGTTGCATCACAACTGCAAAATCGAGTTAACGTACAAAGACGTGTTTCTGTTCAGAGAGCGGCAGAGTTAAGTCCCTGCGTATCACTGAGTGTGGACAAAACGTCTACTGCTGTATGATTATCCTTCTGAATCAACCGGGGGGGGGGGGTTGTATGACATTATTTATTCATAAAGCCAGTCACAGGCTAGTCACAGACTAGGCCACTCAGGGCAGAATGTAAGTTGTTCATACAAACAACGTTTTATGACAACATCATGAACTGCCCCATCATAATCGAGTGCAGCAGCAATGTTTGGGTCTACAGGGAATAAGATCCAAATTCCACATAGGCATGTTAGGTTTAGGGTTACAATGTCGGTACAAAAGTCAACATTCTGGTGGAGGCATAAGATCAAGACAGGGTCTGGTCTCGTCAGAGGCCTGTAGTGTGGCCAGACACCTCTCTCCTTGTCTGCTAACCATTCACACAACTACTCACGTACATCTCTGGAAGGCTGCACGACAGAATGGGCAACATTGGGACACACAAGTGAAATGAGGAAGGAATGTGTGAAGTATGTAGTTCTAAGTGGTTTGTAGTATTCCACCTCCAGATCAGAGGGGAGTGGGGGGTGATATGAACACTGTCTGAACTCTGAGAACGGAACTCTGAGAACGGAACTCTGAGAACGGAACTCTGAGAACGGAACTCTTAGAAACGGAACTCTGAGCACAGAACTCTGAGAACAGAACACCTGCCCTGAACCCTTGTACACCACAGAGCAACACTGAACCTTCACACAGGCCCAATAAAACTACCTACTCACCTCCCAGTAGCTTGAGGTAGTTTTCATTAGAACTATGAAACAATTGACGTAAATGGATGACAGTGGGATCACATTGACTAAATGAACAATGATAGAAATAACCAAGATCACAGGGTTAAAGGCATCCCCATCAAACTGCCTGTCTGCCTGTCTGCCTGCCTGCCTGTCTGTCTATGTGTCTCTCTTCAGTCACCTCTTTATTTGACTACATAACACATGACAAAGGAGAGAGCAGAGTGTTTCAGAGCTGCGGTATAATGACTAACTGAACGGAGAATGTCTGACTTGCGGTGACATGGCTCATGCGGATCCATTGCTCCTTCTGTGTGGCTCTCATATAAACATGCATTGTTCATTATGGTATGTTTATAGTCATTCATGTTTGGTCCAGTTGTCGTGGCAACCCCGAGGTACGTCACACTCACAATGTGTCCATTAAGAGTTTTTTTTTTTTTGTGGCTTGAATGGGTGATTGTTATCTTAAAACTAGCTGGGTGGCATTGCTTTCTAATTAAGGAGTAGCCTAAACTGCTGAACATGTCAACAGTCACTTCTGGCCCTTCATTGACCTTCTAATAGTAAAACAAAACATGGACCCAATCTAAAATTGGTCTAGAACCAAAGTCATTAAATACCAGAACACAGAAGAGACAGAACACTGGGTAGATCTGCAACACTGTACGTAGACAGATAGAGATGTGCCCACAGTTTGGTGGAAATGTATTTTCTTCATGCTCATGTTCAGCTTCATGAATACTGTGGTGTGGCGAGATACAGTACCTGAAGCTGGTCTTCGTACAACTTCATTGGTCCAAACTGCACCTCTGTTAGTGTGGTCTACGAGAAAAGAGACAGACTGTGGTTAGAAGGACACTCTATTCAACCTGGTGTCTAGAAGCACAGAGCCTTGACTGGGACATTCTGGAATTCTCACACGGAGCACCCTCTTCATTCTTGCCACATCTCCGACAGACTGATCTCGAAGTTGAATTTACTTGGAACCTGAAATTGGATCGGACACAACACAGTGGACCTTGCAATCCAATTCAGTACGGATAGAAATTCAAAACCATCCGCCCATAGATCTAAAGGAAATAAACACTGTCACTGATTAGAAACAGACTGATGGACGAGTCATCACACTTTCCCTACATGTGAATTCTCTCCTTCAGTCTGCAAATAATTTTGCTTCCCTCCTGCTAAATGGAACCCAGCACAGGGGTTAGTAACCATAGTAACCAAGCCCCTTGCGGACCACCATCCCTCTAGGATTCCGGTTCTCCATAAACAATCGACACACGTGAGGAACATGCAGAGGGAAACGTCAGAATAAGCCGGAGCACGTCAAAATCACCCAATCACTCAAATGTAAGCCTGTCGAGAAAACATGACAACGCCCCCAAAAAATCTGTACAAACAAGCTGGTAAGTAGTAAGTCTCTCAGTAGTAATTGACGTCACTGGGTTCTGCTTGTTTGAAAAGTCACAGAGAGCAAGTCTAACATCAGAAGGCACCACTGCTGATGAGAACTGTGATAATCTGATCTCTCACAGACACAAGAGCACATCCTCATGATAACCTCGTGTGTACAGTCCTAATCTGTCTGTCTGGGCATGAGTATGTGTCTGTGTTTAGCACTATACCCTGAAAATGGTCAATTTTAAATCAAAATCGTGTCAAATGAATGTCCTGTGTACCTAAATGCAAGCTACCAATCATTCCAAGGTGGTTTGTTTACAGTAGCTTTAGAAGAAAGGTTGCAGCTGCTAGGTTAGGCCAGGATGAATAAATTAAAAGCTTAATCAACTTTCCACAGTCAAATGATTTATTTTGTTGAGGAACAAAAACACTCTTTGTTTGATCAAATTAAATGCAACTAAGATTCCTGTCAACAACAACAACAAGAATGCGGAAAGGTAGATAACATCTCAGTGTGATGATGTTTACTGTGATGATGTGTCCTCCAGGGTACGGAGTTTAGCTGTTGCAGAGGACAATCATCAGATGGATGGAGCTTGGCCACATTGGTTCGTGAGCTGGAGTCTGGGTAGAGCATCAAACAGAGCAGCACCCTCTGGCCTGGTCCAGGTCGAGTTCTAGCTGACTGTTCCTGGGATCTATCCGCTGAAATACTATTTGAACTGTGCACGTCTGGTCTTTGATTATTTGCTGTACGTAGCATATTCACTATTGGTATGTCGCTTTGGATAAAAGCATTAGCTGAATGAATTATTTTTTATGTACCAGAACACAGTGCTCTGGCCTGATCCTGGTAGAGTTCTAGAATAGCAGTCTCTGGCTTGGCAGTGGGACATTCCCTACTCTAATTGACGCTGACAGAACCAATACAACGCCGGCTGAGGTTGTGTAACTGAAATAGCCATCCTGCTCTACACAGACACACACAGTGACACACACACAAACAGCCTGCCTCCCCAGACAGAATACAGCTCTTTCAGTACAGTACAACACACACACACATACACACACCCAGGCACACACATGAATCACTCACCCAGGCATTTGCATCCCTCAAACATCATGTTGGCACCCGACCAGGGGAAAGTGGGGGGAGTGAGTGAGCATGTGGGCCAGGCGGGCAGTATGGACATGTTGTGTGTTTGTGTGTGTGTGTGTGTGTGTGGGGGCGCTTTTGCACTCATGCCCCTGACTATACGCTGTACCACACACACACACACACGCGAGTGAGCACGCACACACACTTTGGCCTGATTTAGCCAGGGCTTGTGAGTTGCTAACAGTAAGTGACAGGCCTGTTGAACTGGGGAGAGGCTACAGCAGATGCACTTTTGTTCCACTGCAGACCTTGTGAATGCAAGTATTAGCTTACTGCACTGTATTCTGGTCCTTGGAGTTTTGACAGAGACTGGACAAACTCAGTTAGTATGCTTTCTAGGGATTCCAAATGGACCGAGATTTGGGTGAATCCTCCGTCAATTCACTCCATTCATAAACCGAAAACTCGTCGTAAATAAAACCGAAAGATATAGGGATGGACCGGCTGCCAAAATAGCTGAAATAGTCCAATCAGCAGATTTCTAGAAAACCCAACCAAATCCAACAATATTACCATGAACATGACATACTCTGGGAGTATACTTTTTCCACTCTGGGAGAGGATAACCTTCACAGCTGGTCTGTCATGTTGAAGACATACCTTCACTGTCTTCTAAGCTGTCATATCCACTGAGATGGCAAGACAGAAAGAATACAGAAAGAGAGAGGGGGAAAAAAAGAGAAAGAAAAGAGAAAAAGTAGTAAGAGAGCTGCTCCCATTCAACACACCTAATGTATTTACATAGCAGAGCAGCGATGACCCCATATCCTGGTCTCTGTGCATCCAGGCCTATGGATCTGCTCCTAGGGCCGCCCAGCCTCGCACACCGCTGGGAGAGTGGCTTTCCACTAAAGTGAAAAACAGGAAATTGGATGACATTGTTCGGGGCGCGGACGTCAGCAGAGAGAGATAGAGAGAGTAAACAGCTTCCTCTTCCCAGAGCAGGCACCAGGATACAGGGAATCCTGGAATGGCGGCTCTTCTCAGCTCTGAGGTAATACGTAGATCACTTGGTGGATTCTAGAAGTCTAAAATACTAATTTCAGTCTGGCTTGTTTCTCTTTATGGTTTCCATCTTGCCATCCTCTCAGAATAAGTGTTCATCTGTAAACAAGCCTCAAGTATGTGTTGCTAGCACTGCCTGCCCCTCTACCAGTGTGGACCAAATGAAGATGAATCAATGTTCCTCATTAGGTCTGATTAGGTATTAGAGCCAGCCACAGGTGTGAGACGAACACTCTGTACCAGGCAGACCATCACTGTCTGCAGCCCAGAACCCAGCCAAGCTAGCAGCTAACTAGCCTTAGCTCAACTTAAGTGTGCGGTAATAAATAACCTTTTTTTTTGGAGTCTGTATGTTTTTAAGATGGCTACAGAGCAGCTCCAAAACAGTAGCTCCTGTCGCCAACCCAAAACTAGCTATACATCTGCCCTCAGAAGACATGACTGTATCCCTCCCCGTCGCCAAGACGGCTCCCACCACACGCTGGTTGTATTCTGGTGCCTTCCTCTAGCTACCCCAGTATGGTTTACTGAGCTGAAAAACACAGCCACTGACCTGGAAACAGAATCCCGACCACCCCTCCCTTTCCCAACACTCAAAGTCAAATAACGTAACCCATGAAAATGAGGACATACTGTATCTGGTACGTTAAAATAATTACTGCGGTTCATCCATTTAGAAAAATAACAGGAACAAACGCTGTGAGACAAATGTATAATGCGTGTGCACACGTGGCTTTAGCCCTTCCACATGCGTTAACCACGTTGCCCAAATCGACAGTCGGCCGAGCAGAAGTCTAGGTGAGTCACCAGCAGCCAGTCAGACAGACAAGCAAACAGACACACAGGCAGTCAGATAGACAGACATGCAGGTAGAGGTAGACAGACAGGTAGACAGACACGACTGAGGAAAGTAGGCCACATATAATGGTGACATTCTCTGCTCTCTCTCAGTCTATATAGGACGCAGTTACAACCACTGGTGAAACAGATCCACACACACAGGCCCAAGGCCTGGATTGGTAATCTGGCATACCTGCCTGGTGGGCCGACGCACTTGGGGCCAATCTGATATTTTATATATATATATATATATATATATATATATATAAATAAATCGTTATACTCTTTTTGTCGCGGCCATGGCAAATTTTTTGTCCCAGTCCAGCCCTAGCTAACCCTGGACAGTTGAGGAATACTGCTGGGTAGGCAGCTAGATCGCCTGTCCTGTGTCTCTTCAACATGCATATTCACACTTCAGGCTTACGTGCTACTGAATTAAAAGCAACCAATTGTGCTTGAGGACGGCTGTAGCTCTGTTCCTCCTCATCCCAGTGGGGCCCGACTGGTCTGTTCATCTGTGGAGGGATGGACCGTCTCTGGGACAGACAGATACACACACACACACACACACAGGCCCCCTACAGTAAAATTGGGCAACACACACACATACTATGCCTGTCCACACACCTATGCCTACACACATCAATTCTGTCCACACACCCACCACTATGCAGGACTGCAACTATTGTTCGTACAAGCATGTAAACTGTAAACCATCCAGTTATGTATGGAATTGAATAATAATAAGTACATTAATACTTTTTTATTCAGGACACAAGTACACTAGGACATTGTGGCTCGTATAGTTAAAGTAAGGACTAAACAATAGTTAAAATAAAATTTAAATATCAATGTAACTATTGTAGAAAATAAGTTAAAATGAATGTTTCATATCTGCTAAATGACTAAATATCGCTTGGGTATACCACACAGCGCATAGTCTTGCTTCTCGTGGGTCTGGGTTCTGTTTCATTACACAGTCCTGCTAACTGAAAAGGTCAGAGTTGTCTTTCGGTCCCACACAGTATGTACACAGGCGCGCCCACTTCATTTCATGCCGCGGCTGGCCTGGCCACACTGCCTCAGAACGACCTGCCCCTCGTTCTGTCTGCAGCGCTATCTCTTCTACCATAGCAGATAACACAGGGACGCAAGCACTGGAATGCTACCGCTGACACACACACACACACAAACACAGTCAAACAAGCGCAGGGAAGACACCACACAACTCAAAGGGGACTGAACACATCATTGTACTGGAATGTCAGCAAAAACAAGCTAGTCTACGGTTAGCTAAATCAACGTTAGCGGAAACGGACTCCTTAGCGACGTGTCCCCGTTTCTCCGTAACCTTCACACATGGCCCTCACGACCGACTCGGAGGGTGCTGCTAAAATCACCCGCAGCTGCAAGACGTTTTAAATAAGCCTTCTCTCGAGGAGTGAACTGGATGTCATTAGATCACAGCTCAGTGTTCCTCCAGGAGACACAGAGTACGACACACGGACCACCACGGTGACGATCCCGAGTGACATCACAGAACACGGATTGTTCCAGGCAGACGCTGCTCTGCTGTGCCAACGTGAATTTGTGCGTGTGTGTGTGTGATAGAGAGACAGAGAGAGAGAGAGAGAGAGAGAGGGGGAGGGAGTGAGAGAAAGGTAGAAAGGGAGATTCAGGGACAGAAAGTGTGTGTGTGTGTGTGTGTGTGTGCGGGGTGGGTGGGAGGGGGGAACAATGTGTGTTTAAACCACTTGTGTGTGCGTGACGTCAAAGGGGACAAGCAGTGTTCCCATTGGTACTGACACAGCCTAGATATGTGTGTGTGTGCATGCACTATATTTCTGTGTGTGTGTGGTCTGTGCGTCACGGTGCCGAGAAGAGTAACTTTGAGGCCTTGCTCTGGTGCATTTCCTGCTGCCAGATCATGTGATGAGGGTTAGATACCAGATCATGTGATGTGGGGTAGACACCAGAGATCATGTGATGTGGGGTAGAGCCTGAGAGAGCAACAAAAGCCCTGAGCTGTCTGCAGGGGGAGGGTGGATATTTGTTGCCAACACAAAAAGTTTCCACTGATAAGAACAACTCTTTTCATAAGTTAAACTATTAGAAATGAACAATAGTCTCTTAATAAAAAAAGATTAAATACCTGAAACTAACTAGTGTTGGTAGGGTTTAATGTGTCCCAGTGTGCTGAGAGTATATATCCATGTGTCACCTCGTTGCTCATCAGCATAGCTTCCTCCCTCGGGTTTTGACTCAACGCACAACTGACCTCCTCTTATAAACACAACTTTGGCCAACTACGCCACCGCTAAACTAGCAATTTGTTGGGGGATGTGGGGCTGTGTTTGTACTGAGGAGTGAGATGAACCAATTCAACTATGATACTGCATATCTTTGGCACCCAGTTAGCCCTCAAGTACCCAGAGAGGTGCTGCTGTTACCAACCTGCTTCCTCGGTTGGTTCTCAACTCAAACTGTCACTACGGGCATTGTGGCGAGGAAATAGACAACACCTCTGGTAGCTAGGTGAGCACGTGCACTCAGACCCCCATCTCACCAGCATGAAGGAACGCCATGTCGTGGCTGTTACAAAACAGCGCAATGCCTATAAGCACAGATCCAGAATACATTTACTGATTTTAGCAGACGCTCTTATCCAGAGCGATTTACAGTAAGTACAGGGACATTCCCCCAAGGCAAGTTGGGTGAAGTGCCTTGCCCAAGGACACAACGTCATTTGACTCGGCCGGGAATCGAACTGGCGACCTTCAGATTACTAGCCCGATTCCCTAACCGCTCAATCACCTGACTCCCCATAGAATCAGATAGAACTTTCTGCAGTCTTACCCGTGGTATGAGACGGTTAAAAAACCGACCACAAACCAATCCCAACAAATCAGCAAGGGCCTTCTTCTTTCAACCACTCACTGGTCATACCACATGTCGGTGATCTGTGCTTGATGTCTTTCATCTCAAACAGAAGTTTGACATGACAAGATGCAATGCATACATCCCATTACAACATATTGAGACCAGTGTTCCATTCATTGTCTGTCCCACGAATGGCCTTGATAACTCAAAATAGGCAAGTCAATCTAGGTCCTTTTCGAACATGGATAATATAAAGTACAAGGATGAATCAATTAAGTAAAAGCAGAAATCAATTACTGGAATGAATCAAGTGTAAATACATGTCCTGGTGAGCGAGGTGCTCTTCTCGTTGTTCACCTTCAAGGTATTTTTGGCCTTATCCAGATTACCCAGAAATCCGCCTAATACCAGGCCAATCCTAAGCCACAGAATGGGCAGCTCTCAGGGGCAACCCAGCTTGCTCTGCACTCCCCCTCTCCCTCTCATTCACTCTCCCACACCATCTTTTACACCAGGGACCTTGCCTCACTCACTCTTTTTCTGCATCAACTCCATCTACTCTGTCTCTCCTTGCCTACACCCCTCTCTTGTAGCAGGGGTGCTAATCCTCCCCACCCCCTTCAGCTTCAACAAGTCCCCCCCCCCCCCCCCCCCCCCCCCCCCCCTCATCAACCCCTTCCAGGAAAAGGCCTAGGGCCATCAGGGCAAAGGAACAGGTTGATGGAGTTATCCAACACTATTTGGGACAATGCTCAGCTTAGATATCCAAGCCCCAGTGTCACATCACTGATCTTGACTAACCAGGTCTTCCCAGGACCAGATCTTGTACCTCGTCCTGGTTATGTGACCAGTGTTGCCTCCTCCTCCTCTTCACTTGCTATGAGTAGAACAGTGAGGTCAGTGTCGTATGAGTGATCAGCGAGGGCTGTGTTAGAGCTAGGCCCAGGTTTGGCACAGATACACACACACACTTTGCACACATACTGACAAACACACTCAGACCTTTATAACCTATAACTGACCAGAAAACTTTTTTTTCCAGAAAACCAACTATCATTGACACAATGTTATCCAGTTTCCCTTTTTTAGTCCTGAAATACTTCTTCTCGTTCATGTTTCTTGCCTGAAAGTGTGTGAATTAACACAGTAGTTCTGCTGTGTTGCAACTGTTTGGAGATTGGGCAGTGGTGTAACAGTGCAGGTTTCACAGCACACTCTCTCGCCCTCCCCCCCATCTCTCTCCTGCTCCCTCCCTCATCCCATCTCTCTCCTGCTCCCTCCCCCCCCATCTCTCTCCTGCTCCCTCCCCCCCCCATCTCTCTCCTGCTCCCTCCCTCATCCCATCTCTCTCCTGCTCCCTCCCCCCCCCATCTCTCTCCTGCTCCCTCCCCCCCCCCATCTCTCTCCTGCTCCCTCCCTCACCCCATCTCTCTCCTTCTACCTCCCCCCCCCATCTCTCTCCCGCTCCCAGCATCTCCCAAATATACGAAGCCTTCTAGAAAACTTTCTCTCTTTACAGAAAGAAATGTATAATGTGGAGCACTTTTGTCAACCATGAACTGTATATTTTATTCCCAGAAATATGGGACTGTATTATTGTATTCCAAAACCTTACTTTACTGAAAAATAAGGGCAGGGGTGAACTCTGACATCCCTAAAGATTCTCATTTACTTTTTCTAACAAAATCAATTAAGCTTTTGAGCTCATCTTACGTTGTCCCTGCTAGCTGTCCCAGGACATCATCCAATTTGGCTCACCAACCTCATGTTTTGAAAAGGTATCTTGGCTAAATCTTAACCAGAGATGTAGTTAATGTATGGAATGGACACAGTAGATATACTTATTAAAAAAAAGATGTTAATCTCTGTAATTGTGCAAGAGTTGTGCAACGGAATGTCAATGTCAGATTTGCTAAATTTTCTTTTAAATTCTCCTCAGGGGACTTAAGGAATACAATTTGTATTGACAGTGCATTCACACTAGCTGTGCTAGGCGTCTGTGTGTGAATGAATATGGGAATGTGTCTGTAAGTGTGTGTGTGTGAGAGAGTGAGTGAGTGAGTGAGTGAGTGAGTGAGTGAGTGAGTGAGTGAGTGAGTGAGTGAGTGAGAGAGAGAGAGAGAGAGAGAGAGGAGAGCTTGTGTGATGCAACGTGAAAATGGGTAAAGAACTCAAATGCCCAGAGGCTGTTGTGTTAACGTGGTGTGTCATGCACTGTTACAGAAGGCCTCACTAACACACACACACACACAAACACACACACACACACACACACACACACACACACACACACACGCTTGTATAGCTATTCTTGTGGGAACTAAATTCAGTCTTTCCTAACCCTAACAAAAAACCCTAACCCAGACTCCTAACCACAGCCCCTAAAGTAAGTCTAACCCCAAAAAGAATCCCTATTAAAAAGCACTTGAACTTGTGAGGACTAAGAAAAAGTCTTCACAAAGTTTCATTTTTCTTAGTTTACTTTTCTTGGGGGGACTTCAGGCCCTTATAGCATATGTAATAGCACACACACACACACACACACAAGCCTCAACATCTATGCCAATTGTCAACTAGTGTAGGAATCTGACCTTGGCGTGGATTCATGTTTAGACTATTTCTAAGAGTCCTCCCATTGGTCAGCAGGCAGGTAGGTTGAGCTAAAGTTTCCCTGGTCATGACACGACAGTCGCAGTGGTACACAGACACATTCAAGTTCTACACTGACATCAGAGAACACTGGTCATCAATTCACTGACCGGCCGAGTGTCCGTTTACAAACACAGCCATAGTGTGACATGTCTGCAGCAGAGTCCTTTTCAAACTCACATCTACACGAGGCAGCGCTGAAGGCTGCAGAAGGTCACTGTCTGGCTTCAGTCCAGTCGCTATGTCATTCCTGGGAACTTCTGAAACAGAACAGAGAGTCTGGCTACAAAGTAAACACTTTTGGTGCCTTGTTTTGGAAGAACACCGCTTCTACAATCTTCTGAAGCTATCACATGCCGCCCTTATGATTCAAAGTTTCTATCCTTGAGGGGGAAGAGGACAAGCCATTGAATGCAGCCTTATTTGTGAAGACTATTTCAAAAACAATGGAGAGGTCTGTTCCACAATCACACTCACCTTAGCTGACACCTCACAAGTGAACCATCTTCTGGAGTAAAAAAGGACATCTTGACCAACATCAAAAGGGACAAAGTCTTCCATTTAATTAACTGTAGTGTTCTAGAAGGGAATACCAATGCCAGACAATCGAACAACATTTAACTTGATGTCAACTAAAATTTAATTTGAAAAAGTAGTCCAATAGTATGCTACCATGTAGACCACCAATGATACTTTGTTTCGATATTTAGTTGTTGTTCTAATATCTGGAGACTGCACTCATAACCCTAATCTGCATAGCACTGGATAGTTAACTGGGTTTGTTCCAGAGCCTTGAAACATGGGACTGTTCTGGTGTACTACAGTTCATCCAGTAGTCTAGACAGTGTTCATGGGCCCCCATCCCTATGTGGTCTTCAGCTTATGTGCCAGCAAAGATAAAAAAGTAAAGTATGACATGGCAAAAAACTCAAAGCTAACCGACATGCTGCCACTGGAGATACCCCAGACAGGAAAGGAAGGACGGGTTGTTGCAGAAAAAACACACAGGTCAACCTGTTGTGGATTTTGGCTAAGTACAAAATGGAATGTCCATCTCATTTAACACGTGTGTGTGAGGCTTAGTACAGTATTTTGAAAATGACACAGAATAACACTCGAATACAAAATGACACCTTTTACAAACGCCTACTACAATATTCTGCATTCTCTACATGTCTAATCCAGTATCTCGCTCTTTCCTGAACTAAGTGCAGCACGGAAAGTCACACAGATAGTCGTTCAGACTGAACAGGTACCACTATTTTCCCTGTGTATGTATAAACATGACATCCTCTACATAAACAAGAGCTGAAGTTATATCCTATCCCGCTGTCACATGAGCAGACCCCTGGACATCCGCAGAAACACTACCAGAACCAGACAAGCAGCATTTGAGGCTACACAGTCTGTAGTCCCGTAACTGATGACAGCGGAGGAGTATCTGTCACTTAACCGAAATGACCTCTGCTCAATAACTAAATACACATGAGAAGAATTAACCTTCATACTGCTCAGAATAAGACACAGGAATAGCAATCAGAGGAGCATAAAAAGAAAGGGGAGCAGAGAAGGAGAGAGAGGGAGGAGCAGCGAGAGAGAGAGAGGAGCAGAGAGAGAGAGAGAGAAGCAGCGAGAGAGAGAGGAGCAGAGAGAGAGAGAGAGAGGAGCAGAGAGAGAGAGGAGCAGAGAGAGAGAGAGAGAGGAGCAGAGAGAGAGAGAGAGCAATAGCAATAGCAATAGATGTGGTGTGAAACCGCCAATGGGTGGGGTGTTTTTGTATGGACATAATGACAGACAGTGAGAGGTGAGAGAAAGCTAGTCAGAGAACGAGAGACAGAGTGAGAAGAGGGTAGAAGGAAGGAACATCAGTCTCTCCTCACTCAGCTCCACAAGCAGCACAGTGGATTAATTCATCACCATACTAAGCCTTTGCCCTCCTCTGGAATAAATTACCCAATGGCGCTCAACTTAGACTCCAAACATGCACACACACACACACTCGAACACACACACACACACACCCCCGTCAGCTCCACTCCAGTGGCCAGAGAGGGCTCGAGAAAGCACACGGCAGCAACGTGGGGACAGGAAGCCCTCATCTTGAAGAGAAGTCAGACAAACCCCTGGGCCAGTCTTCTAAACTTGACCGGAAAGTTCTAACGCCTAACACAAGTATACCAGTGGGCTTTGACAGCAGGTTCTGGATCGGAGGAATCACCTGATCTGACCTCACTTCTGCAGCCAGAATGCTGGTCTTCACTGAGCAGACACCAAGGTGTGAGGGAGAGAGCAATGTGTGCAGACTAAGTCTGGGGACAAGCTGCATACGGAACCAGCATGCAGGCGAGGGGTGTCCCAACTGTCCCTGGGTCAGTTACTCTTAACCCCTGTAATGGTTGAAGTTGGAGCAAACTGATCCCAAATCTGTGTATTGGGTTTGCTCTCTTCCCTGCATGACCCCGTCGGGCTTCATAGAGCAAGGCTAGATAAACTTTGCTGTGTTTGGTTGAACCCTCCGTCAGTCTCGCTATCTGCCAGCCTGTCTGTCTGTCCCCATGCCTGTCTGTGTCTGTCAGACACAATAATCTTCTATTTGCCAGCTTGTCTGTCTGCCTGCCATCCTGCCTGTCTGTCTGCCAGTCTGTCTGTCTGTCCTCCAGCCTGCCTGTCAGCCAGCCAGCCAGTCTACCTATCCATCTGTCTTGATGCCAGCCAGCCTGTCTGTCTGTGTTTATGCCAGCCAACCTGTCTGTCTGTGTTCATGCCAGCCAACCTGTCTGTCTGTCCACACATTTAGCCAGAAATGCACCCACAGACTACGACAACTGTCACAAGACCTTGTACTTGAGCCTTATCAGAGCCAGAGCAGCCCAGATGGTAACGTATCCTTGACGACACAGACTCGCATCACTCTCTCAGCGTCCAATCTGAGCAGTAGAACACACTCCCTACGAGCGCGTCTCTATCTTCCCCACACACACACACACACACACACACACACACACACACACACACACACACACACACACACTCCCGAATAAAAACGCCTTTATCTCCCTTGCACACACTCGCAAATGCATGCACACAGTACACACACAGTACACACACAGTACACACACAGTACACACACAGTACACACACAGTACACACCATTCACAGTACACACACAGTACACACACAGTACACACACAGTACACACACAGTACACACCATTCACAGTACACACGCAGTACACACACAGTACACACACAGTACACACACAGTACACACCATTCACAGTACACACACAGTACACACACAGTACACACACAGTACACACCATTCACAGTACACACACAGTACACACCATTCACAGTACACACACAGTACACACACAGTACACACACAGTACACACCATTCACAGTACACACACAGTACACACCATTCACAGTACACACACAGTACACACCATTCACAGTACACACACAGTACACACCATTCTCATCACCCACAGATCACAGTTGTTATTACAAACTGAAGGTGGCAAAGTCAATATTTTTAACTAAGAATCATCATGTGGATCATTGCATCTTAGACTACAATATTCAATTCTACTGCCGTTAAGTTACTATATTTAACCCTACCATATTCCCCGTCTACAGTATCCAAGTCTATAGAATTCAAGTCTATCGTAACCCAGTCTATATTATCCAAGTCTGTGATGAAGTAGATGAATTGCAGTGTGTGTTCCATCATAACGCTTCGCCCTTTCCAATTCAAGGAGATTTCTCTGCCATTAGTCTAGCTGGGTGTAAGAAGTGACGTCCCTGGAGTCTTAATGAGGGGGCATCTGTCACACTGTGTCCCGTGTCCCACCCTGTTTGTATTTGTTTTCTGTCTGTGTTCCAGTAGGTGGTGTTAGGAATGGCCTATCCCCAGCAGCGAATCATCATCACGCCCTCCAGTACCAACTCCCACCTGCATCCAATAATCAACGGTCGCCAATCAGCCAATCACATCCATCCATCCACTGTTTAAATAAGGGCGCAGTGTTAGTCAAAGGGGAGCTGTGTTGAGAGCAGACTTTTGTTTAGCGACGTATACACTGAGACATTGAAACATTCACGTTTGACACACATTTGTTGACACATACGTACACTTCACATATACGCTCCTTTTGTGACATTCATTCCGTTCAGACCCGTAGTCTTTTGTCTTTTTGTAGGAGTGGGTATGACTTAAACACTGACTTCTCACTGGATCCTGTGGCGACATTTGGCCACAGCATTCAGCTTGACAGAGGCCTTCAAATAGCCTGCAGTCTGTCAAACAAACATGCGCTCAATACACAAGCACATATTGGCACCCACACAAACATACACACTCACATAAGGTGAACACAACAAAACGGAAAACAGCTGAAACATTGTGTAGGAGCCCACAACATTGTGTACACAGTTATTATAGTAATAAAATGTACAAACAACTATTTTATGTTTTAGAAATAGAATAAATAGTGTCATGAGGCTGTGATGTAATGCTAGTTGAAGTATCAAAGCAGCCAATGAGGAGCTGCTAACAGGGCTCGGCTAGCAAGCTCCACTGCGCTCGGCTCGATTCCCTTCTCATTCAAAAAGTCAACTGATATTCAATACAACTACTGATTAACAAGTCAATAGCTTTGAAGACTGGGGCCTGTTGCATTTTTCCCGCAGCCGAATCCTAACCTTGGATTTGTTATATTATAAACAGAACACTAAAGTCACGTGCCTGCCCCTGTCATGCGGTACAGAGCATGACATGTGTACAGTGTTGTCTGTGATCCACCCGCTCTGTGTCCAATGCTCTTCATAAAGACAGAGTGAACGGTTGGGGCGATAGAGCCAGAGCTGTGAACACTGGAGCAGTTACCGAGCGATCAATGCCCAATATTGATCTCCAACAGCAGGTAGGTATGGAAAACAGATCTCCTCATCAAAACCCAGCTGCTTAAAATACACACACAAGCTTTCATGCTGCTGATTTCATAGGGGCCACTTGATGGAAATAGACATGTGCTACGTGAGGAGAGGAGTGTTTTTAACAAAGACTGTATGCTGTATACCACAGTATGGGTCCTTCACTACATTACTTCTATAGGCTATTTTAGCTGCCAGATGCCTTAAGTCCTTAAGTCTACCCTAAGACAGCCCCAAACCTGCTATACCTGTCCTGTACTTTCGGTGTTAAGGAAACAGCTCTGTATGCAGAATAAAACAACATGGTGACGTGATGACTTCAAATCCAACACACATCTTCTGGCTATGGCATAACTTACAACTATAAATTAGCATGACAGCATGAATTCAACATGAGGAAAAATAGAACACCGGCAGTAGCTGCTAAAAAATATTAGATTGAACTGATGGGTCCAGTTTCATCTCAACTCCACACATACATTACAAATCAAACATCTGAACTATTCTGTATGCATTGAATTAGCCTAGAACAAGCTGTAAACAAATGAATAGTAAATCAATTTGAGAATCTTTTTTAGGGAACGACTAGGTGATGAGAGATATGGTTCATCATTAATGCTGTGCACTACTTCCCTTTGTTTTCACCCCAGGCCCGAAGCCTGTGGAGGAATCAACCCTATGACTGGTGCTCATGACCCATTGACCTGTCGATCGGGATTGAAGGCAGGCATGAGGTACAGTTAACTGTAATCCACTTTAGGTATCAATCTAAGAGGCCCACGTTACTTTAGAATAGCAGTGTTGTAAATTAAAAACATACAGACAAAATACAACCTTAATTAAACATGACATCAAACACGGTAACAGTGTCTCCTCTCTCGGAATCGTTCCCTCACCTTGCAACTCGAGGGTTTTATCGGTAGTCCCGAGGCAGGATTTCCTTGCTGCTGTGTAGTATTAGTCTGCTGGGGCGAGTGGGCATCCTCGGACTCTTTTCCACCGTAGACCACCCTATCTGAGATATGAATGCTTGAAGCACAGCCCATGCTTCAACCCCACTTCACACTATTTATTTTCCCCAAGTGCTTTACTTATACCCGAATGTCATTCGTAATGGCCTTTGTCATCAGACGTCTTCTTTCTTGGATTAATCTTAACGTAAAACGTGTCTACCCAGTTTCCCTAGCATAAAGAAAGCATGAATAATATATATATATATACAAATATATATATATATCCTTCTCCACCCTACAGTCTTACCAGGAAGCTTATTTCCTTTCTCTGTCCTTTACATTAAGTTAATTGAAGATATTTTCCAAACGGTCTGTTTTATCCTCGTACACATGAATCCCGCTATTCTTCAATTTTGCTGTTCAGATTCCATTGGCAATGGATCCCACACTCTGGTTCCTCTGTTCGTCTTCGTACCACATCATCATTTTCTCGTTTTAAACTTTACTCTTCTCAAGTAAACGTCAGCTTTCTTCAATTCATGCAATAGTTTTATCCATGTTCGTCCAATGCCACTACTGATGCCGTCCTCCCCACCCAAAACCATCCAATTTTATGGGGAGTTCTCTTTTCCTTTAACAATCTGGTTACTTCAATTCAAGACATTGGCCACAAACCCGTTCTCACGACAGTTTGCTCCAGTCCTGAGCCGTTCATCACCAACAGGCTAAAATATTCACACAGCATAGCATTCTTCTGATCAGTCGCTCCAATGTCAAGATTCTTCCCCCATGCAACAAAATGACATTTAGTCTGACACAACACTCCATTTATCTACAGAAATAACACAATTCGGAAAAAGAGAAATCTTGGTGTAAAATCGCCATTCAGACATCCGTTGTCAGATTGAAAAAGCTTCGCCACAGATCACAAACCCGGGTAAAAACCTGGGTTAGTGAAACATAGGCCCACGATTTTCCCCTTTTTGAAAAAAAGATGTACAGGCTGTCAAATCATATGTTGAGGTACCACCTCTGGTGAATGCAATCGCTTACAAGACCGCTCCGCGTCCCCAAGTTTCGTGTTTCAAAAAGGAAGGCATGGGATTGATATTTATAAACGGATACGCAGAAATAAGCTACATAATGGGGTTTCTATTAGTCTTTTCTCTGCCTTCCTAGCGTTTGCCCTTCCAATTCTTCAGCACTGCTTGACAGCAGCACATCCAATAAAAGCACCCGCAAGGATTGACCTACAGCCTTTACTGACGTTAATGCAAATGAGCGCAACTCGGCTAATCAGCGTCGTCCTTGGCGCAGCTGGGTGGACCTCTCTTGCAGAGGGAACTTTGAAATTGCACAGAGAACATGGAAATTCAGCGGGTCTTTTGGGGTTCGTTTGAATGGAAGCGGGATAGGGTGTAAATGACTAAAGGGATTGCGGCTATTGCGTGTTTCGAAAGTTATTTGTGAAATCGCGTTTCAAACGAGCCAGACTACCATATGTTACATTCTGGTTGGATCGGTCTAGAATATAACAAGACTGTCCCACACGCCAACACATGCAATTTGACAATTTGACTTATAGCGTACAGCTGTTCCCTCTCATCATTATGTTTGGCTCTTTTTAACAACAGGATATAAGACCTAGACTATCAAACAGTTACTGTAGAAGCTCATAGCCCAAGACAATGTCAGGTAATGTACTGTAGCCCAGAAAACAGGAAATGTGCAGAAAAGGCATTTATTTAAATGTTAAATCATGTTTCCATGATTTTTGTTTATCTGTAAAGCTGTCACAATTCTTTTGAAGATAATTTGTCTGAAATATATAGCATGTCTCCAAGATAATACTGTTCATTTTCTTATTTTTATGACGTGATAGGGGTTCTGAACCAACTATGAGCTGTGTTTTCATTCAGTATTTTGAAAATAAGTATTGCATTTTGACGTCAAGAAGTAGACTAGGCTACTTCAAGACTAATTGTGCAACGAGTAGAGAGGTAGCAAGGGGGCATTCCATACACACCGAACATTGAGTACATTATCAGAGTCACCTTATGTACTTCTTCCTGTCGCCTCTGTGATTGTTGTCTAAATTCCACGTACACAGCTTGAACCTTTGGAGTCCACGACACATAGCAGGGGATCTAATCACATCTCAAAACCTTTTCCAATGCAGAAATGTATAGACGTTATGCAACATTATCTTGAGCGTGTCGTGTGTGAACTGTTCCAGGAGGTGGCGCCAGAGGACAGACAATGAGTGGGATCACTTGTCTGTCACTAGGCCTACTTGAATTGTGCTTCCAAACCCATCAAATTAAATAAGTGATTAGTGTTTAATCCAGCTATGAATATCAAAGAATATCTTCTGGTATGATTAGGTTAGACTAAACTACAGGACACGTTCATAATGTAACACGCAGTGTGTGCCGCACCTCTGGTATTTCACTACACTGAACAAAAATTTGTTCAGTGTACATTAGAGCAACCATATTTTGTAATGTTGCAGATTGTTGTATTTAACCAGTTTCACTTATCAAATAGATAATTTTTAGTTTGTACTGAGTGCTCAGAGAACTTCCATTGTCCACTTTATGGCAATAACAAATATTTGTTAATTGGGAGATTCGTAAAAGAATGGTAGGCCTTATACGATCCTGAGAGACTTTGTCCCTTGCAGGCTCCTAAAACTGGCTCAGATTATACCCCTAACCCTACCAATCTCCTGGGCCAGTTTAGCATTGGATTAAGAGCTGGAGTGGCGATAAAAACACACTTTACTAAATAACACTGTTATTCTGGTCCACTAAACACCTATATAACTCCATGATATACATAGAAGTAACGTTGAAAACCCTTCAGAGGGGCATCCGATTGAAATATCACGAATTTAAAGGTTTGTTATCAGTTTGGGTTAGTATTATAGTAGAGTATTTGAAGCCAGCAGGTAAGCAGTGAATAAATGTGACTTAATTATTAATGTTTCACCATTTTGAGATGATACAATGGCAACATGTTTTAGCTCGTGCTTTAATTCCCAAGAGCTTCAGTGTGGTCGGACAGAGACGAATGCTGACGTGTGTGATGGGGCAAAGCTCGTGTGGACCAGAGATGCCAGCTCACAGCTGTGGGTGTGAGTGAGATCATGCCTATAAACTGACCCCATAGTCGACTTTTTGAAAACGTTTTAAAAGTGACCGATACCAACCTGGTGTGCAACTAAAGCAGCTAAATGAAAAATAAACTCGACTGACCTATTTCAATCAGAGACAGGGGTTTGACTTAAAGAGGAACTTATCATTGTTTTCATTAGATTTGAATAGACCTATTGGTCTTTAGGCCTGTCTCTGAACTGAATCATTTTACAGCTGACATATTCTTATCGTATTTGCTGCTGGTCAAATCTACTATCTGGATGTAATGCAAGACATTCACGCACATAATCCATCAGATATTCATTACTCACTCTTATCAGATATGTGCATTACAAATATGTGCATGGAATTCTCCAACAGGCTACATTACTTATCTTGGCTTATCCTTAACGTGCGTTGCTGTACCGGACAGGACAGTCGGGCAGTACCCGAACGGACGCAACAATACTTCTTCGTCACGTCACACGTTAATAATCAACAATTCATATCAGGAGTTAAATATGGGCAGTACACTGGTGATAACACTATTGGCAGAGCTATATTACTGTATATGCTTATGGTTGAGCATTAAAACTAAATATTGAACTAAATACACTTGAGGATTAGGCTAAGTAAATCATATAGCCTAACATTACAAACTTGTATAAATTAGCCTACAATTTAGTGAGCCTAAACTGCAGCTAAAAATATTATTTACTGTAAATGGGTCCTTTAAATTACCTAACTCTAATCGTATTAGCGGCACGTATTCGCATTGTCCTGTAGGTAATATAGTCCTCCTCGGCAACTGTCAACTTTCACTCACCTGGGCACATTTCCTCAGTCATAAACTATGCTCACCTTGACCTGCGGTCCATTCTTCAACTGTTCTCCAACAGCTCCTCGTCCGATGTTCTCCATTTCAAACCCATTGCCCGAGCATAGTGCTACATTCATTCATTCATTATTCCCTCATCATGTACATTCATTCAAATATTCATTCATCCATTCATACCAAATGACAGCATCTGCAGATGAAGACTCTTTCCCCGATCAAAATGGGAAGAAATAATCTGAGCAATGTTTGCGGGCTTCACAGCCCTCCCTGCAGTTCAACACCCAACCTGTTGAAACATGAGGGTCTTTTTTTCAGTGTCGAGGGAAAGTATGAAGTTTCGTTTGGAAAGACCGCATTATCCACAACAGTCTAGTGTGCTACTTACAATGTAGGCCTACTGTAGTCTTATGTATGATTCGGCTCAGGCAGAATTATAACAAATGTGCCAAATGTTCTTGGCGTGTTTTGTAAGATCGTGTTTGAGGTATTGGTACAATTACGATACATGAGACAGTTTTTTGTTTGTTTATTTGTTTACTCGTTACTTGAGCACCCTCAATGCAAAAACGTATTATGTACGTTATTGCCTATACACGTACTGTATTGCTGTTTGTTTCTTCAGGGGCTACGAGCAATTATTGATCAGTTAAATTTCAGACGATCACAAGCTTTACTGTTTTATGCTGCGGATCAATCGATTTCTTTATTTAAAATAGGATGGTAGAAGAAACATTGTGAAACCCATGAAACGTTTTTCACCATGCAAACACAGAAGCAGCAAAGCGGTTCACTAAGGATTAGCATACAACTGGCTCAGAATTGCTATTGTAGAACATAGCAGAGGCAAAAGGTATACAATATCTGATATGGACCTCATACTGTATTATAGGATATAAAATGCGTATTAATGGGAAACATGAAAAGTATATCAGCCCAATAGTAATAATAGTGTAAGAAAATATATAAATAAAAAATTGTTTTGTTTAATTATCTTCTATACAAAATAGAATACCTGAGAAAAAAATAAATGAATAAATGTTCAATGACCAACTATAACAACTTTGACACATATTTTAGAAAAAAAAACTTTAAATATCATGGCAACATCAATTGAAAATACAGAGAATAAAATGTAATTGTCTGAGGTTTCAGGGGGAGGTAGCGTGCTTGTATCACAAACATCTCCTCTTTCTTAATTCCAGCCCGATGACATCTCCATACCAGACATGCACCCTGCCATTTACACAATGACCATTAGGTGTTACACCAGCCATTATGGATGGCTCACTCATTCACAATAGCCAAGCCAGAAATGCAGTAATTATTGAGACGACTGATAAATATTTTCTGTTGTTAATTTTCATTAAAATATTTCAACAAAGCTTTTTGCCAAGGCACTGTCACGCACAGCATTGTTAAATCAACATACAAAGATAATTATGGGAGAACCCAACTGTATAGAGTATTGTCGGTTAGATTCAACCTTACAAGCTCAATAAAAACTGCCTGTTTCTGGCAAGGCTAGTGAAAATAGGACTGCAGGGTACCACGGCGACGCACGTCGGTTGTCCAGCAGTGGAAACCACCGCCCAGGGAGTTGGCATGACGAATGTTCACTTTGATGGTTTTTATGCCTGATGGAGGAAAAACCTGTCAATCATCTATCATAACTGTTAGGCAGATGGTATACAGAGCATGTTTTATATGCACACATATACAAGATGGCAGGCAAGTCATAATAATGTATGAACTTACCAAGGTTCTCAAACATTTTTTGAATGGTGTGTTCATTGGCATCCACCATGACCCGTTTCTCCCCCAGCATTAAGACATTCATAGAAAGCCACTTGGAGGACATCCAAAGAGGATGATCTGTGAGGCAGGACAATGTTTATTGTTTACAATGTTACTTTATCACTAATGTGATGTAACATCACTCCATTATAAACAAACCCTCTATCATAGGATGGACTGTAGAACACCTTCATCCCCACTATTCAATGGTTGAAGGGTTTACAGTACAGTATCATATAGGTAACATATATGCATTGATGTATGTAACACATACCATCAGGAATCAGAGGGGTTGGTGGTTTCACAACGGTCCAGCCAGCCTTCTTGAACATATCGACCTAAGACAAACCAGAAAGACGTTAGTGTAACTGGAGGTATTTTCTGCATTCTGTCACTAGGGGGCAGTGTAAGACAAAAATGCAAGTTCAGAAAGCGTTTGCAGCATAGACTGTAATGATGGCAGGTCTATTTTGTCTATCTTTCTCATTTTGTCCCTCATTCATATCCACTCATCTCACCTGGCGACAGGGTCGGTCTGGGTTGGACAGAACCAGCCCTGGCCCAATGATGTTGAAGGTGGCATCGATGTGCATGGGGTTGGGGTCCTTGAACGAGATGATGTGGACATTGTAGTCTGGGGCAAGATGGCGACGCATCCACTCGATTCCCATGTAGTTTGTAACCTTCATATTGGGGAAAAGACATTTGTGAGTAAACAAGGTTTCCTCCAGCGTACAGAGTGAGGCTGTGTTCTGCTTGTGAGTGAATGCAGTGAATCTTCCAGGCCAGGATGTAATTGCGGTAATTAGTGTGTAGTTGGGGCTGCATCGTGAGATTAGACAACACTCGCAGAAGCACAAAGAGACCAGTGAACCTCTTCCCGGTCTAAAAACCAGCACATTATTCCACTGGATTGGAGCTTCACATCAACAGCTGATCTAATTGTGGCCTTGCAAGTGATTTTTCTGAACTAAGAGTAGCTAGCCCTCACAGTTCATAGCAACATGAGAACAGAACATTTAGTCATTTAGCAGACGCTCTTATCCAGAGCAACTTACAGTAAGTACAGGGACATTCCCCCCCAAGGCAAGTAGGGTGAAGTGCCTTGCCCAAGGACACAACGTCATTTTGCACGGCCGGGAATCAAACTGGCAACCTTCATTACTAGCCCGATTCCCAGCCATCTGACTCCCTGAACAGGGAGAGTACCACGTACCTGGCTCCTCTGGACGAACAGATCCCGGCCAGCTCGGATGAAATCAGCAGCATCGAAACAAGGCTCATGCTCAGTGGTCACAAACTTCCCCTGGGCGGCCAGCTTGTGTCTGTCCTCCACCGTTCGGATAGGGTAGTCCTGGATGGAAAACAAAAACAACGGAATGCCTTGAGAAAGGGAAAACATTTCGGGAGTGTCTCTCAAGTGTGGTAACTTCAATGCAATTTATGAATTAATACTGAAATGGTACTGGTTAATACTGAAACAAACGCCATTACTGCCATATGATTTATCCTCTAATGCCGTAAGATTGTATTTTGGGTACTAACAAACTAAGAGAGATTACCTGACGTTAGTTTCCTCCAGGATCACAATGACTCTTATTGAGTGACTTGTTGCTCTTGTAGGTTAGTTATAAGGAAGTTATGTCTTGTACTTGCTGTGAAATTTTTTACTGCTGATTGTTCTTCTACAGGTACAGTCCTGCACCTTTTGTGGTTCATGTTATTTTTAATTTGTAACTTGTATAACTGCACACTCTTATGGGTCTTCCCTTTTGGCACTTGTTTAGTTTTTTCACAATGTATTCTTAATGTTTTGGCTGCTTGCAATGTTTGGGACTACATCGTTGTTATGATCAGTGACCTATGCTCTTTTGTAAAGCTCTCTCTTGGAAGTCGCTTTGGATAAAAGCGTCTGCTAAATGCATAAATGTAAAATGTAAATGTACCTGATCATAGAGGTCGTCAGCCATGGTGGGTTTGGGAGCAGTGGTCCACTTAGCTCCCTTTTTGAAATACTCCTTGATCAGAGGCCTGTAGGCCCGGTACTCGAAGAAGCGTGCTCTCCATGCCATGGGAGCTTCAATAATCTCATTGCCTACAACCATGAGGATGTCCCTGGGCATGGCAGCATACATGCCTGGATAGGAGGGAAAGGGGGGCATAAAACAGTGCATTTCTACTACAGCAAAACTAAATGTAGTTACCTGGGATAGGGAATCATTTGATTTTAAAGATGATTATTTATTTTGCTGTAACAACCACTCACCTGTTGATGTAAAGTCTGGAGTTTTATATTCGAATGACCAGTCAAGGGGTTCTGGCCTCTGAACTGTAACTCCTTCAAGACGAAGAATATTGCACATTTCCTCAATTTCAGCAACAGCTTTCTTCAAGTGGTCCTCAGGAAAGGTTTGGCCCCCATACTTCTGGTAGAAGGGCCAATGCTTCTCGTATGTGTTAGCCTGTCCAAAAAGGTTTTATATGAATTACTTAGGATTCGGTTCATGTAAGTCATTGGCCAAACACACCTGGGAATTCCAACCACTCCCTTTATTAGCCAAACATCTTCCTTTGACACTTTAAAATAGTCATATTTTACTTGTAGTCTTATAGTCGAATGCAAGTAAAAATAAAATGGTATGCAAAAAAACGTTAAACCTTTGAGAAAAGAAAAGTAGGCTTACCTTAACCTCAACGGTGAAGGGGGGCACACGGGCGTTTTCAGCACGACCTACGATGACCTCCTCAAGTGGGTCCCATTCATTGTAGGCACAGACAGGACACTCATGCTGCACAGCCTCAGTAACAACCTCGTCTTCCACCACCATGTGTGGCTGTGCAGCTGAACTTGAGGTGCTCTGGAACGCACCCTGCATCCAACCAGTCACAGCTCGTCCAAGCTGAGAACAGAAACAGATACATGAGTTACACTGCTGAATAATGGGTGATAGCCAGGTCATTTATGAGGCCAGGAAATTAGGATCTTTCTTGCAGGACAGAAACATGAATAGGCTGCAGTTTCACCACTTAACGTTATTTTGGTTAAAAAGTATTTATTGATGTAGGCTAATTGCTGTTATACCTGCATTGAGTCAAATTTTACATGTACACAAACTGCATATAAATTCGATCCTAAATCTAACTAAACAAAAATATCAAATACTGTTCAGGAGTTTAATTAGTTCAATTATAGATTAATTAATTTAATTGTAGTTTCATTTTATTTCTTCTTTTTTTAACAGGACAAATAACTAGTCCAACTGAAGCCCTAAGCTATCCCCAGTTTATAATGTAGCCAATTTTAAATGTCTTGAGTATTGATAAAGTAGATACACAGTGCCTGGCTATGTCACTAACCAAAAGAAAAAGTTTTAAATCAGGAGATTTGGTTAAGAGCCAAGGCACCAGGCTTCCAGTCCGAGCTTCTATCTCTCCAGCCAGATACGATTTCAAGGTTTCTGTTGGCGCATGAGCGCATGTGTCACTGAGTTTGAGAGTTCAGCAGCTGCTGTGCACTGTCACTCAGTCCTAACCTATCCCGCGACAAAAAGCTGACGATTAGATTCTTTTCACTCTTTTTTTATTTATATCTCCAAACTTGGTCTCCTTATTAGAAATGCACGAGTTTGGCAATGTAGATCTTTTGCATTTTACACATAGGGAGGCTATTTCAGGTTGTAATTAGAGGTTGATTCAAAGTTGTAAATTGTAGAGTGGAATTTGTTTTGTTAAATCCATGAAAAAGGAAACGCATTCCACAATTCACTTTAAAACATGTTGACATTGAGCTGTTTCTGTGCACTCTGCATGCGCAGTTTTTTATTCATGTATTTGTTTTTGTAAATTTGGTAAATAAAAGTAATATAACAAATGACATAACTTAATACCAACCATAGCTCCGATCAGGTGGGCTGCCTCAGCGCCCCTGCTACCTCCTCTGAGACACCTGACACGTAGCATCGTCCAACCTGATTATTAAAGTTATTTGATCAATCCTAGAGGCAGCTTCGCGGCAGCTCAACGTCCAACTGTCACTTCTGAGAATGAATGAAGACGCCCCGGTTCAGGCTTAGCTTTATAGCATCGCGTCTTATTGGCCCGCTGTTACAAGTTGTAGAACTAGGGCAACGTGACAGAAGAAAAATGCAGCCTGAAACACTATCCCTTACGACAGCACATTCTTATCGTCTTCACGCGCAATCGCTTCTCCTTCTTGGATTAAGTATGCACATTCAAGTCTCTGGACAAATTTGGCACTGGGTCTGCGTCATCTGCTCGAGACCTGTATTCTCCAAATTGTCAGAAAAGCCGTTGATTTTGATTTAGGCTACACGAAAAAGCCTTTTATTATGCCTACTATATTGAATATTCAGACTAGTCAGACTGAAAACATATATTTCTAAAATATAACGTCAACAACGGTATGTTTTATGTTTTTAAAATGAAATGTAGACTAATTTAAAATGGTTAATTGAATTGTGTAGGCCCTACACGTTGTGTAGCATAATGCATTAGTCTACATTAAAGGGTGGGTAGTGTATGACATTTCATATTGCACACACATTCGCGGTGCAAATGAGTTCAAGTTATCACTGGAAACGTATAACCTCCATACTCACTTTGAATTACAATTTTAGTATTTACTTCATGATAGTAGCCTAGTAGCCATTTTTCGGTTAACCTACGCATCTCAGCACCTGGCAATAGCCTAATTACAAAAGGAAAAAGGTACATTTAAGCTAATAATGGCCTAAGAGTACACTGAGCCGACCTAATCCAAAAGATAGCACCAGCTGTGTGGGGCCACATGTTTCACTGGACTGTGCTCCTATCTTTGTGTTGTGCAAGCATGACCTCATTGACCGCCTATACACGTCAGGTCTGCCTTCAGAAGCCCCAGAGGAGGCTTCAAAGGTCACAGATGGAGGAATGAAAAACGATAGCCTATAGGATTATTTAGTTATTCAGGAAGCACGTTCCTATCCGATGCACAGGTAAACACATCCATAGACATTATCTTTTAATTAGAATCAGAATCAGCTTAATTTGCTATTAGTAAGTTTGCACAATCAAGAAATTGACTAGGCCTATAGCAGGAAGGCACCCTATACAGTAAACACCGATCAACAGCATCAGTCCTAAATGACTGTAGCATACTAATGCAGAGCCATATAAAGTGCTCTTAAACCTGAGTCAAAGGAGTTTGAAAATCCCGTAAGATTAATGGCAGGAAGCTAATACACACTGCCAACCCTGGACATACGCATATCCAGCATCTAAACATGATCTGGGTTACACGTAGGTGCTCCATTGCCGCTAAAGGTTTACGAGGTCTCGTGACCATTTCTACCCTTTAGGCCTTAAACTCCTTCCAGGTTCGACATGTATGTTTTCAACCTTCCTGCTCTGATACATACTGGTTATGGAATAGCTACTCTTCTGAAGAGATGGAAGGAATATTATGCGACCTCTGTGTAGTCTACATGAAGAAATGAATGGGATTTAAAGATACCCTCTCAAATGTGCGACACAATTCTAAATACATACAGGTTAATTGTTTTAGCAAACGCTCCAATCTAAAGCGTTAATCCAGAAATGACATGTGTTTGTAAATATACTATTTATTAGGCCCAATTACACATCAAACTATTGTATCTTAATGTATTCATACATTTCCATTACACATTTGCTCAAATTGCTTTTCAGGGAAACAATCACAGGTTGTCCCAATAAACAACAGGCTCAATGCCCCGCCCTCAAAAAAAACCATCAAACAGTTTCGTCATTTCTAAGCATTCCACAGACCGGAGAATGGCCCATCTGGAGTGCGCCGATTCGCAAAACAGATTCTTATCTTTAGGACCGTGAAATTGACCTATCACAATCGAAAAGATTCGACGCTTATTTAAAATGTACTTGATATCAATGATTTTGGCTAGTCTGGCTATACCGTTTGTTGTTACTAAAATATGTCCTTATTTTTGGAAAGACGTCCTTTATGTTAAAGATTTGTTACGGATACTGGTCAAGTTTGTTTCACGTCGCAGAAGAAAACCTTTATTTTTGGTTCTGGATCGCTTTTTAGAACAAACAGCTTCACATCCAGACAGACCTTTCATTGTGTTTGAAAATAAAACATATTCGTACCGGGACACAGACAAAAATAGCAACAAAGTTGCTAACGCGTTGAAGGCTCATTCCCAACTTAAACCTGGGGATGCAGTTGCACTGTTTATGGGGAACGAACCCGCGTTCATATTTACCTATCTCGCCCTAGCCAAGCTTGCGTGTCCAGTGGCACTTCTAAATCCTAATATTCGTTCTAGATCTCTGCTTCACTGTTTCAGCTGCTGCAGTTCAAAGGTGTTGATTGCAGCCGCAGGTACGTATGCACACGTGCTTTGAACGATCATCTTTTCAAATGGGGCAATAGAAAATAATATTACGCAACTACTTTGGGGGTATCGCTGCAGATGGTCAGATTCTACGGATGTAGAACACATACTGTTGATTGCAAGATTTAGCGCGTTTGATTATTTGCTTGATTTCTACTAAGATCGCATGCTACGTCGCTTAAAAATATGCTAGCCTACTTGCACGTACAGTGGATTTGCTAATTAGGGTGTGATTTAAAGAATTTTGTATGGTAACTTTCAACATAACTTTGAGGACATGACTATGATCTTGTCCGAACAGCTACATCACAATCTCAAATATTAAACCTAAACGTTGTAGGCTATGTCGATGTCCACAAATGCCTTTTTAATGAGATTATACGTGTGTTGTCTGTTAGAATTAAAGGAAGCTGTGCAAGACATACTTCCCTCCCTGAGAGAGCAGGCCGTGTGCGTATACCTGATGGTAAACGAGTGTGACCTAGCTGGAGTCCAGAGCTTGTCTGACAAAGTGGAAAAGGCCTCAGACTCTGCCATTCCTCAGTCACTCAGATCAGACATCACCTTTAAGAGCCCAGCAGTCTACATCTATACTTCTGGGACCACAGGTATGGGAGTGAGGGAAGAGGTCCACCCTGTGCTGTCTTTATCATCCAAACCTCACTCTTACCCCCTTTCTCTGTCTCCCTCTGTCTGTCTTTTTTCCCCTCTCTCTCTCCCTGTCTCTCTATGTCTCTCTATCTCATTGTGGTGTTGCAGGCCTCCCTAAAGCTGCGGTGGTGAATCAGACCCGCCTCTTGGCAGCTCTAGCTGTCCTGGCAGCCAATGGCGTCACCTCAAGTGATGTCATCTACCTCAACCTGCCCCTCTACCACACGGCCGGATTTGTCATCGGCTTCATCGGATCCATCGAGACAGGTGAGCAGTTCTGCTCCACGCACGGAAGAGGGATCAGATATAGGCAGCGAGTGAGGTGCCCCCGTGTGACATGAACCTCCGCACCTCCACCAGGTTGCTGCATTCTCTCATTGCCTCCTTTTGAGAGATTGGGCCTGACTTTGAATGTCCATTGAATTTCACCAGGGCTCTAAAGCCTCAGATTCTGATTATGTTTGTAAGCACGTAACTCCATCCAAGGTGGTATTACTGCAGGCTTGCTGTCTGAGCTTAGCCGGTTTCTTAGTCACACAACACAATAGCTGCACCCAAACCCAAGTCTTGCAGTGTCTGCTGCCCCCAGTCATGCAATATCCCGCCTGCCCAGCCTTGTTGGATCTTCTACCCCCTACCCACCAATTCTAGCCTTGCAGTCAGTTTGGCAGCATCTCCCCCCACCAACCCTCCTTTCCACTCCTGCATTATCTGATTAACAAATACCCCCTTCCCCCTCCTAGTTGGGAAAATGAATGAAAGAGCTTGTTGTAAATGTAATCTGAATGTAAACCACTAATCTGAACAGGTTCTTCACAGCTCTGCGTGCATGGGAGGACTTTTTCCAAGTGGGTTAAAGTTCACAAAATACATTCTGCTCTCAGCGATATTAAACACAGCAATAAAAACAAACCAAATTCAAAACAAACCAAACTGCTTGGCTCATTGCTCTGAGTAACTGGGTCTCTTGTCACAGTTACAAGTTTTTTTTTGAGGGGGATATTTAACCGTACTCAGTGGACAGGAGCCATATTTGAGTAGTGAGCCTTCGCAGAGTAAGATTCAGTGTGTGGACTAGCTGCTGACAATGGGTTTGATAAATACTCTGGGGGTTTTCTACGTTATAGTTTACCATTACTTTAATAACTTATTGCAAACCTGTAATTTTTTGGGGGGGTTTCTCATTTCATGTATAAACTTCATATATCCCCCCCCACACCACCACCACATTTTATGTCAATTTCAGGCTCTACTATCGTACTGCGGAGGAAGTTCTCTGCTTCTCAGTTTTGGGAGGAATGCCGGAAATACAACGTAACGGTCGTCCAGTACATAGGAGAAGTGTTGCGTTACCTCTGCAACACACCTAGGGTAAGCGTCCTCTGTCGCTCACAGAGTTTAAACACATAATGCACACACACACAGGTCGTTGAATATGCCCAAGGTCACAACTGTCTGCAGAGGGGGATTCTGAGGGACTCTCTCGCAAATTGATTGAATTGTCTAAGGTCTCCATCATTGCTGTTTGAAAAGGTGGGTATGCCGAAGCAGAAAAGGGGTAATGGTGAAATAACCCAGGTGATGACATGCCCAGCCTATGGCACTTTTTAATAAATGCAAGCTTAAGCACAGCTTCAACCAGCGTAGGCATGTGAGTCGGGTGTACCAGGCAAGTGTCCCAAGTGTTTCTTCCTGCCCAGAACAGCTGCAGAACACTCCATGTGAACAGCTTGTTCTAAGGGAGCAACCTCCAAGCACTTCCAAATCTGTCCGTTCAGCAGGACAGCACAGCTGGCACTCTGAAATAGTTACGATCATTTCGAGACCGGCTGTATGAAGTTACCTTTATCGACATCCGAACTCGTACTTAATATACTCGGAATCGTATGTAAAGATGAGTGAGATATATGTTGTGGCTAAGTTGGTTTGGTGGATCTTTAATCATATTCATTGGGACGGTCTCCGGGTGTTTTGGAATGTGCCAGGGAGTGATCTAGAGTAACCTAAACATGCTTTCTATGGCCATTGAAATGCTATCTGCATCACAGGGGTCAGGTCTCAGACGACCATGTGACTGGCTCCTTCTCAGTGGGTTTATCTGGCCCAGGTCTGCTACGACACTAGGAATAGCCAGTGGCCTTTACTTAAAAATACCATAGGAATAGGCTATGAAACCGTATCTTTTTCTAGGATTACATTTAAATGGTGATGTTTTTCGAACATTGTAATTGAAATGTCACAGTTGACAATTAGTCTTAAACTACTTACTATGTCATGTATACAATATACAGTAAATATAGCACAAAATCAAATACTTTTGCTATAAAGCTCAAACTTCATTGATTAACAATGAGATGCACTATGTACCGTATTGGATGACATACTGTGATGACATTCTGTGCCTGTGCCCCTACAGAGAGACAACGACAAAGACCACAAGGTTCGACTGGCCATCGGTAACGGCGTGAGGACAGACGTATGGAGAGAGTTTCTGGATCGATTCGGAAACATTGAAGTGCGAGAGTTCTACGCCTCCACAGAAGGAAATGTAGGCTTCGTGAACTACGTGGGAAAAATAGGAGCTGTCGGGCGAGTGAACTTCATTCACAGGGTAAGAACGAATGTTTTTTGTTGTTACTATATTCTTCTTTGTGAGACCATTGTCTTAGTAATTTTCTCCCTGTATTATCATGTAGAAGCTGTTCCCGTACACTCTGATTAAATACGACACCGAGCAAGACGAACCAGTCAGAGACTTCCGAGGGCTGTGTATAGAAGCACCTAGAGGTCAGTTACTCAAGTCAGGTCTGCAGCGGCCTTCTAGAATATCCCCTTGAACTGAGATCTTAACTTTTTAGCTGTGTGAGAGGATGTGGAATGTCATGCATCTGGTAAACCTTCCCACAGGAGAAACCGGACTGCTGGTATCAAAGATCACGGACATCGCTCCCTTTGTTGGCTACGCTAAAAACGAACAGCAGACTGAGAAGAAGAAACTGAGGGATGTTTTGAGGAAAGGAGATCTATATTTCAACAGCGGGGACTTGCTCAAGATCGACAAGGACAATTTTATCTACTTCCAGGACCGAGTAGGGGACACCTTTAGGTGAATATCCGGAGATGCTTGAGTTTGTTTTCCCCCAGGACTCTTTGATTTGATAGCCATTCACAGCTAATGGAGGTCGTATAGTTAACAAAGCTCAAAGTGATTGGTTTAGCTTCTCCTTATATATATACCCAACCTGCATGCTAAAGTGGGGGTATCACATATGAAAGAAAGATTGCTTCAAGCATACAAATTCAAATTGGACCTCACCAGCTTACTCTGTAGCTGTAGGAGACTAGATGTGAGGCCTTGGCAAGACAATTGAATATGTAAACATATTAGAGTCTACTGCAATGCACAAACAGTGTTCAACCTGTAAAATATAAATCGTACACGACTGAAAATATTATATATTTTATATTATATATTAGATATTACCACGTGATGCATAAAATAAGAAAAGCTAAAACATGACATTAAAAGCTGTTTGGAACTGTATTTACAGGAACACATTTTTTTTATAATAATTACTGAGTCTTCCTCGGTTCACCTTCCTCTTCAACCTGGTTGAGACCACTCCTCACGTGGTGTGTGGTAGAAGTGATTGTCATTTAACAGTCCTTTTTGTCCATATGAACGACTGTCCCAGACTAATGTCTGGGTGACCAGTGACAAAGGGGTTCAAATATTCAGGTCTCTGCCAATACAGCCCTACATGTCTTTCAATTTATTCAGTATTAATAGTCTCTGAAATATTCCAGGATTGTAGTCTTGCTACGTGGGAGTTTAGGTCAGATGGCTGAGTGATTAGGGAATTTTAATCAGAAGGTTGCCGGTTCGATTCCATGCCGTGGAGTGTCCCTGTACTTACTGTAAGTCGCTCTGGATAAGAGCGAATGTAAATATAATATAAATATGAGCTCTGTTTGTTCTCAGGTGGAAAGGAGAGAATGTAGCCACGACAGAAGTAGCAGACATTCTTACCATGATTGAGTTTGTTGGAGAGGCCAATGTCTATGGGATTGAAGTACCAGGTAAGGGGTTTCTGGTTGTGTCTCCATAGATGCTAATCCCTGAGATTTGGCCTGCCTGTTAGACTGAAAATGTCATTTTTGTTTTTCAAGGCCATGAAGGGAGAATAGGAATGGCTGCCATCACTGTGAAGAACAACACTCAGTTTGAAGGCGGAAAATTGTTTAATCATGTCTCAAGCTACCTTCCATCTTATGCACGCCCACGATTCATCAGGATTCAGGTAAAAGAAGGATTAGGCAGACTCAGTATAATGTAATGCATATCATAAAATAATTTGAATTAAATATAACTTGTAGTTGGCTTCATAAATTGAGCAACTGTGTGTGTGTGTGTGTGTGTGTGTTTGTTTCTGTCCTCCAGAATGCAGTGGAGGTAACCGGCACCTTTAAACAGATGAAGTTGAGGTTAGTGAAGGAAGGCTTCGACCCAGCATGCATGCAGGACCCTCTGTTTGTCCTGGAGGAGAGAGAGAGTAGCTACATCCCTCTGACCGCCCAGGTCTACCTCTCCATAGTGTCAGGCAAGTTCAAGCTGTGAGACACTGTTCCAGGAAACTCCTATGGAACCACAAGGCCCTTTGGTTCTTTGCAATGGGTTGATCAAAGTTACTGATTGTGACAGGCTATAGTGTGCATCTGTAGAATCGCTGGTTTACTGGCAGTTTGTATTACCAGTTGGTAGCCGTTGGTTACCAGTGCTGTATCAGTTTGTGTTCGGATACAGAGAACCATCAGACAAAATCCATGGTGACTGTTGTTAACGTTTTATACATTCAATAAAATGTGTTGGATGTTTGGTCAGACTAACACACCTGGTGCCAAAAGGACCAATTTAATTGCAGCATATTAATCTGTTAAATATACTGTATTTCTTTTATGTAGATCTGATGATGTTATGTAAGTAACATAGATTATATTCAGCTCAGGGATTAGACCTTATAGACGTAAGGTTAGGATTCTTATCATTTTCTTGTAATTCTAGTGTCATGGGAGGAAAGACAGAGCGTTATTACTTACAGTAGACTTGACTGTAGTGAATATTTGGGGTATTTTGGTTGTCTTCAAATGTTATTTGACTAACCCGTTTATTTAAATGCATGCATGCATAACTGTACTCCAATATTTTCAGGAAAGGCATAGCTAATAATATATTTTTAAATAGTCCAACACATTAGAAAAGTTATTTAAATTGGAGAACATTTTAGATTATTGACTAGGAACAAAGTAGAAAGTGACCAGTTGAATCGGGATTCAAATGTCTGTATGATGGATGATGACGATGATGATGATGATGATAAATAATGAATAGAATTATCCTTATTAAAGGTTTCACATGGAAAAAAAAGTTATTGTTTGTGTCATTGCTCAAGTAAATATAGGTTGGGGGTGCTACAGTCCGACAGTCTATTGAACAAGAGGTAGCAACCTCTAGTTCAAAGCCACAAGGTGGTGACAAATATCTGTGCTTCACACGGAGAAGAACTATTGAGGACTTATGAAGTCAATGATTGCATTGTTGCCTGGCAGTCTGTCTAGCTTACGTGTCATTGGCTGGAGGGAGGGGAAGGGCATAGAGCAGCCTGTCTGTTGTCTGTTACACAAGGTTTGACACAGTAATTAAAGCTGAAGCTCAGAAGCTGATGGCAGAGATGGCCGTAATGCAAATCTTCTTCACTTTCTTCGCAGGGATGGGCATACTTATTGCCATCCTCTACGTAAAGGTTCCTTACTTTGTGCATGATTTCCGGTACGTTTGCAAAATGCTCGCCATTAAGTCCCAGAGGATGGGCTACAGGAACAGAGAACCATTCTACACTCTATTGGATCGTTTCCTAGATCTGGTGAAAAGCCAGCCTGGCAAACCCTTCATCCTGTTTGAGGATGAGGTGTACACTTATCAGGATATGGACAAGCAGAGTACCAAGGTAGCCAGAGCCCTGAAGGAGTGCGGCAGGTTGGAGGAGGGGGATACAGTGGCTCTCTTTCTGGGGAACGAGCCGTGTTTCGTCTGGTTGTGGCTCGGCCTGGTCAAACTGGGATGTGCTGCTGCCATGCTTAACATCCACCTCCGGTCCAGATCTTTGCTGCACTGCTTCAACTGCAGTGGGGCGAAAGTCCTCATCGCAGCTGCAGGTAAATAAACAAAAAAACGTGGTCAAAGTCAAATGTGTTTCCATTGAGAAGATGAATTCAAAAACAATTAATGTTTGGAATACACCCTAAACAGTGCAGAGTACTTTTTGTTTACTTTTCTCCCAGCCTAACGTCCAGGTATTGCTCTTCTTTTGCTGCCCCCATTTCTCCCTTACTATTCCTCTCTCACTCAGAGTTGCAGGGTGCTGTGGAGGAGGTTCTTCCTGTCCTGCAGGAACAGGGTGTGCGTGTGTTTATCCTCAGTGAGGCCTGTGACACTCCGGGCATGGAGAGTCTGTTAGGCAGGATCCGTGAGGCCTCAGACCAGCCTCTGTCACCTCAGGTGAGGAGCAAGGTGACCATCAACAGCCCAGTGTTCTATTTCTACACCTCGGGTACAACAGGTACAGTGGCTCTGTCTGCGAGGAGGTCGAAGGTTCTGCACACGTAGAGGGAGAGGGAGAGAGAGAAAGACAAAGACAGATCAGTCTAACAATCACGTTCCCTAACCTATTAAATTGAGCAGTAATAAAATAAGTACACAAATAAAGAATCCAGAGTTAGCAGGACTCTGATTGATCAAACATGCCCATACTGAGCGAATCGTCCCTTTCTAAATAGCTGATACGCAGACGGGACGACTGTCTGTGCGTCACCTGGGGTGGCACCCTCTTCAGTGTGTCCCGCGTGTGTTTCTCCAAGGTCTCCCGAAGGCAACTGTGTCATCTCATAACAGGGCCTGGGGACCAGCACTCTTACTGTCCATCGCCGGAGTGACATCACAGGATGTCATCTACATTCCACTTCCTCTCTACCACTCTGCCGGGTTTCAGGTGGGACTGACGGGTGCCATAGAGAGAGGTCAGTACGTGGATACCTGCACACACACTACTGAGGGTTTATAGGGTGGGTGTGTATCTATTTGTGCATTCATTTATGATGTCATGTAATTGTAATCTCATGTAATTGTAAATACATCATTGAGCATTCCTACATTTCCAATCCATGTCCATGCATAGTCGCCCAGAATCTGATTGGGTGGGTCTTCTATAGGAGTATGGTAGACAGAGTAAGCCACAATTGTTTGTAACTTCTAAAATGTATGATAAAGGCTTGTGTTAATCCTGTCTATCTGTAAACCAAAGGTAAACCACACTTCACAGTTGGCTAATTATTGAAACATAACTGAGGTTCAACAGGTTGTGTGGTTATAGAACAAGCAGATACTCATCAAACATTCTCTTTGTTTAATTTTGATAACTGATTACATCCCATTTGTCTATCAGGCATAACAGTCGTTTTGAGGCGTAAATTCTCTGCTTCCAAGTTCTGGGATGACTGTAGGAAGTATAATGTGACAGTCATACAGTATATTGGTGAAACTATGCGCTACCTCTGCAACGCACCAAAGGTAAAAAATTTTTTTTTAACCCAGCCTCAATTTTAAATGACACAATGCATTGCTAGCCACTCCCCCTCAAAATGTTGCTCCTTGGTTTTTTAACAGAGTGATGATGACAAACACCATGTGGTCCGACGAGCCATTGGGAACGGCATAAGAGCAGATGTGTGGACAACGTTCCTCGAACGCTTTGGGAACGTAAACATTAAAGAATTCTACGCCGCTAGCGACGGCAACTTCAGTCTGATGAACTATGTGGGGAAAGTCGGAGCAGTTGGTCGAGTGAACTTTATCCACAAGGTAATGAGCAACACATGCAGATACCTCCAGTAAAAGAACCAACCCAATAATTCAATTTCATTTCATTTTCATTTCATTTATTCATTTAATTAGTTAGCAGACGCTCTTATCCAGAGCGACTTACCATAAGTACAGGGACATTCTCCCCGAGGTAAGTAGGCAAGTAGGGTGAAGTGCCTTGCCCAAAGACACAACGTCATTTTTTCAAGGCCGGGAATCAAACCAACAACCTTCTGATTTAATAGCCCGACTCCCTAACCGCTCAGCCATCTGACCCGCTTCAATCTCCATCTTGTTTTCCAGAGGACCTTTCCATATGCACTGCTGAAGTATGACATGGAGAGAGAGGACCCTGTGAGAACCTCTGAGGGTCTTTGCATTGAAGTTCCCAAGGGTATGTCTCTGCAAAGCAGCTAGATTAGCTGTGTGTGGACATGTTTAAGAGTAGGTCACAGTTGACTAGTCACGCCGCAACTGGGACTGGTGGAAGCATGCTACGTAGAATAATGTTATATTTGTAATTGTGCCATCATGTCGACTCAACTGTCGCACTTTGTGGTCTGACACTGTTGTAGGGTTGTAAACACAATTGCTGGGGGAACAACTGTCCTGCTCTAGTATAATCAGGTGACAGTGATACCTCATCACTGTGATACCTCATCACTGCCTCATCACTGTGATACCTCATCACTGTGATACCGCATCACTGCCTCATCACTGTGATACCTCATCACTTGGATACCGCATCAATATCCCATCACTACCTCATCACCGTGATACCTCATCACTACCTCATCACTACCTCATCACCGTGATACCTCATCACTATCTCATCACTACCTCATCACCGTGATACCTCATCACTACCTCATCACTGTGATACCTCATCCATGTTCCCTCAGCAGTGTTTGTATTCCCATGAAGGTGAGACCGGGCTGTTGGTGTCGATGATCACGGACATCGCTCCCTTCGCGGGGTATTCTGGGAACCCCGAACAGACGGAGAGGAAGAGACTGCGGGATGTGTTTGAGAGGGGAGATGTGTACTTTAACAGTGGAGACTTGCTGCGTATAGACATGGACGGGTTCATCTACTTCCAGGATCGAGTAGGGGACACATTTAGGTATGTCCCCTCTGTGATTTATGACAGTTATAGTCGTAGTGTTTTTTGTTGTTGTATTTGATTCAAAAGGTTGGAAAATTCAGGCTGCTCACATTCAAATGCTGAAATTCAGATCCCCCACAAAAACCATTCCCATTGGAAACATATTTTGAGCCGAAAAAATTCAAATTGCTACATCCGGATTACCAAGGATAATTAAGGCAATCGAGCCTGAATGCTATCGAACCATCTCACTTCTCTGAGAAGGGTCCAACTGCAGACTTCTCACCTCAGGCCCATCTCATCCAGGTGTAGCTTCAGTCATACATGCAGATCAGTCATAAAATCACAGCCTGGGGTCTGAGGAGTTTGGCCCAGTCTTAGGAAAGCAGTTGGACCCGTTTTCGAAAGATTGAGAAAATATTTTCAAATATGTTATTTGCTTCTGAATTTCACCATTCGAATTTGAGCAACCGTAGTTTTGTTCTTTTTCTGAAGCTTGTTTTTATTTCTGAAGCTAGAATTTTTGTACATTTTATTTTTGGGATCAAATTTTTATTTCAGCAACCTGAAATTCTGAACCTTAAATTTTTTGATCAGATTTTTTTATTACACTGAAATAAAAAATAATATTAAAAATGTTTAAAAAGGGGGGAATTCAAAACCAACAAAGTCGGTGGTGTTTGAATTTCAATATTGAGTATTCAATGCCTATTTTTAATTCAAAATATTATTTCACTGATTTGCTTCCTTATAAACTAGCCCTTGTTTGTTTTGTTGGTAGATGGAAGGGAGAGAATGTGGCCACCACTGAGGTGTCTGATATCCTCACTATGATGGACTCTATCCAGGATGCTAATGTGTATGGGGTCACAGTGCCAGGTATGAACTTGTGGCATGGTCTCAAATAACATCATGTCAAGTAATACTTACTATGATATTACCATGTGATTACCAAGTCAAAATAAGACTACAGTATTTATATAGATTTGTGAACTGTCCCAGGGCACGAGGGGAGGATAGGGATGGCTGCTGTGATGCTTCGAGATGGAGCACAGTTTGACTGCACTGAGGCGTTTGTCCACACTGCCAACTACCTGCCAAGCTATGCCCGGCCACGCTTCATCAGGATTCAGGTAAAGATGACGGTGGTACTCTTAAGTTGCACAACATAACGACATTAGCAAAGCATACAAAAGGTGACAACAAGAAACTTTACTTAAAAAAAATAATTGATGCCAAATACTTGGGAAGGAGGGGAAGAGGACAGCAGAGATTAAAGCAGTTTTGAAAGGTTGAAAAAATACATATGTTTCAAAGTTTATAAAAAAAGGTTAGCAGAATTTATGAGTACTTGATGAGCCAAAACATTTGCTTAAACGCTTTTATTTCAAGTCATTGAATATGGAGGAGCAGCCACTAGGGGCAGTGTAATTTTGAATAATGTGTTTGTCAATCGCAAATTACACATGTGGATGTTAGTTTTTCAGTATGAATGTGTGTGAACGTTTCAAATGTGAATGTGTAAGGACAGTCTGAATTATTTCCTAAACGGTCACTCTCACTTTTGTGTTGTCACTTGTTGCAGTACATGCACATAGGCGATTCTGTTTTGCATAGGGGAGTTTCTTAAATGTTTCATTTTTGTTCTTCATTCCCAGAAAACGCTTGAACTAACGGGGACATTCAAGCAGATCAAAGCGAAGTTAGTAGAAGAGGGTTTTGATCCTGCCAAAATCCAAGAACCTCTCTTCTTTCTGGATGAGGGACAGAAGAGTTACATTCCTCTTACACAAGACATCTATAAGTCAATCCTATCTGGCAGTGTAAAGTTGTAACACAAGTCAATGTACCCTACTGTTCTTTCAGAGGTGAAAATAGCTTGAAACTCCCATAAGAGTTTAAAAGTTGAGTTTTACCGTTATTTGATTAGGTGTCTAGGTGCTCCCATCTTAAACGGAAGTGCTTCTTCATACTGCAACACTTTCTCCACAAAAATAAATGATCAACTTTACATTCAAAGAATTGCACATATTTTGTCATTTTCCTGAAAAATTGCATAAGCTAAAGGTTAGTTTATAGCAGAGAACTTTGAAGTCTTATGGGATAGGAGTGAATATGATGATGGACCTCGTGTGATAAGGAAAACAAAGTTTCCCAAGGCAACAGATTGGCTGTGGGATTGACAACACCCACTGCGTACAAAGGTCGTTGTAGAAATCTCTCCAACCTCTGCTTTACAAAAAAACCTAACAGAGAAGCGTTTAATTTACGGCAACTTGCGTTCGAATGCAAAATGTACATACTGTATTCAATACTTGCAGGACTGGCCGTTGTGCCATTTCTACTTTACATTAGCAATCCGTACTTTCTGCAAGATTTACGCTATTCAATCATTTGTTTACTGGTCGGAATCCGATTTGGAAAATATTCGAAGAGTAAACCGCTCTACAGCATTGTGGACAATTTTCTGGACAAAGTGAAAAAACATCCAGACAAACCATTCCTTGTATTCGAAAATACTTCGTATACGTATGAGGATACCGACATACAGAGCAACAAAGTTGCTAGGGCATTATCACAACATGCCGACATAAAAGCAGGGGACAGTGTCGCTCTATTTCTAGGGAACGAGCCTATGTACGTGTGGATCTGGCTGGCCCTGACTAAACTTGGATGTACCGCTGCTCTTTTGAATTGCAACATTAGGTCAAAATCCTTGCTGCATTGTTTCTCTTGCTCTGACGCCAAAGTGCTAATTGTTGCATCGGGTGAGTTGAATTTGATTTACAGTAATAATGATTGACCAAAACATACCCGTCTTTAATTGTAACTTTTGAACGAGCACATCTCCCTTAATGTCCCCTCCTTCTCTCTCTCTCTCTCTCTCTCTCTCTCTCTCTCTCTCTCTCTCTCTCTCTCTCTCTCTCTCTCTCTCTCTCTCTCTCTCTCAGAGTTGCAGGGTGCTGTGGAGGAGGTTCTTCCTGTCCTGCAGGAACAGGGTGTGCGTGTGTTTATCCTCAGTGAGGCCTGTGACACTCCGGGCATGGAGTGTCTGTTAGGCAGGATCCGTGAGGCCTCAGACCAGCCTCTGTCACCTCAGTTGAGGGCAAACATAACCATCAAGAGCCCTGCAGTGTACATCTACACCTCAGGAACCACAGGTCAGACACATTCCTGTATCTGCTGGGTTGTTACTGTTACTCTCTTATCCTGCTACAAGGCTCTGGCCTGTTACAAGGCTCTGCTCTGCTACAAGGCTCTGGTCCTGCTAACCTCTAACCCATCCTTTACTGATCCCGTTTCTTCAAGTTGTTATTGATGACCTTCCCACTGCAGGTCTGCCCAAGGCTGCTTTGATAAACCATGAGAGGGTGTGGATGGCTTCGTTCATGCAGAACCTCTCAGGCGTGCGCTCTGATGACGTCCTTTACCTCTACCTGCCCCTCTATCACAGCTCTGGCTTCCTCATGGGGTTGACTGCAGCCATAGAGAGAGGTAGGCTACTGCAGTCATCGAGATGGAGGCTAAATCTAGCAGCTCTGATTTTACATTTGCATTTATGCATTTAGCAGACGCTTTTATCCAAAGCGAGTTTTACAAAAGTGCATAGGTCACTGATCATGACAACGAGATAGCCCCAAACATTGCAGGTAGCCAAACATGAAGCATACATTGGGAAAACCAATTAAGTCCCAAAGGGAAGGACAATAAGAGCATGTAGTTACACACGTTACAATTAAACAGAAATAACCTTAAAAGTGCAAGAATGTACCTGTGGAAAAAGCAAACAACAATAATATATTTCACGGCGAGTACAATAATTTTAAGACAGTTACAACAAACCAACAAGAGCAACAAGTGTTTGACATGTAATATCCTGTGTTTGTGTTTGAAATCAAAGTCCTGTGATTCCAAACTGTCAATCATTGATTTGGAGTATCCCATAAATAGGACATAAAATGACTGAACGGAAAATCATGTTCATTTGTTTTGTTTCTAGGTATAACAGTTGTTTTGAGGCGGAAATTCTCTGCTTCCCAGTTCTGGGATGACTGTAGGAAGTATAATGTGACTGTCATACAGTACATTGGTGAAATCATGCGCTACTTGTGCAACACACCAAAGGTAACCAGATCACATTCATCCACAAATCACATAATGTTCTCCGACTTAAAACCCTAACAATATAAGAATTGCACTGCTTTTCCAAAACGTATACCCACAAACACAACTGTAAATGCTTGTATACCTATTGTTGTCTGTTCCAAACTTTCTGTTCTTCTACTCTTCTCTCTCCCTGTCAATCTCCTCTCTCGCCAGAGAGACAACGACAGGAAGCACAAAGTCAGGCTGGCGATAGGAAACGGCATCCGAGCTGACACCTGGACAGATTTTCTTCAGCGTTTTGGAGACATTCGTGTTATCGAGTGCTACGGGGCGACGGAGGGAAACGTGGGCTTCATCAACTACATCGGGAAAGTTGGCGCATTGGGCAAAGAGAATTTCCTTCACAAAGTAAGAGTTTGATGAATGTGTTAGGCTTTCACAGTTCAGTATGCAAATGTGGTAAGTGTTGGTTTGCCGTAAAAGTCATTACATTATTCATGTATATGCAACTCTTAAATCAGTTTAATCAATATTTTATGTATGTTCTGCTGAATTGTTTTGCAGGCTGCCTGCAAATATGCTCTTATAAAGTACGACACAGAGAGAGAGGAGCCAGTCAGAGATTCCAGCGGATTCTGTGTGAGAGTTCCAAAAGGTAAATCATAAATCAAACAACACCAGAAAAGCATGTCTGGATCTGCACACACAGCAGGTCTGGACTGGTAATCCAGTCGACACGCTTAGAGCCAATATGGTATTTAATATATATATATATATATATATATATATAAGTCATTGTGTGTATGTGTATATTTTTTTAATAAACTTAAAATTAGCCAATGACCGGCCCATAAAGTAGGGACAGCGGCCCATTGGTTCATTTTCTATACTGACACTGGGCTGGCCCAATCACATCTCTTAACAGGCTCCACCCCTCCCCCTCTGTTTTTTTGTGTCAAATGCAGTGGCTTAAAGCCAAAAATCTGTGGGTTAGGATGGAAAAACAAAAGTGCAAGGGGGGTGCGGAGAAGTTGCGGGCCAAAAAAAGTAAAGACGTTGATGCCTCAACATGTGCAAATATAACCAACATGTTTAGTGCTGTGGCTTCAGTTTCTAAGCCTACAGTACCTGACATTTTGCAAAAACAGGTGAACATAGAACATGGAGGAGAGGTGACTGGCCATGGCACCTGTCAGGTAGAGGAGCAGGTGTCTGACCGACCGACCGATTGTGGTGGGCCAGTCTGAGCAAAAACACCAGGGCCATTTTTTGTTGTCCCAGTCCAGCCCTGACACACAGCCTAGTCCTGTGCAAACCAACACAGTCGAGTCCTATACTAGTCCTGCACATTTGTTTGTTGTTCTGGACCCACAGGAGAAACGGGTCTGTTGTTGGGAAAGATCGGAAAGCGCGCTCCATTTAGCGGCTATGCTAAGAACACCCAGCAGACTGAGAAAAAGAAGCTGAAGGATGTGTTTGTGAAAGGAGACATTTACTTCAACAGTGGAGACCTCCTGAAGATAGACCACGAGGGCTTTGTCTTCTTCCAAGACCGCATCGGAGACACATTCAGGTCAGTAGGGCCGCTGGAAAGAGCAAGCATTTCCCTGTGTCATTTTCTAGTTCTGTAAAAGTTACCTCGGTAACACTTTAGATCCACCTGCTTGTAATAAGCGTTAGCTAATACGTAATAAGGTCTTAGTATGTTAGTGATCGTTGTGAACACAATATAATGTTACTAAGTTTATAAGGGCCTTATTGCCTATTGACAAATGCTTCTCTTGTGTTACGATGACCCTAACGCTCATTACCAGCATCTGGATCTAAAATGTTATCGTTATTTGGTGACTGTTTGTGTTCAGGTGGAAGGGAGAGAACGTGGCCACCACTGAGGTGGCTGATCATCTGCTTATGGTGGACTGTATTGAGGAGGCCAACGTCTATGGTGTCAAGGTGCCAGGTACTTATCTACCCTTGGGGATCCAAATACACACTCCCTTTTCTTTACTCACTGTTGAAATAATAATTCAAGAGACATGCAAATAGACATAACAACATTTTAATATATTTTTTTTATAAAAGACATGTCTACAAACACTGTGGTTTATTTGAGCTTTATTTACATGAAAATGCATGTGATCTGAGTGTGACGTGAACGCGAATGTCTTCCCCTGGTCGCTCTACCATCAGGACATGAGGGAAGGATTGGAATGGCAGCGTTGATACTGAAAGAGGACATGGAGTTTGACAGCGGAGCTACGTACAAGCATGTGAAAGCCTACCTCCCTAGTTACGCAAGGCCGCGTTTTATTCGTTTACAGGTAACCTGCTATTTTGGGTTTAAATAATATTTGTGTTGTGCTGTTCACCCTCGTATCTGTAGCACGTCTTTGACATTTAAACGTTGAAAAACGATGACGATGTACTGTGTTCAATGTTAAAAAAAAGGGTTCCTTGCATATTTTCAAACCTCCAGAACGCTTTTGAAGTGACCGGGACATTCAAGCAGATGAAGGTGAAGTTAGCAGAGGACGGCTTCAACCCAGACGCCACCCAGGACCGTCTGTTCTACCTGGAGGAGAGCCAGGGATACGTTCCCATGACCCTGGACATCTACAGGTCCATCACCGATGGAAAAATACGCTTGTAAAACTCAGTGACATATTCTCACGCCTCTAGGATAATTTTTTAAGAGTTTGACAATAAAATCTTTTGATGTGAAGAATTTTATGATGATGTGTAATGATCAAGACGCATCAGCAGTGCTGTGTGGTTGTGAATGATGTCCTCCTCCATGCCTTTCAACTGGACTGGTTGTTTAATTTTATTGATGATTTAATATACATTTAACCAAATATCTCTTGACTAATATTTTTATGAATGCCAATGTAAGTACTCTTACTGAGCAGTGTTCTGTGTAAATTCAAAATTAACATATTGTAACATTGATTAAAAACATTTGTTTTTAAACATTACTTCACGCATGTGTTAATTATACCGTAATTTCATCAACATGTGGTATAGATTTGGATCTGTGGTAGCAATGTTGTAGGAAAGACTGGTAATTCCATGGTATTGGGTTATAGCAGAGTAGGTGTAGAGTTGTAGGGGCTCTCCAGGAGGGGGTATCCTGACTAGAGAGGATCTGGAGAGAGCAGGAGGAGGAGGAGCCTGACTAGAGAGGATCTGGAGAGAGCAGGAGGAGGAGGAGCCTGACTAGAGAGGATCTGGAGAGAGCAGGAGGAGGAGGAGCCTGACTGGAGAGGATCTGGAGAGAGCAGGAGGAGGAGGAGCCTGACTAGAGAGGATCTGGAAAGAGCAGGAGGAGGAGGAGCCTGACTAGAGAGGATCTGGAGAGAGCAGGAGGAGGGGGAGCCTGACTAGAGAGGATCTGGAGAGAGCAGGAGGAGGGGGAGCCTGACTAGAGAGGATCTGGAGAGAGCAGGAGGAGGGGGAGCCTGACTAGAGAGGATCTGGAGAGAGCAGGAGGAGGGGGTATCCTGACTAGAGAGGATTTTCTAGAGAGGTTTTGCTTTTAATTATTTATTGACCTTGATCTTTTTCTTTTATTTATTAAACTTTGATTCTTTTTAATTTGCATTAATATATGCTTTGCGGCACTTAAATTAAATAAAATATTAATATTTTAAATAAAAAATTTAAGAACATAGAGTGCAATATAACTAAAATTTGTCATGATTATAATTATTATTATCTGGGGAGAGCAGGAGGAGCCCTGACTAGAGAGGATCTGGGGAGAGGCCAGCTGAGCAGCTGAGGCTTTGGCAGGAAGAAGACCAACACTTCAGCCCGGTCTGTGGACCTTTCAGAGGGCAACACAGCTGGTACCTGCCACAGTGCACCCACAGCTGGTAGAAACTAGGAATGCTGTAGAACTTGGTGAGCTTCGGTAGGGCTTGCTTACTTAACATGCTTGGGGGTTTCTCCGGGATCTTATACAGGTGGCCCCCTCCTGGGCTGGAAGACTGGGGCTTCGGTTTGGGCTCTTTCAGAGAGAGGAAGACTGGCTCCCCGGTGCTGTTGCATCCAGAGAGCGGTCCGATGATGGTGCAGGACAGAGGCTCACTGCTGCAGCTGAGGGACCGAGCCGTCCTTCTGGGCACGGTCACGGCCTGGTCTTTGTCTATCCACAGCTCCACATGGACCTTCCTGTTCCTGGATCCGGACGGCCTGGACTCGCCAGGGCTAATCTGTAGGCCAACCTGACCCTGGCTAACCCCTGGCTCTGGCCCAGGATCAACTCCTCCATTATCCATGGCACAGAGTCTCTCTGACTCCTCCCCTGTCGCCCTGTCGAAAGACTTCTCTGTCTCCCTAGTCGGTAGGTCTTCTGTCTGATTGGTCGGTAGCTCCTCACTCAGCCTGACAGGCTGTTCTTCGGCCAGGAGGTCGGCAGCCATTTTGGAGATGATGCCCCAGTCCCTGAGAATGTCTTCTTTAGTGGTGTGCTGTGATGTCACAGTGAAGCGGATGATTCGTTTGGTGTGGAGGTCTGCTGGAATGAGGTACATGGTCCCAGACCGTATCAGGCTCCTGAGCAGCTCCTGGGTCACAGAGTTTCCACCCTGGAGAGAGGGACAAGAGAGGAGAGAAATGCATGAGAGAGAGACAGAGAAAAAGAGAGAGAGGGAGAGAGAGAGAGAGGGATCACATCTTTGAGTTAAAAAGTGCTAGACGTTTTATCTAATGATCCTCTTAGCGTGATATGATAGAGAAATGCATGAGGAAGAGAGAGAGGGAGGGATAATCTGAGTTAAAAAGTGCTAAACGTTTTATCTTATGATCCTTTTTAGTGTGATGTCCTTCGTTGTAGTGTGATAACGTACGTCTCCGAAAATTACCTCGGAACGCAGTGGCAGAAGTAACATAGGACTTGACTAGAAAATGATTGACCAATTATAGTACTTTGCCATATCATGTAACTAGTAAGTAGTGCAATAGATTCATGTGAAGAAGCAGCTGTTAACATTTAGTCATTTAGCAGACACTCTTTTCCAGAGCGACTTAACAGGTAAAGGAACTGACTTCTTCCTGTTTTACCATTGTTTTCATGTGTGCTCAGAATGGCAGAGATGTTTTCTAACCTTCAGACAGAAGACCACCAGGCCAAGGTGCCGTTCAGCAGGAACTTCAAAATTAGGGTCACTTCTCACCAAGGATTCAAGAAGTTTTGCCATCTCGATCCCCTGAAGTCACAAGAACATACTGAGTTGCATCCTACTGCAAGTTATGACCTTTGAACCTGTCACAAACAGAAGAGGCTGTTTCTCACGTGTCTGATGTGAGCCTGTAGATTTTTCAGTCCAAAAGAGCGCATCACAAACCACAGCTTGAGAGAACGGAAGCGTCTGCTTAAGGGAATCTGCCAGTGCTAAAAAATAAAACACAAAATAAGTGAATTGTATGGGTGGAACAATGAACAAACAGAAGTATGGATAGATCGCTTAAGGCATCTGGATGTACCATAAAGTCAGTGGCCTCATTTGAGTTCTCATGTCTGAGGTAGACAGGGTCAACAGCGAAGGTCTGCTGCAGTTTGTATTTGTCCTTCACCCTGTGGCACAGCAAAATTAAGATTTTTACATGTGCATTACATTGACATATTGTAGCTCCCACTATATAATAAAGGGACCTAACCACCACAATCATGGATATAGCACAATATCAACCCAGTGTCAGTCTATGTGATACTGCCAGAGGTTCAGCTCTCACCAGAAGGCAGTGCAGTCAAAGTGGACCATCATCCATTTGGAGGGGTTGAAGACAAAGGAATGGGCGTACTCAATTCCTTCTAGAGACCAGCGCGCCTCTGGACAGAAGTAGGCGGAGCCAGCGTACGCAGCATCCACATGCAGCCACAGCCCCTCCTCTGCACCTAGGGACAGAGCACACAGAAGCTAGTACACAGCATAGGGGAGCTGGTATACAGCACACATACCCTAGTATACGGCACACAGACCCTAGTATAAGGCACACAGACCCTAGTATAAGGCACATAGAAGCTAGCAGTGTTGATGGATGACTCTAGATCAATGCAGGGAGATGACTTACACACTGGTCCTAGCTCTGACAGGTTGTCAAAGGCACACACCCCTGTGGTTCCCAACGTGGCACACAGCTGTGAGAAGAAAATAGATGAGTCAAACAAGGGGAACCTTGACATGACTCTCTAGATTTGGCACAGTCTCAGTCTGTTACTGGACACGGACCACCTACCATAACAGGGATCAGTCCCCTCTCCCTGTCCTCCTGGATGGCCTGTCTAAGAGTGTCTCCTCTCAGGGAGAAGTGCTCGTCTGTGGGCAGGAACCGCATCTTTACCAGCGTGATCAGTCCTGCCTTCTCTACCGACGAGTGGGCCTGAGGGGAGATTTAATATTGTGCGTACGTGGGTGCTTTGTTTTGATAGCTGTGATTGAAATCTTCATCCCTTTTTTTGAAAGAGCCTTGCACTGCAATTCTATATTAAATTAATTGTACGCCAATTCAGGCAAGTTCAGGCAAGTCAGATAAGATAATATGATGGAATAGCCATAACTCTGAATTGCTGTGTGTGTGTGTGTGTGTCTAACCTGGTCTGATGCATAGGCAACCAGTCTGGAGTTGAGCACTGAGTCATCCAGCTCCTTGCCCTCAGCTGTATTTTTCAGCTGAAGGATGCGGTCCTTCCTGGCAGCCAGTAGAGCCACCAGGGTGCTCTCACTCACTGTGCTCTGAGAGAGACAGAGAGACAGACAGACAGAGAAAGAGAGAGAGAGACAGAGAGACATAGAGAGACACAGAGAGAGAGAGACAGAGAGAGAGAGACAGAGAGACATAGAGAGACACAGAGAGACAGAGAGAGAGAGAGAGAGAGAGAGAGAGAGAGAGAGACAGAGAGAGAGAGAGAGAGAGAGACAGAGAAAGAGAGAGAGACAGAGAGACAGAGAAAGAGAGAGAGAGAGAGAGAGAGAGAGAGAGAGAGAGAGAGAGAGAGAGAGAGAGAGAGAGAGAGAGTTGGCGAAAAGGATGAGGAGAGAGAGACAGAGAGGGCGTGTTAGAGACACAGAGAGAGGGATTAAATCCTGTCATCTACAAATATTGACAGCGTTACATTTGTATGCAGCCTGCCAGGTGACACAGCCTTCTGTACCTGCAGGATCCCTCCGCCAGTGCTCTGAGGGCTGTGGTGCAGGAAGAAGGAGGGCAGTCCGAGACCTTTACACAACCAGTCCATCACATGCATCTCCAGCTCTGTGCAAGCTGGGCTGGAAGCCTGTCAGCCAAACATACATTACAACTACCTCCGACGAAGCCCTCGGCAAAATAACAGATTTCTTTTAGTATTTGAGTTTTAAGTAGGATAACGATAAAAGTTTGAGTCACAATCTGATTGTTACCCAGGTGAATCCAATACAGTTGATGGCATCTGCCAGCATGTCTCCCAGCATGGATGGCCAGGATGTCAGGCTGGGATAGTAGGCATGCATGTGAGGGCTTTGCCAGTGAACCACCTGGTGTAAAAACAACCCACCATCCTCTTAGCACATACTGCTAACCATCAAGGCAATACGTAACTGTATGAAATACTCAGCAATACTGTTACTGTGTCTAATTTTCCTGTTTGTGGTTGATCAAGAAGGCGACACTCACCCCAGGCATGATCACTCTCTCTATGTCGCGGAAGATGCTGTCCCAGTCTTCTGGCTCTGAGGGAGGGCTCTCTGGGATCAGCTCCCTCATGTATCCAGGACTGACATCAGGAGTCACCCTTCTCTCTCGGATGGAGCTAAGGTACTCTGTGATGTAGTCTACAAGCTCCTTAGCTGTGGACCAACGGAACAAACAAACACGCCAAACCTTCAGAATAAGAAACAACGAGAAAATGAAAAGAAACTTCACCTCATACGCGTATTACCTCGGCGATTATAGTCCTCAGCTTGCATCCTTAAAATTCGAAGGTTCTGAGCTCTGAAGTACACTGACCTTGTACTGAGTAATAGTTGGGCAGCTGTGTGGTCTCTGAGGAGATCCCAGAGCTATATAAGTGGAGGGATGCAGATCACGCCCTCACAGTGAATGACGTTCTATCAATGGAACAGAGCTATGTATTTGTTTCAATACAAAGCAAATAATCTCAAACTGAACCCTCGAAGTACGTCCCTGAGAATATTTGCAGCTGCCAGGGGGGTAGTATTGTTATAATCACAGCAACACAGCCATATATCGTGGCACTAATACAACTAAAATATTGTTTGACATGAAACATGAAACCTTTCCTGTATGGAACACCTGACAATGACAACGCTGTTCCGTATCCAAGTGATGAATAATATTTTGAACTTTGACATTAATCACAAAACTGCAACAGCAAGCATTTAGATGTGTACTGAAAAAACCCGGCTTCAATTCATTTAAATGTATTGTTTATTACTGACTAAGGGTCCAGACAAAAACAGCACACAGGATAAATTAAAAACACAATAAAGGATCAAGGTTTCAAAAAGGAGAACTGTCAAAGTCTTACAAGGGGACCACAGTAGCAATATCCACACATCTGGGATCGGAAGCAATAATAATAATAAGACTTTATTTATAAAGCACATTTCGTACAAGAATTGTAGTTCAAGGTGCTTTACATAAAATCAACAAAAACAAGAAGCAAGTGCAATACATGGAGAATAGTGCAGACAAAAACATGATAAAAATAATAGATGTAATAAAAGTAATAAAACCCATCTGAGATCAAATTAGTCAAATGCTTTGGTAAAAAGTTTTTAAGCTGTCTTTTGCAATGCAAGCAATTAAACTTATACATCAACTTTCTTAAACCAGCTTGGAAGGGTTGACTCCTGCTGTAGCAAACATTTCCCTTGCACTCATACCATCTAGATATTTTAAGTAATATTCTCAAAACATTGTTAAAAGCTACTTTTCTGTAGGCTTTTTTGTAGTGTGACTATGAAGCGCTGTACAATATTGTGCAGTAGAGTGTGCAGGTGGTCATGTGACAGTAATTTGATAATATATTAAAGAGAAATGGCAAGGAAACTTACAGATATTGAGCAGGAAACCAGATACAGCGCCAAAAAGCAGATATAAAGCAGGAAAGCGGATAAAAGCAAGATTAAGGAGTATATCAGTTGTCATCTCTTCTGATTACGAGCAGCCACTCATATGATACGTTTTGTACTTCAATATAGTTCGATGCAACGATGTATGTAACCAATGACTGTAAAAAGAAGTATGTCACTAAAATAACAGACACGCCAGGCTATTATCAATAGAAAAAATACCAGTCTGACTGGAAGGATTTGTCAGGTCTACCGCCCGTAGTCACCTTCTCACTAATGAACCACCGTTTGGACAACACATAGAGGGAAACGTTCACAGTTTGTCACATCACACAAAAATTACCCAGGTGAATATTCTGACTCATGGGTTAGCAGAAGTTTCACTAGAAAAAAAAAGTGTACATTTTTTATTTTGGGTCAAAATGTGAAAAATAACATACAATGGAAATGTTCTTTGAAAACCCAAACTAAACATCCTGAAGAATGGATGCGTACGGTAAGTGACATCATGCTTTGATGATGCAGAAAGCCCTTAAGGGAGTGGTTGCAGACTACAGCTTTCATCTGGAGCCTGTTCAGTCAGTCCCTTTTGATTTGACCAATACAGAATATACTGTATTTAGTCCCCCAGCCAGACTGGACCATAAAAGAATCGTGTTTCACAAGAATAAAAACTGCAATCAACTAATTTTCCCCCTGCTATCTGTCACGGAAATTGTTATATTAATCAAACTAATCCTACCAATTTATATTCTTACGGTTAGTTTTCTGAGACTGCTGGAACCTTTTGTACTATGAGTGTCTTGTTAGCCGCTGACTAGGCTGTAACTTGTCTAGGCTGTATCTTTGTGTGCTGATAATATTAACAATATTGTTGTGTCCTGTTGTGTGTCCGTTGTTGCGGAACTCACCATCTTAGTATAAAAGGCCTTTCCTAGAGTGAGATATTTATTCTGAGCTTCACAGACTAGTAAGGTGCTCTGTGTCCTCTGAATCTCTTTCTGCAAAAAGATTATTTCAATAATACTTATACAATAAATACTTACACAAAGACATTTGTCTTTGTTGATTCTCAGATTTCCACCACAAATCCCTTATAGTCCCAGCCCAGCCTACGGTGTGCTTCATCACTACCTCTTGCATAAACAATTTACTCTCTCATAAGAGTGTATTTTAGGCACAAAGCAGTGACGTAGAAGTGGCTGACCGCTCAGTCCTATCACTTTCCAGCCTCTGTGACAGTGTTGACTCTCAGACCTGTGATGTTTGAGTTGTATGATTGTTATAATACAAACAACATAGAGAGGCGAAGTGTCTGTGTGGGTGGAGTTGGCGAGTGATAGCCAGTCTGGCTGCCGTTTGAAGCTGTAATATAAGGACCGCCACCTGCAAGCTTCCCACTCTGATCGACGTCTGTCTACCTGCTGGTATACACAGATGACAAGTGGAAACCTATGACACGAAGATCCTCAGCAAACTGAAACCACGTTGTACCATCGCACTTAAGAGAAGCATGTATGTACATTATGATCATATTAGCATCCGCAGTTGAGTTGCGTCATTACTGTTCACTTGGTAGTGTTGACCGATGACATGCGTGCTGTGTGACAGGCCCTCTAAGCACCAGCCCCACTGATAAACTAGGGTGAAGCAGATAGGATTGGATTTGTTTGGGAGTGGAGTGGATTGTCACTGTCAGTGCCCTAGGTCGGTGATAATCTGGTTCTGTGAGTAAACAAATGGAGGAGCTGTCAGTCTCTTCTTGCTTGTACCCAAGGCAATGTCCAGTGTGTTCTTGCAGAAGGAAACGTAAGCTGCAGTTTTGATAAGCATGTCCTTATCATTGACATTTGCCTCATGCCCCAACAACAGAACACAACAGAGCTTGTGGATGCCTAACGTAAACAATAGGATAAGCTGGTGCCAGGAGGGAAAGTCAATGTTAAAATATACAACATATAACATGTATAAAAGTAGAAAATATTATTTAATAAAATCAACATCAGAATAGCGTTGTTCTTGTGGTTGATGACGGGGTTGTAGATTACACTATATCAATGTGACCATTGTGCTCGTAGAAAGTGTGTGTGTGGATGATGAAAGCAGAAGCAGGCTTAGTGGATAGGATTGGGGGAGGAAGCGTCAGAGAGAAGTAATGATTGAATGATTGATTACTAATGGAGGGCAGAGAGATGGGGGGGACGAAGACATCAAAGTCCGTCATTCATTTTGGCTCCCAGTGCCGTCATTCATGAATACTCACTTTAAATGCCTCAGCATACTAACTGACAAGCTAGGATCGAGGCCTGCCTCACAGACATCTCTGCTTGGATGACCAAGCACCACCTCCAGCTGAACCTCGCCAAAACAGAACTCCTCATCATGGATGACAAGCTCTCCCTCCCAGCCCACATTGCTGCGGTCTCCCAGTTGTGTAGATTCACCCTCTACAACATCCGGAAGATCAGGAGATACCTGTCTGAGCATTCCACCCCGCATCTAGTCCAAGCGCTCGCTGCTCGCCGGTCTCCCAGCATGCGCAACCCGCCCTCTCCAGAGGATTCAGAATACGTCGGCCTGTCCGCTCTTCAACCTACCCAGACGCTCCCATGTTACCCTGCTCCTTATCTCCCTCCACTGGCTTTCAATCATGGCCCGTATCAGATTCAAGACCCTGGTACTGACCTTCCGAGCGGTGAACGGGACAGCGCCCGACAACATCAAGTCTATGCTCCAGCATTACACCCCCACCCGCTACCTACGGTCTTCTTCTGACAACCGTCTGGTGGTCCCACCGCTCAAGAGCGCCCAGTACCAACACAAGCTCTTCTCCTGTCTGGCCCCCCAGTGGTGGAATCAACTCCCCACCTCCATCAGGGACACTGACTGTCTCCCCACCTTCAAAAAAAAGGCTCAAGTTGCACTTGTTTCCGGAGTACAACGGCACTAAGAAATGTTGGCTGGACCTGATGTGTCCTCCAGGATCACAATGACTCTTACTGAGAGACTTGTTGCTCTTGTTGGTTAATTATAGCTGACTTAAAACTATTGTACTTGCTGTGTAATATAATTTTGTTGCTTGCTTTTTTCCACAGGTAGACCTTAGCACTTTTCAAGGTTCATGTTGTTTAATTGTATCTTGTTTAACTACAAGCTCTAATGGTTCTTCCCTTTTGGACTTATTTAGTTTTTCACAATGTAGGCCTATGCTTCAAGTTTTGGTTATCCGAAATGTATCACACCGTATCATTGTCCTGGTGGTCAAAACATGCGACCAGCCTCCTCCCCACTTCAGTAGAGACCTGGGTATCAAACCCTAAACAAAATGACAACAGAACATTTGGCTGAACTCATCGTCACTGAGGAACGGAGCCAGAACAGGCTCCTGGTTAGGCTAACATCAAAACCACAGCACATTCTCACAAAATTTAAAACAGCCGTCTAGATCATGTTTACAATGAGGACGGTGACACTTTCCGGACTCTCTCACAGTGACAGCATATTGAGGGTGAAATAATCATCTACTTTGTGGGCTATTAAGCATTGAGTATTGTGTTGGTCTCGTATCATGTTAAGTAGTGAACTAAATAGTGTAACACATTAAGATAGGCCATCATTATAAAGCCGTTGATTTTCTGGTTCAACAATCTTTTGATAAAAAAAAACAGTCCCGACCAAAGCCTGCTCTGGTATCAAGGGGAAACATGTTCGTTATTTTACTAAACTTAATGAAATATTTCAAAATAGGAATCCCCGCCTACGCGGCGCACCTTTTGATGCAAATCCACCGTACACTGTGTCTGCGTTGTAAAGCTCCGAACGAATACGCCCCCTGGACTTCTTCCGGGAATCGAGAATCAGCTGTCAAAAAAACAAAACAACTGTTTTGTTCGTGGTAGGTCTAATTTCTAACATTAAATCAAGCACTTTTGTCATCGGTTTTTGGTAGATTCACAGTTCAGCACAAATTATTATACTTTTAGTTAACAATCAATTTTATGTAGTTCGTATATGATTGTTGGTGGTGGCAAACAGATCGTTGTGCTGGAGTTGTGGTCGGCTAGCTTACGTTAACGTAGACTACCTAGCTAGCTAACAAGCGTGAGCATAGCTAGCAGTGCTTGTGCTAGCAAGCTAAATTGCGTTACACTAGTAGCCACCTAGTTAACTAGCTAGCTAGTGCTGTGTTAACAACGCTGCGGTCCTACACTTACTAGATCGCTTCTGGTGGCTGATATATCCTGGTTGTATAACTAGTTAAGCTACAGTTTGCTTGATGTTGGACGTGCTGCTGCTAGCCAGCTAGGTTATCTGTATCGTATGTCAATCGATATCGTTAAATGATGACGTTTTAAATAGGTAAGTATAATTATCTCTGGCGAGTTAATAAAAATATATTGGACTGTTTTTAGGTTGTTCAAAGGCCGAATGGGTTGCTGTAGAGTTGCCAGCTAATGTAACTAGCAACGTTTTAATTGATCTTTCTGCTTTCCCAGATACTCACACGGGGCATGTGTACATTACGTAGTGCTACCCGTGAGCGTTAATTTAAATACCCGACAAGATGCCTGCGGTGTCCGCGGGGGTTAAGGAGTTGTACCTGTCAACATCTTTAGGAGAGCTCAACAAGAAGGCTCAACTCAAACCCGAGAAATTCAGCACCAGAAGGTTTGTTTTTCTTATAAGCCATATAATTGTTTGTCATAGCTGAAAGTGACTCATACAACAGCTTAACACATATAGAAATAGTGACGGAAATCTAGACAGTGTCGTGGATATAACAATGATATTTGTTGTGTGTTTGCTGTCCTGCAGCTATGTCCAGAGCGCTGGCAAGATATACCAGACGGCAGAAGAGTGTCGCCTTGATGGAGATGAAGAGAAAGCATATGTGCTTTATATGAAGTACCTGACAGTTCATGATATCATCAAGAAAAGACCCGATTTCAAGCAACATCAGGTAAGACTGTTCATACAGTTTGTGAACATTATGTAATGTTAACTTCAGAGAACCAAACTAAATTATCCAGTTTATTCAACCAGACCAAATACAAATTGAATATAAATTCAGGCCATTGTATTGTGATTTCATTAATGTAGTGGTGGAGGTTAGTGTTAAAGTAAAAAATAAATAATAATCTGTTACATTCCTTGACCCCTCATTATGTCCACAGGAGTTTTTCCTGTCTATGCTAGGGCCCACCAGCTTTAAGAAAGCCATAGAAGAAGCTGAGAAGCTGTCTGGAAGCCTTAAACTCAGGTGAGTGGCTCAAATCCAAACCCCTTATCCTCTGTAGAGACTTAACAGTCCATTAGTGTTTATGGTCTGTCTCTTATCCATGTACCTATGAACAGGTATGAGGAAGTGGAGGTTCGCAAAAAGCTGGAGGAGGATGAAAGGCAAGAAGAAAAGAAAAGGAGAGAGGAGAGGACAAAGAAAGATGGAGGGCAGGCCTCTCCCAAAGGCCTGACAGACATGAAGAAGGACTACAAGAAGGTAGGCATCAAAGATAACAGTCCTATTAAACTCCCCCATTAACGTTGTTGCTGCAATTTTTAATTATGTATGACGTAGATATGAGGTCAATTCAAAATACAAACCAAGTGAAGCATTTTTCTCCTGTGGACCGTGTTAATTATTAAGACACGGGTTGACTTATTCTTTCAGACCTGGAAGTGTTCTCAAAGTGTAGTTTAAATGATGTATCGTGTACGTTGTGTCTTAGGTGAAAGGAGAACAGAACAAGTTGAAAAATGTTCCATCAAAAGGTACAGAGAACATTGAAACTTGATCAAATGCTTGTTAGTTCCAGTGGAGTAGTTCTTTCTCTCCCTTGCGAACCCTTTTGACCGTGTATCTCCCTCTCACGTAGCTGCCGTGCCTGCAGGAGGGATCACCCCTGACAAGCTGTTCCACATGATGAAGGATCAGACCATGTCTCTTATTGTCATGGACGCCCGCAACTGCAAGGACTTTGAGGAGTCTCGCATTCAGGTCCCCACCCAGACTTGTATCAACGTGCCAGAGGAAGCCATCCGCCCAGGGTAGGGGAAGGAAGGGATGAGGATGGATGAAGTCCCACTCTTGGTACAGCTTCATGGATGGAGGATTGCCTGGGTGCTGCCATGTTGTAGGAAATCAACTTCTGTGTCTGTCCCCCCAGAATCACTGTGAACCAGATTGAATCAAAGCTTCCAGAAGCTTCCAGAGACCTGTGGAGACGCAGGGGCTTTGTGGACTACATTGTCCTGCTGGACTGGTTCAACTCTGTCAGCGATCTCAAGCTTGGCACCACACTGCAAAGCCTCAAAGATGCCCTCTACAAGGTAACGTGCGTGTGTGAGGAAGACTGTGGAGGGGAGATTGTCCCTAGTGTTGTGTTTTTCTCTGAGGTACAGTGTGTGTGTGTGTGTGTGTGTGTGTGTGTGTGTGTGTGTGTGTGTGTGTGTGTGTGTGTGTGTGTGTGTGTGTGTGTGTGTGTGTGGTCTCCACAGTGGGACAGCACCACCATTCTGCGTAGTGAGCCCATGGTACTGGAGGGAGGCTATGAGAACTGGCTGCTTTTCTACCCTATGTACACAACCAACTCCAAGGTCAAAGCCCCGAGACAAGTCACGGTCAACAACCTCCCCCAACGTGAGTAGCCCCATCACAACTAAACTGCTCGCTTTTCTTGGAAAGGAGAAACGATTGATGTCACTTAAGATGCAGGTGCTAGTAATGAGCGTTAGTTAATAGGTAATAATGTTAACGATATTAGTAAGGGTCAGGGTTATCGTAATATAAGCGTTAGTTCATGGTTAATAAGGCCCTTCTAAGATGCGTATTTACACTGTGTTAATAAGACTTCCTAACTTTTACCTTATCTATAAACTAATTCTAATTGGAAGCACCTAAAGTCTAAAGTGTTACAAAACAATTGAGCAGCACTGTACGTCATGTTGTATTATGTGTGTGTTGACACCAGTGAACTTCAGCTATCCATCCCTGGAGGAGCCCAAGCCTCCAACGCCCCCTCCCCCAGAGCCAGAGCCCCAGGTCCAGCCCCAGGTCCAGCCCCAGCCCCAGGTCCAGCCCCAGGTCCCCCTCCAGGTAAATGGAGCCCCCTCAGTAGAGCAGTTCCACCCTGAGCCCCCATCCACAAGGACAGAGAGCCTGCCGGACGCCACAGATTATCCTGTCACAGCATCCTCACTCTCTGGAGTAGACCTCACCAAGAAGGGCCCAAACCGAGGGTCAGGCAGCACCACCGGCCTGCCTGCTGCCGCTGTCAAACCCATTCCCCAGGTAACGTGCTCTGTTTCACCTGTCTGTCTGTTTATCCAACTGTCACAGTTCAGCTAGTTCAGGGGTGTCAAATCCTGGTCCGCTGTCCTGTACGTTTTAGACGTTTCCCTGATCCAGCGCACCTGATTCAAATGAATGATTCAGGCTTCTGCTGAGCTTGATTACGATCCATTCATTTGAATCAGGTGTGTTGGAGCAGGGAAACATCTACAATTTACAGGACAGTGGCCCCGGAGGACCAGGATTTTACATCCCTGATCTAGTTCATCCTGAGAGAGGTTAGAACTAGGAACACACTTGAGTCCTTCAGTCGCTTTTCCCACTGACGTCCCATTGGTGTCCTCGTTCGCAGATTGATCGCACCAAGAAGCCCTCCGTGCGGGTGTCTGACATCTCCAAACCCAGCCAGGACGGTCTGCCGTCTCAAAACGGCCCCTCAGTCCCCGACCGCTCGGTCAAACCACACTTCGGCTCCGGCGTCACTCCGTCCGACGACCAGGACCGTTGTCCGGAGGAGGAGGGAAGGGACGGTGATCACCAGGAGAAACTGAGCGGGGAGAAAGAAAGGCAGGAGAGAGCGGAGGGCGAGAGACATAGGAAGGAAGAAGAGGAGAGAAAGTACCAGGAGAGGAAGAAACTGGAGAGGCAGAAAGCAGAGGAGGAGGAGGAGTCGAAGGAGGGTAGGGGCGGGGAGAAGAGAGGGAAGGAGTCAAACTCAGACACACCCACCAAGAGTGCATCTCTGGACTCTCCTGCTCCCAACCGCATCATCACTGAGATTAAGGTCAGTGTCTCTGCTTCCAGACATTCAACACCACTATACTCAAGTTTGGTACTTGGTTCTAAACACTAATTTATTCCTGGTGGAACTACACGGACTGGATAGGATTAGTAGAAGTTTATAGAAATGTTAATGACATTTATTGACATCTGCTCGAAATCAGTTTCAGAAGGGGTGAGGGATTGGTTTTAGCCATGCAGATTCTCCTCATATTGTACCTGTCATTATTACACATGTGACTGAAGCACAGAGTAATAGGTGTCTCCCAACAGCTTAACATCTACCTGTGATTGGAGGAGGTCGTCACATGACCCCTACACGGTCAGGTCCGTTCATGCCCACATGGTTGATGAGGCCTGTGAGGATAGCAGTGTACTTAATCCCAGCTCCTCTATTGAACATCTAAAATGCTGAGAATCTCATCCCACATCCAGACCATCTATTAATGCCCAGTCCATCAATTCATTTGATCTCCATTAGCAAACACTTAAAAGCCAAATGATGTCAGCTGTCTTCTGTCCTCAACCTCAGGGTCCCCAGAAGCCTAGTAGTGAACTAAAGAGCGGGACCCAAAAATCAAGGATTTTTAAAGATAGAACTGCTGATGACTATGACAAACCCAAGGTATATCAACACTCTACCAATGGTGTTGATCACGGCATGTTTTTTAAAAGTGCTTCCGTCTATTTGACAATTCCCATCTAAGCTAAGACATATAGATTGCATGTTGAAAAATGTGGCCCACAATAGACTCTTGGGATGTTTGTCTCCCTCCCCTCTGATGACATCAATAGAGCTTAACCATACTCCGCAAGTTCCGCCCTCCAAATCTCATGAAGGAGCTGAAGACGCCTGCATTGCAATGTTATTGTTTGCCTTCCCAGCCCGCGAGCAGTGTCTAGAAGTTGTGTGTATTGCTGAAGAGAAGGATGTGACCCGAAGTGTGTGTGTGTGTGTGTTGTGGAGTAGAGGGACGTGTGCTAAACTGTGTGTGTGTGCCCCACAGCGAGAGCCGCTGACCAGAGCCAGAAGTGAGGAGATGGGGAGGAGTGTCCCAGGCCTGCCTGACGGCTGGATGAAGGTGCAGCTGACATTTACATTACATTTACATTACATTTAATAATTTAGCAGATGCTTTTATCCAAAGCGACTTCCAAGAAAGAGCCTTACAAAAAGTGCATAGGTCAATGATCATAAACAACGAGATAGTCCCAATAAACATTGCGGGAAGCCAAACATATCAGCATACATTGTGATAAACAACCAAGTGCCAATGGAAAGAAACATAAGAGCAAGTAGTTAACCTCACCTAGCTTCACCTCACGATCACAGTAAAGACTCACGACTTTCTGAAGCTCCCAATTCCACATCATCTAATCCTGCTCTCCTCTCTGCCAGTTCCTGGACATCGTGACCGGTACGTACCGGTACTACCACTCTCCCACCAACAGGGTCCACCTGTACCCCCCTGAGGTGAGCGTCCCCCAGACCCCGCCCTCCACCCCGCCCATGGCCAAACAGAAACAGGCGCACCCTGCCGAGCCGGAGCCCAGCCAGGAATGTGAGCGCGAGCAGTCCAAACTGAAACGTTCCTACTCCTCGCCTGACATCAGCCAGGACCTGAGAGAGGACATCCAGAAGAAGGCCGTCGCCACTGTAGCCACACCCGCCATCAACAGAGACACCAAGTAAGTGGTAGGACGGACGCCCATGCCCGCCGCCTCTTTTAAGCCGAGCGTAGATGTAGACGTCATAGACCTGCTGTCGGCTGCGTGTGACGCCCTCCGTCTGACCTTCCCAGGCCTGCCACTAACGTCTACGCCAAGGTGGAGATCACTCGGCCGTCGGCCGCCAAGATACGCAACTTGAACCCCGTGTTCGGCGGCATGGGCGCTTTGCTGACCGGCCTGCGTAACCTAGGTAACACGTGCTACATGAACTCCATCCTGCAGTGTCTGTGCAACACCCCTGCCATGGCTGAGTACTTCAACAACAACTACTACCAGCAGGACATAAACAGGTCAGGACTCCTGTCGGGAGCCACTCCTTAACTAGAGTTACGCTGAGAAATTGCGTTGTTATGTCTGTGGTGGTGGTGGTCTGACCCAGTCCCCCCTGTGTGTGTGTGTGTGTTTGTGTAGGGCCAACATTCTGGGCCATAAGGGGGAGGTGGCGGAGGAGTTTGGGGTCATCATGAAGGCCCTGTGGTCAGGCCAGTACAAGTGCATCAGCCCACGGGACTTTAAGATCACCATTGGGAAGATCAACGATCAGTTCTCTGGTTACGAGCAGCAGGACTCCCAGGAGCTGCTGCTGTTTCTCATGGACGGCCTGCACGAGGACCTCAACAAGGTAGGGACGCCTCGCGGACACTCCGGGGGGTTGGTAACATGTTTATATCTTGTTTTGTTGTACCGCATGTACATTTATTTGTCAACAGTCTTAGGACAACTATGCTATTGTAGGACATGCCTAAAATAGAGTCTGAAGTCGTGAATGGAAAAAAGACCTTGTGGGTTGCTCATCCCAGATGTAGAGGAGCCAGACCCTACTGTAGATGGCAGACAGATCCTACTGTAGATTGCAGACAGACCCTACTGCAGATGGCAGACAGATCCTACTGTAGATGGCAGACAGACCCTACAGTAGATGGCAGACAGATCCTACTGTAGATGGCAGACAGACCCTACAGTAGATGGCAGACAGATCCTACTGTAGATGGCAGACAGACTCTACTGTAGATGGCAGACAGATCCTACTGTAGATAGGAGCTAGACTGACACATCTTCAATATAGACTTAAACTGGAACTGATCTATGTCTGGGAAAAGCACCACTAAGATGTACATATTTTGGCTTCAATTTACAACATTTATTTTTGATTTCTTCTTTTTTTTTATTGGGTTTCATTTTGATGGCAATATTAGAGAGTAAGTAAACCTTTGTGCTTGTCTTCCTGAAGCACCATGTGTGATCGAGTGAGGGTGATCTTGTGAGAGCGTGTGGTGTATATGCTGTCCACTTTGATTCTCCTGTCGGGTCCCTTTTGCATGTGGACCCAGAACACACCTCATCGCCTGTACTGATCCGTCCTGTAGCGACCTCATGCTCCACATGGGTTCATGTGATAGTTTAGGGCTGAAAAAAAACATAATTTCAGATGTAGTTTAGTTTTTTTCTGAGATGGACTTGAACATCATTATGAAGCCAGTATTAGTTACCCTGTATCATCTCAGTCCAGGCTCCTCTTTCCTCCATGAGCACCAATATGAAAAGTCTGGAGCTCACCTCTCCAACTAAGCACCTAAAACATGGAAGAGATGAGGAACGAGGCTCATGGGTTAGAAGCGTACCTGGGTTAGAAGCGTACCTGGGTTAGAAGCGTACCTGGGTTAGAAGCGTACCTGGGATAGAAGTGGACCTGGGTTAGAAGCATACCTGGGTTAGAAGCGGACTTAGGTTAGAAGCGGACCTGGGTTAGAAGCGGACCTGGGTTAGAAGCGGACCTGGGTTAGAAGCGGACCCGGGTTAGAATCGGACCTGGGTTAGAAGCGGACCTGGGTTAGAAGCGTACCTGGGTTAGAAGCGGACCTTTGTCTGTGTGCATTTTCCACATGTGCTTTCCATCTCATAACATTACCTGTGGGCTGATGTGCCCGATGTGTCCAGCCTTGCCTCGTCCATCATGTCTCATGGTCAAGACTAATTAATGAGATATTAATTAGTGAAGGGCTGACACGTCACCTGACTCCACCCCCACCCCCACCACACACAGGACGTTACTGTACATACACTGTAAACATGTTCTTTATTTACCCTCCCGGTAAAAGTTAAAGAAAACATTCCATACTATACATGGGGTGTGACAACAGAGCTGTAGAAACACTCAGTATTTTACGGTGCCTTCTTACAGCTGTGGAAGCCCAACTCTGCATTTTGTGTTACTCTTGGCCATTACCTTCCTCATAAATGTGTCAAAACATCAAACTGAATCAGGAAAGCACTCAAGAGAAGCAAGTCTTGAATGCTCTAACTTAGCCTCCGTAGCAACGTTAGCATGCAAAGTTAACATTAGCATGTTAAGCTAACGTTGAAATGTTCTCCTTGCACGCGTCAGGCAGACAACCGGAAGCGGTACAAGGAGGAGGAAAACGACCACCTGGATGACCAGCGCGCAGCAGACCTGGCATGGAGCAAGCACAAGCTACTCAATGAGTCCATCATCGTGGCGCTGTTCCAGGGACAGTTCAAGTCCACCGTGCAGTGTCTCACCTGCCACCGCAAGTCACGCACCTTCGAGACCTTCATGTACCTGTCGCTGCCCCTTGCCTCCACCAACAAATGCTCCCTACAGGTGAGTCAGAGGGCATGTAAACACACACTCACACAGGCACTGCCGTGTAACGACTGTTGATGGTTGTGTTGAAGACGGAACGGTTTGTTTAGTGTGCGAGTAAGCCTTTTGTTGCGCTCCAGGACTGCCTGAAGCTGTTCTCCAAGGAGGAGAGGCTGACTGACAACAACAAGGTGTTCTGCAGACATTGCAAAGCCCACCGAGACTCGACCAAGAAACTGGAGATCTGGAAGGTTCCTCCCATTCTGCTGGTGCACTTAAAACGGTTTGTAAACACACCAGACCAGATTCCAGGGCGGGAAAAAACTCAATGTTATCACACTGATACCAAAGTACTAAAAGTATCTTTGAGAGATGATTCATACGTTACCAGAATGTACTGAGATTTGCACAACTAGCTAAGGCATTAACCGTCCGGCCTCTTGGTAAACATGCACCGCTCAATAGGGTAGTGAAAGACGCTTAGAAACACGACACATCGGATGACACGTTCCTCAATGCTTGTCGGCTCCTTCTATTTTGTCACTGACGTTGACCCTGAGCTGTCGTGGTATGGTAGCTTCTCCTACGAGGGACGGTGGAAACAGAAGCTGCAGACCAGCGTGGACTTCCCTCAGGAGAGTCTGGACCTGGCCCAATATGTCATTGGACCCAAGCAGAACCTCAAGAGATACAACCTGTTTGGAGTGTCTGTGAGTACCCCTAAACCTTCTTCTTCTCTTGATTCTTGATTGAGTCCAGCTGAACCTGGGACGCGCTAGATGGGTGACCCCTAGCTAAGAGAGTTAACCTGCGGTTTCCCTCTCTTGCTGACAGAACCACTATGGGGGTCTTGACGGAGGTCACTACACCGCCTACTGTAAGAATGCCCAGAAACAGCGCTGGTACAAATTTGATGACCATGAGGTGTCTGACATCTCCACCTCTTCTGTGAAGTCCTCCGCTGCCTACATCTTGTTCTTCTCTACTCTGTGAAGCACCAGGGGGGACATGGGCACCCCAGAAGACTCGACTTACTGAGCCAGCGCTGCTCTGAGCAACAAGCTGCTTTCTGCTTACAGCTCTGACATAGGACCCGGTGAGAAGACTTGCAGACTTGCAGAGAGGACGAAAGTGTGCGTGTGTGAGTGCGTGTGCAAGAGTGAGTGTGCGTTGTTGTGTTTGTGAGAGTGTGGGTGTGTGAGCTCGCGTGAAAAGAGTGTGTGAGAGTTAGACATGTGCTGGGATGTGTATTCCAGCATGCCTCTGAGAGAGAGAGAGAGACAGACAGAGGGAGGGACGGACGGAGAGAGGGACTGACAAACAGACAGTTGGGGAGAGACAGAGATGTAGACACAGTCTGAAACTAGATGATTCCATAGCTGTTAAAACGTGTCTATTTAAATTACTGACAGTAGAGAAAAGTACCTTTAACACACACATACACACTGCTGCCAGACTAATACTACAGAATAAGATGCATACCAAGACTAGAACCCAAACTTCACCGCCATCAAAGTTGTCGTAGAGCTGAGATCCACGTTAAATACTGTCTCACGGTTCTGTCTCAAACTCTGTCAATTTTGACGGCATCCTTGTTTAACAGACATCGCTTTTGCGTGTGAATAGACCATATTGAATCGTTGGCAGAGATTGTTGTCAGATGTACATAGCGACTGCTGACCTTGCACATTAAACATGTACAAACTGCAGATGAAGAGGATGCCTGTTTATTTATAAAGTGACCAAATTCTTTCATTTTTTCCTTAAATTTTGGGGTCGAGTCATGACTAACCATTGGATTTGAGAAATGTTATTCATAGCAAAATTCCTGTCATCTGATCAAATAAAAGATAAACACTGACCTCTAGTGTTTTGCACAGGCTACTTTATGGCATTCTGTTGATGTAATTTGGATTTAAGAGATGGGCTCTCCTTATTAGGCTGGTCAGATAGTTCTAACGTAACATTCTTTGGAAATCTAATTGATGTGCTTCCTTGATATGCAACATTTTAAAGTGGTTTCTAAACTAATGTGTGACTTGTACTCGGTCACTTCGATTCTGAACAGAACTATAATTAAAACTGTTCTTTGTTAACCAGCTTAAACTCTAAATCAATTTGTGAGTTGGTGATGAGTTTCAGCTGTCAAACACAATACTTAATTAACACAGTAATTGAGTATACACCATAAGACAAAGGTAATTTTGGCAATTCGGTTACTGAGAGTCTTATACTCTGGAAATACGGTTTTGTAACTGGTACGTGACCTGACCAAATTTTTGGGGGGTGAAGAAATATTACAGTGAATCTGTTAGGGGTACAAGGCAGTGAGCTTGTTCATTAATATGATTGTGTGCCGTTGTCATGAATGACCTTATGAGCCAAATGGTTTAACCTTCCTTAACCGGAGGAAGCAGAAATGATACTCATGACACTATGAGCCTCTTATGTCTCTGAATAATATTTCCTGGTCTAGCATGGCATTGGCATTTTGGCATACAGTATATACAGCGTTTATTTTCTTTTATGTTGATTTAATTTCTATGTTAATGCTCTCTTTCATGTATAGCACTTGTATTAACCTCAAACTCATAAACATAAATATTATGTACCATTTATTAAAAGGCTCAAAACAAAATGATACTAGTGTTGTCATATTTTCCATACAAATAGTGTATCAATATAAATTCCATGACATATTTGGGTAGTTATATTTTCCATTGAGATTTATTCTGAAATGACAAAACCACCAGAACACTAATTCATCACATGGTTCTCTGACAGAAAGGTTTGACATAGAGCCTGTGCCATGGATAATTAACACTCGATTGAGGGGTTTAATCAGATTGGTTAGAAAGGTCCAACTATAACCATAACTCCAGGTATGACAGTTAACAAATGAATATACTACCTACAACCCTAAGCACCCATGGTTGCTGTCAGACACTGGGACGTTTCCACTAAGAGGGCATCTGGATTGCTGGTCTGTTTTGGTTTGGATCCCAGCAGGTAAATCAGAGCCCAGAGATGTGGATGTTGGGGTAAGGTTACAGTCCGGGGACGTCGGGCCTGGTGAAGGGCCTGCGGCTGTACAGCAGGATGTAGGTGTTGGGGGACTGGACCAGGAAGTCCTGGATCTCTGTGACAGTTGTGTCATCAAACCGGTGCCAGGCATGGGACAAGGTGCTGTGGCACAGAGCTGTGTAGTGACCCATGTCCAGATCCCCTGTGTGGTTCTGAGGAGCAAATATACAATACAGACACACTTCACCCGAAATGTAAACTGGTGTGTGACTGTTAGTGTGTGAGTACTCACCACCACAGCATACAGGGAATAGCTGGTGTAGAGTGCTGACGGAGAGGTCAAGAATGGAGACAAGTCCAGATTGTCCATTGAGAAGAGGACGTTAGTCCTTAACTTTTTCTTTTCTGTCCCATGGCAACCAAAACTGTAAGTACATTATGATTATGATGAGAGACAGACATTCAAGTGAACTTAATGCAACCAAGATTTTAAGACGCTATACTATTCTGTGGCTGTTGTGTTTGGGTACAATGTTGTTGTTTATCACACTTGTTTAGCGAATGTTGTTGTTTAGCTCTACACCCACCGCTTGAGGTGAAGCATGAGGATCTCTGGAGGTTTGGATAGAGTGGTTATTACTGCTGTATCTCTCTTGATCCCACACTCTGTACACAGCTTCTGGTCTCCACCTGTCAGAGTGCTCTGTTGGAAGAACAGAGACAAGCAGTCCTGCAGAATGGACACAAGACACAAGGAGAGTTAGGGGCAGGGTCATGTAAATATAGTCAGGGTTATTAAAGGATAGTTCTGGTCAGGGAAAGTACAAAATGATCAAGGTCAAGGTTACAAAAGGATAGTTTGCTTTCTCTGATCAACTCCAGTTTTTAAGTCCAGATTATAGTCAGAAATAGTTTAAATTCTGTCAAACGAGCAGTTGGTATTATCACTGCCTGTACTCTGCCAGAGGCAGGTTAGGGTTAGCCAATAATGAGATTACAGCTATATGTGACATAGTAAAGTTAGCCCAACAATTGAAATGCCAGTACTATGGTCTGCACCCTATCTCACACAGTGATAAACAAGTACATTTCTTATCTGAAGACAGCTTAACCCACACCTGAAGAGAGCACTTGTACACATCTGCAGGCATGGGCAGGGACAGTATGGTGAAGACTTGGTTGCTCTGCCCCTGCTGGTCACAGCGCATGCACAGTGTCACATAACTCAGCTGTCCCTCAAACAGACGTGTGATGATGGTGGACTCCCCACCAGGGGACTTCCTGCCATGACGGCTGGAGAAGCGTGTCGCTCCCTTCTGCAGGACAGAGACACAAAAACTTACACCGCCACACACGTGATGAGTCGCCGCCGGCTTGAGTGAGGCCGTGTCTACCTTTTTGAGGTCGTCGTGGAGGGCGTTCAGCAGGAACAGCAGCAGCTCCTGAGCATCCTGCTGGGAGTGATTGTTGAACTGAGGGTGGAGAGAACTCACCATGGACCTCAAATCCCCTGGGACGTAGCTGGGGCTCTGGCCCAGCCACACCTCCTCCAGCAGGGTCACAAATACCCTCACAACCATGCTCTCGTGCCTGGATGAAAGGAAGGAGAGAGAGATGCACAGACCACCGTGTTTTAGCTAATATTCTTCAGTTAGGGGTGATAAAATGATACTTTGTGGTTGCTATGTCACAGAAAGATAGAGACACGACACAAACCCACACACTTGGATCCGTCTTACTTGGCCAGCTCGGTTTGTGTGTGGCGGCTGAGAAGGTATTCCACCAGGGGAACAGTCGAGCAGAGACACTGTAGAACAGCATTCATGTAGCAGGAATTTCCTGAATTTATCAGTCCACACACTCCAGCTTTCCTGCTCATTGGCACACCCCACAGAGAGCTGGCCCCCTCCTCCTCCATGCACATCACCAGATCACGACTGCTCTGGCCCAAACTGCAGAGCCAATCAAGACACAAGACAGTTTTGAGAGAGTAAGAGAGGAGGTTTAGCTGAAAAAAGGGGCAAGACATCTACCCTGTGTCTGGTCTCTCTTTGGAAGGTGCAAATGAAGGTACACCTCCCAGGTCAGAGAACAACTTTGTCAGTCTCCCTTCCATGCCAGTGAGGCCCGACAGAAGCCTGGGCATTAAGCCATTAACTCAATGCCCAGGAGAGGAGCTCATAAACCAGGCCGCCACGGCAGGTGAGCACGGCTGAGGAAGGCATCAGAAACTGGCTAAGGACCAACACGTGTCAGAGAAGAGGAAAGAGATCTGTGCTACACAACCACTGTTTGTTTCTAAACAACCTCAGAGCAGTTCTCAAGCTAAAATACATTCTCTGACCCACCTGAGCACTTGCTGTGAAGATAAAATCACCCATGTGCTTCTTCAGTGTGTGACTGCAGCTAAAAGAACTGTGTCGTGGCAACCTGTCAACACTGACACGTTTAGTGATCACAAAGGGACCATCTAGGGTTTTACCATGTGTTTTTTTGTGTGTGTTTTTATTTAATACTTAGTGAATCGCGATTGTGTGAATAAAATGTATATTCAAACTGCCAGCAGAAAGTGCAGGCAAAAAAATCTAAAATAAAAATGAGAATACATGATGTCAGCATTTTGAAAGCAATTCAATGTGCTGCTTCAGTCGAGTGAAACTCAACATACCTCCCATCATCATCATCCATCTTGCTGCATGTGCTGGTATGAGTCTCCGCTTTGATGACACCAGGTGGTCTTTATGATATCATACTGTAGTATTTGAAGGTCAGAACCATCTGTTAGAACTAATCGGAGGTTCTGTTGCAGGCACAATGACATCATGCACTGACATCACAGCATCTAAAAACTGATCTCACAGTATCTTGTCTTTTTAAATAATCTCAGTTAACTGTAACTATAATTATAAAACAACAACTTATGTTCTTACTCTAATTCTAATATGACCAAACGACACCCTACTAACCCTGACCCAACCATAACATGATGCCTGACCAAAAATTATTCATTGGGAATATATTTTATCGGGGAAAATTTGGAAAAACACTCGGACTCAACATTGTAAGAAGATATATATATATTTTTTTGTATTTTGAATAAAATTGAATTGCATTTAACCTCGGTCCCTAACGCAACAGATTGTCACATTGATGTCGAACGTTTACTATGAAATCAACTTGACCTTGGTTATGATTTATAGGCTATTCCCATAGAGTTAATAGGGCTATTCCATGTGAAGTCTGATGGAGTTACATTTTGTATGAGACCACCTTACCTGCGGAGGGCAGCAAACGCTGTTAAGCATCTAGTTTGTCTAAAAGGAAAACAAGAGGAAGAAGCCTTGCTTGTAGTCTGCCGGAAGAAAAAGAAAACAAACAGCTTGCGTCTTTTATTATTTTACGGATGTCTTTGAGAAAATGCTTTTCACAACATGCACTGAAAAACTGACTCAATGTTACGAGCGGTACCGGGAATATGTCACGAAAAATCCAGCAGCAACTGCACAGCTAGAGAGTGCGGTCCGAACCTTGTCCTATCTGATTGCAGGTGAGTTCCGCTGTCTAGATAGATCCAACTATACGGACTTAAGTTATAATGAGAGTGCATTAGGGTGTAAAATAACTCGAATGATCACGTCGTTCTTTTCGTTCTGCTTGGTCCATGTAGCTAGCTAGAACTAGTTCGATTGCAGAGCCTGTGACAATAGCGGCAGAATGTTTACTAGCTACAGGTGGTATCTGTTATAGCTAGGTACAGCCAATGTCCAGGTTCTCTTTATAACTCAAAACGGGTTGTCAGCCTTCGCCCCAACTAAATGCGGTCTTTATCTATGAAGTGATAATTAGACAAACACACCGGTTTTAGTTCCCCGGCCTTCTGCACTTTTTTTCATTGTAATCGTTTAACTGCTCAACATATATGTACGTGGTAATGCATTTGTAAAAGCTGTGAATATTGCTCCTAATCAACATGTGCGTCATTGTAGCGACATTCAATGTCGTCAGTCAGTACAGAGGGCTAACCTAACCTATGCAAGCAAATCATTGACATAATATTTTGAATTTTAAAATGCATTGAATACTTCATATTTAAATTTAAACACCACCGAATTTGTTGGTTCTGAATTAACCTCCTAAATTAATATTTCAATTTTAATTTCAAGGATATTTATTTCAATTAAATATTAATTTATTTCAATGTACAAAAAAGAAAAGAAATCAGATCCAAAATGTCAAGGTTTTGAAATTCAGGTTGCTGAAATTCGAACAGTACAATTCTGATCCCCAAAATAAATAATAATTCAATCTTCAGAAATTCAAATAGAACAAAATTCAGGATGCTCAAATTCGAATGGTGAAATTTATATCCTTGCTGCGATGTGTGACTGATCTGCATGTATGCACGTATTCAAGTTTTGGGGATCTGAATTTTACTGTTCGAATTTGAGCAACCTGAATTTGCAATCCTAGAATTTTGGGATCAGATTTTTTCTTTTTTTTTTTACATTGAAATAAAATAATATTTACATTTTAAAGAGGTTAATTCAAAACCAACAAATTTGGTGGCGTTTAAAATACAATATTAAGTATTCAATGCCTTTTAAAATTCAAAACATTGTCACTGATTTGCTTCCATACTAACTAGCTTTGTTTTAGTTCCGATAGAACTGCAGCTCCTCATATTGTCAGGCATGGTATTCCACTGACTTATGGCTTTTACAGAAAAATCTGAATTCCCAAATACAGTTTTTGGCCTTATTAATCAGCCAGTTTAGCAGGCCTTGTGAACGTGCAGTCATTGTTATATTTAAAATCAAATAGAAAAGGATAAAGAGACAAACATTCTCTGTAAAAGTGTTATAAAGTTATATCAACAATTACATTAACGATATGTGCTTTTTTGACTCATTCTAAGGGAGGTTTACAGACTGCCATGAAATCTCTGAACTAGGTAAGTGAGCTTGTCAGTTTTACACTTATACACTACAATCCCACAAAGTAAAGCAGTCATTTTATATCATAGTCCAGTAAACCAGATTGTAAATATGATAACAAACATGAAACAGACGGTCAATATAACAGTTAACATACAACACAAAATAGTTTAGAGGTTATGTAGTGAGAACAGGTCTACGAGGCTATCAACAAAGTATTCAGCAGCTGTTACAGCTGGGTTACAATGGAATATGTTTGTATCTTTTCACAGTTTTGGTATTCTTTTGGGTCTGTTCTAGTATACACGGCTTCCAATCTGTTGGTGTTGCTGAATGATGGCATACTGCGTAAAGCACTTTGTCGCACGATACCTAGGGTGAGTGCATCCTCACTTTAGTCCTGGGTGCTTACCCTCTTCAATCCTTCTCCTTTCCCCCGAACAGTCCACACCATATACTTACAATAGGGTGTGGTTATTTTTAATGAATTATTTCAGCAAAAGATCCTCACGTGGCTATCTGCACTGGAGTATGTGGAGGTCTTTGTGGAAATGGGTGCCACTAAGCAGTGGGGTGAAGGTGGGCGCTGGCTGGTCATTGGGATCATCCACATCCTGAAGTATGACTTCTGTTATAATAATAATGATAGTAACTGCAGTGATTTAGAATGGTTAAATATATTGTGCATCCGTTTTTGTGTTAAAGGTTATTGCATCAATTATAAAAATGTTGACAATCTTTTTTATTTTTACATTTCCCATAACTTTTGTCATCCATAGTTGTTATATTTTTCACAGTAGCTTTCAACACCACCACTTCCTTATTTTACAGAGCAGTCTTGCGCATCCAGCTGCTCTTTTGGTACAAATCAGGAATTCAGACTTCACCTCCTATAATACCCCTGGACAGAGAAGCAGGTCTCAGAAACCAAGGTCAGAGTTCTTTACTAATAGTAACACAAATTAAAATACTATTCCAAAATCTTTATTGGGATCAGTAATACATAAAAATGGTACAGTGATTAATGTCGGAACTACATTAAAGTAGATATTATGAATATTCTTTTACATGCTTTGTCTGTCCATATGTATAACCCTTTCAAAGAATGTTACCCAAGAGTCAAACTCAAAGACGAGGATGAATAGAATATTAAAAATCTTTCCTTCTGCATGTCCTTTACAGACACAGAACATGGTGATCACCCTGAAGACCCATCCTTTGTAGGGCAGCGGTCAGGACGTGTGATCAGACCACTTGGCAGCAGTAAGACAGGCAGCTTTCATACTAAAAGGGCAGCTGATATTTAGGTTTTTGTTGTTATCATTTAATATACAACTAGTTGGATGGGGCAAAATGATGAACAAAGGGGCCCTTTAAAATGGTGATTTGTCGATGATTCCTGAAAATCTTGAGAAGGAAACTAAACAAAAAGTGGTCATAAAACAGTCATTTACTACTTTCAGGTGATTTGGGGATGTTCACTTAAATATTAACAATGTGGATTTAAGACTAACTTCTCACTTCTGCAGACTACAGTATATAGAACCTACATCAAGCACCTTGTGCGAAAACATGACAGATTGTTTTCACGTGTCTCTCAGCGCCCCCTCTGCACACCAGGCTGTGGGAGGCGCCTGGCAGGGAGAGGAGGCAGGACTGTGAAGACCCTCCTTCTGCTCCAACACAGCTGGGTTTCCAGGAGACCTTGGCAGAGTCTCTCTTTATTGGACGCCCACTCGTGCACTGTATCCTTCCTAAGCAGTCTGTCGCTGTATCCATGGTTCAAGCCTTGGAAACGCAAAATAGTTTCTCTTACAGACCCGTTCTGTAGATTATAGACTATGCATTGTATCGAAAGTTACAAGCATTGGTAGATTGTCTTTGTGAGTTCAATGTTTTAATTGAGAATTTAACCTAAAACAGGCTAAGAAGGTCAAGAATACAGATACGCCTGACAACCACTAGGTGGCGCTCAGAGTGCTTGAGTAGAACGAGTCAGACCAACTTTTCATGACTAAAATCACTGTCACAACATCAATCAGGGAAACACTGTGAAAATTGGCTCCATTTGAAAAACTGGTCCGTTGTGCAGAGTTTGTTGGATTAGACAAATTGAGGATTGACTGACTTTTTATATCTCAACGGATTATAGTTTATTTTTATTATATTTGTCTATGATGTGCCTCGAAAAACTGGGGTTTTACATGAAAATTATGATAAGTGTGAATACTGTAGTTGAAATGAACAGGGAGCAAAGAAAGCGGGAGGCTGATGATTATAGTTATTTTGAATACGTACAGTGCCCTCCAAAAGTATTGGAACAGTGAGGCCAATTCCTTTATTTTTGCTGTAGACTGAAAACATTTGGGCTTGACATCAAACGATGAATGTGAAACCAGAGATCAACGTTTCAGCTTTTATTTCCAGGTATTTACATCAGGATCTGATGCACAAATTAGAAAATATCACCTTTTTGTTCGAACCCACCCATTTGTCACGTGAGCAAAAGTATTGGAACATATGACTGACAGGTGTGTTTTGTTGCCCAGGTGTGTCCTATTACATACATTATTCAATCAATAAATACCACTGAATGTCTACACTCAGGTTCAGATTGGGTAAGATAGGTTTTGTCTATGCAGACTGTATTCAGAGGTGAAAACAACATGAAAACCGGAGCGCTGTCTTTGGGTGAAAAACAAGCAATTGTGAGTCTTAGAGAAGATGGAAAATCAATCAGAGCCATTGCAGAAACATTGGCCATAGCCAGTACAACCATTTGGAATGTCCTGAAGAAGAAGAAAACTACTGGTGTACTAAGTAACAGACGTCGAACAGGTAGACCAAGGAAAACATCAGCAGTTGATGACAGAAACATTGTGAGAGCTGTAAAGAAAGACCCTAAAACAACTGTTAGTGAGATCAGCAACAACCTCCAGATGGCAGGAGTGAAGGTATCACTATCTACTGTTCGCAGAAGACTTCATGAACAAAAGTACAAGGGCTACACCAGAAGATGCAAACCACTCATTAGCAAGAAGAATAGGAAGGCCAGGCTGGAATTTGCCAAAAAGTACAGAGATGAACCTCAAAAATTCTGGGACAAAGTTTTATGGACTGATGAGACAAAGATTAACTTTTACCAAAGTGATGGAAAGGCTAAAGTTTGGAGAAAGAAAGGAACTGCTCATGATCCCAAACACACAAGCTCATGTGTGACACACGGTGGAGGTAATGTCATGGCTTGGGCTTGCATGGCTTCTTCTAGGACGGGCTCATTAATCTTCATTGAGGATGTAACACATGATGGCAGCAGCAAAATGAACTCGGAAGTCTACAGAAACATTTTGTCTGCCAATTTAAGGAAAGATGCAACCAAACTGATTGGCAGAGCCTTCATCATGCAGCAAGATAACGACCCAAAACACACTGCCAAAACAACAAAGGAGTTCATCAGGGGCAAGAAATGGAAGGTATTAGACTGGCCAAGTCAATCTCCAGACTTAAACCCTATAGAGCATGCATTTTACCTGCTTAAGAGGAGACTGAAGGGAGGAACCCCACAAAACAAACAACAACTGAAAGAGGCTGCAGTGAAAGCCTGGGAAAGCATCAAAAAGGAAGAATGCAAAAGTTTGGTGACGTGAATGGGTCACAGACTTGCTGCAGTTATTGAAAGCAAAGGATTTGCAACTAAATATTAAGTCTTATTCACTTAAATATGTTTTAAGTATATCTGTTCCAATACTTTTGCTCACATGACAAATGGGTGGATTCAAACAAAATGTGATATTTTCTTAGTTGTGCATCAGATCCTGATGTAAATACCTGGAAATAAAAGCTGAAACGTTGATCTCTGGTCTCACGTTCATTATTTGATGTCAAGCCCAAATGTTTTCAGTCTACAGCAAAAATAAAGGAATTCGCCTCACTGTTCCAATACTTTTGGAGGGCACTGTATATACTTAGATATGGATTAAGAATAGGAGAAACTGATGGGTCACGTTATAGTTGTTTGATATTGTTTCTTCCATTATAAGCGTTTGTTCCGTAATGCAAAAATGCAGTGCTTTCACTTGGATTATGTGGAAAACGCTCCTGGAAACCATGGGTTATCTCTGGAGTCCTTGAAGTAACCAGGTAGGTGCTTTCGAAAAGTATTTATAAATGTTTTCATACTTTTACATTTAGTCAGTTAGCAGACGCTCCTATACTTGCTTTTGAATAAAAATATTATTACAATTATTATTATATTAAACAACATATCTTATTTACATGAGTATTCAAACTCTTTGGAATAAGTGAAAAAATAATTTGGTGATCACAAGCAAATTATCTTGTAATGATGTCAAAATAATGGTATATTTTTATGGTGAGTATGGATTAGTTACCACATGATATGATGTCCAAACTAAATAACTTGGTCTATTACTAATTGTAACTCATAAAAGTAATACAATGTATGTCTCACACCCAGCACTAGCTAGCTTTGAAATAAAATGAAAAATAATGCATAATAAATAAATAGCCTTTTTGTCTGCTTTTCCCTAGTTTCGCATTGCTTTATGACACAAAATCTCTGACGCGACCAGAAAGAGCAGAGTTGAGAAGAAGAGCCCTCCTACTTCTCTACTACCTGCTGCGTTCACCTTTCTACGACAGATACTCAGAGTAAGTTTTATTAGCCTGGCTGCTATCCAAACACAGTCTACACCTCCTCGTCCCAGTAAAGGTTCAATACAGCAGGTTAGATGAGCCCTAAGGACACATATGTCAGCTTTCTCTGTGTGGGGGAGGTGTGTTTGTGTGTGTGTGTGGGAGGGTGGGTGGGTGGGGAGATTCCCTTGACCCAGATGGACAAACCCCAGATCCTAATCCTGTTTCTCGAGGGGCTTCTGGAAGCGTGATAGATGTGTCAGCAGGGTTAGGGTCAGTGAGAATGTCTAGGCAGTGGGTGAGATGCTTCCTGAGAGTAGATCAACTTATTAATTGACCGCTCCTGAAAATAAAACAGCTCCTGCTTGTCAGCGATGCCAAAGTGGGGCAAGGTTCGACATGCCAGACCAGACGCGGTCAACTTCACAGTGCCCTTGCTCGGTGGACACAGGTGGCAGAGAAACATGCCTACCACCTGTTCTCCCATCCGGATCCAAAGCTTGCGAGTGTAGGAGGGCCACTTGTGGAGATATGGCAGGCCTTATTTATAAGAGGGCCAATTGGAACGAACGGCAGCAAATTCACATTGGCGGAATCCTTAGCTAAAAGCAGTCCATTTGTAATATGAATGAGGTCCGTATATTGCAAAGGTACAGGACCGTTACCGTTTAACAAATTGGACTTCACGTCCATGTGAAGAACGAGACTGATACAGTGGCCCCCTCAATTCACAAGCAATATTTTATATTTTACTCTTTATCTCTTTCTCTCGCTCTCAAGCAAAGATAACTGAGAAAAATATTTTACTAAAGGCTTTAGATAACCAACCCCATTCAGTTGTTGTGAGTGTGATCTTTTGTCACCTGATCAAGCATTCAAAGTCATGCCACAGCGGTCCTTTGTACAGTGTCAGTAGTAAAGTTAACACTCAGACCACAAGAGGAATGAGAATTGGTGGACATTTATTTTATTTTATTTTCTCTAACAAACATCAGTTATAGTTTGGAAACATTTCAGAATTCTTTCTTTAACCAACATGCTTGTTTCACACACAGGACAAAGATTATTTTCCTACTTAGATTCCTGGCTGAATATGTACCTGGAGTTGGACTTATTGCACGTAAGTGCTTATTATATAATGACTGTGGACATCTCACCTTGTGAGCTCACACAAAGTAATAATTCATTTTTGCCAAATTCCTAAAGTCTGGGATATCGATGTCCCTGTTGTCTTTTAATTCTCTCAAACTGGTTCCTCAGGCCCTCTAATGGATTACCTACCTGTCTGGCAGAAGATCTATTTCTACAACTGGGGATAAGAGCTTGGGCCGGAAGAGAATGTTGTTTATTCGTAAGAAAGAAAGGAAGATTTTTCAACTGCAGAGACTCACAAGCACAAGTCTACAGACAATGTGTTAAATTGGTGTATGATTACGCCATGTTAATCTACAAAGAGGTCTGTGCATGTTGATGTACGTATTATACCCGTAGGCATGTATTGATTGCACATTGGCCTAAATCTGTTTTTCATATGCTATTTTAATATTTTCTCAATACAAAATCATCGTAACAGGAAAAGTGATCAATAAATACATAACTTGGTGGATTACTTCTTTGAATAAGCATATTGTAGTGCACTCATCTGATCACAGCTAACACATTATGTTGTCATCATTATGAGTAATTGCTGACAGAAAAATCACACACTCCCAAAGGATATAACATTCAGGTATGTAAATGCTCTTTCCATGTTTACAATTTGTTTGGCTTTTAAATGTAATTATGTTCATACATGTTGGTGTATTTGATACCAAACACAAAAGAATGAATACGCTGATACTTTCTGAAATACCATGTTTGGTCAAAATGCAGACTCGATGTATTCAAGATCAATGCCCAGATGTTTATTTACCCATTCTCATGCTAATTGTGATAAGTGTGGATCCATTTAGGCTTACTGCCAAACATACCCATCGCCCCTACAACTAAACACAAACAAATAACCTCAAACGGTATTGAAACAAATATTTATCAAGACGTATTTGGAATGCATGTTGTTAAAACACGCAATGAAATTGTGACGCAATAAATAAATATACTAATATTCTAATTTCTCGAATTAACTCTCGAGTGCGTCATTTGCGTGTGATTGTGTTGTTTGGTGCAGATGTATAATCATTAAAATAACACTACATATTGTTGGCATTACAGGACGATAAAAGCCTATTGAAATATCGTTTGGCAGAAACTACACGTGGACACCTGACCCTCCCACCTTTCGATATCCATTTTTAAAAACCATGGTCCAAAAGGACTTGTCTCTTGGTGGTCCACTAAAATGTCTTAATTAAAAGTAATTAACTTTTTTTCATATCCGCAACTATGTTTTATTAATGTAACAGAAAGATTATAGCCTTTTGCATCTCCAGCTTTGATTGTGACTTTATAGTTGGGTTAGTACTAGAATAGTAAAATCAAGAAAGTTCAGTCATGCATTTCCAACACTTTTATCATTAGCCTTATCATAGATACGTTATGAGCGTATATTTAGAGGGCTAGATTGTAGATCTGGCTATTGTGCCAACTTAAACAAATATGAACCACCGTCCTCCATCCATGAAATCCTGATTGCCTCCCATATCGTAACTGTTCTGGTTGGTTATTTCATTGGTTAGGTGGGACTTATGGTAATGACGTTGGCTTATTGGTTTGCTTTGTAAAAGCTTTTCTCTCATTTGTGGAACTGGACTGTTTGATGGGCGTACACTGGTTTGCCCCCACTTTTCCCGTGTACCGCCCTTCAGATGAGAAAGTAAGCAGCCGTAGAGCCATCGTATCCTTTCTCGAATACAGAGTAATTTGACAACGCCTTCCGGAGGATAGTGTGAGCTGAAGTTGCCTTGCCGCAGTAGCTTCAGGTACGATGACTCCAAATATGTTTGAGTGAATGTGTTTTGTCTGATGATGAGGTTACATCGCGTTTATATATCCAACCAGTTAGCTAGCTAGCCACATTAGCACACCCTCGTTTTGTCATTTTGGGTCGAATAGATAGCCTGACTAGTCTAACTTGTCTTGTCTAGCCACATAACGCTACGTATCAGAACATATTAAGCTAACGGTTGGGTTTTATTCTACATATCTGGTTATAATTGTTATAATACGGTTTGTGTGTAAAGTAGCGACGAGGGTAGAATTAGCTAGCTAGCAGCTAGTTCCTTAGCTGACGTTGTTTCCCCTGATTACATTTAGTCTTTCTAATTTCTTTATCATATCATCACTGTTCTTATATTGTTCGCGGCCTTACCCCAGCTGTGTCACTTTAACACCAAATTAATGTTTCTTTTACTTATTTTTTTCTTTGACATATTCAAATACCTGTTAAATGTAATTGTAGGCTACATTAATACTACTAGCGAATCAAAGGTTGTCATGTTCCAACGGGTCCAGTACATTCTACTACAGTTTAGACTATCATATCAAGATGGAGATGATCACAATTAAGTACATGATATATCATATCATTCGCTATATTTAGAAAACGCTTGCACCACGCATCTTTTTTACGAAGTATCGATAGTTTGTGAGTGATTTAAATTCTGATGGCAAATACATTGCATATTATTGACTGAAACAAACCCTGTCTCAGAATGCGTATATCAGTGGTATACACTGCGGTTTTGTTTATTGAAAGGAGGGCATTTCAAGTAATATTCTGCTGTTCTTCTGAATGAAGGGTGTGGCCCAGCCTTCAGACGTGAAGTGGAAATGTCTCAATATGAACTTTGTCAGATTTCAGGACAGACTTGAAAGGTTGGTAGCTTATTGTTAGCTAAACAAACGTCTCTTATGTCCACCTCTACTGAAGTGCCTAATCACTGTGTGGTAGTGAATATTTGCTGACTTTACGTTTCAGGCAGTGCGGCTGTATGTCGCATCAACTCACTGTGCGTTATGATCATTAACTGTTTTATCAGGACAGAGACTGCTCAGGCCTCAGTGAAGTGTGAAATCCGCAAGGTACATGACATGTCATCATCCTTTCGAGTGCGTGAGATGATCACTTATGTTGTTTACTGGTGTGAGCCTTGTTGAAATAGAATAAGGAAGAGGCACTCCTCAAATTCCAACCTCATTACATAGGCTCTCTGTCGGATAGAGAGGGGGGGGGGGGGGGGGGAACAGCCTCCCGGTTGTAGCCTAGCTTGTCAACAGCTAGACTAGTTTTATTGTTTTAAGTGTTATGCAACAGCACACTCAAATGCTCCTTAGTCGAACTTATTAAGCAATCCCTTTAAAAAGTATAGGTAAAAATTGTATGTTACCAACATTACGTTTTTCTTTCTCATTCCCCCCCTCCACCTCCATCTGTTTTCCATCATTCTCTGTCCTTCCCCAACCACACTGGGAGTCCCGCATGCCAGGAGAGGAGAGAAAAAACGGAGGGGGGATGGAGGGAAAGAGAATCAGATGTACAAATGTCATAGAGAGAGGAAGATAATTACATAATAGAAGGAAAAAGAATAGGAGAGAAGAAGGAAGAAGGGGGGGGGGGGGGGTAAAGGGTGTGGGCGTCTGTCTCGTGGGATTGCAGAGTTAGGACATTCTAAGTATAGCCTGCACTCATGGGTCCTGTTCTGTAGTAAAGTAATGACTATTCTCAATATCTCCCCCTTTCAATTGTTCAGGCAGGACTGGAGAAGATTTAGGCCAACGCCTACCAGCTAACATCTTTGGACGCATGCTTGAAATGGAAGCGTGTCATTTTGTTATGGTGTAAACGGAGTCTGGTGGTGCCTGTCGTAGGACGTGTAGTTGTGTGAGACGAGTTGCAGTCTTTTTTGAAGAATCAAATTAAATCTCTCTTTTTTGCAAAGTGTAAGAGTCCTCACAACACCCTCTCCTCACTTTATACTGAGATTTAAGATTTAATGCCTTCATTTTTGCTTACCGTTAGCAAAAAAGCCTTTTATGGTGCCAGCTAACACGATGACTTCAGCCTGCAAAGGTGTGTGCTGATTAGTGAGTGTATGCGTTTGTTATGGGTGTGTCTGGACCAGTATAGCATACAAAGCGAATAAGAGTATCAGTCCACTGTTATTACTGGCCCGTGGCCATCTGTTGTGTTGGAGGATTAGCGGTTTGGAAAAGGAGAAAGGCATTGACCCGGCCATACATTTAGATACTCTTGTGTCTTAACCTCCATCCCCCACCATCCTTACTGTGTTTGAATTCTCTCATTACTCCTGTCAAGGCAATAGCATTACCAAATTCAGTGGATTTTAATTTAGTCAAGGCCTGGACCAGGTACTGGAAGTGTTCGACATTGCAAATAGAAATTCAATTGAGACCTTGTGACCGGATAAGGCCACTGCAGTAAGCTGAATCCACTGTCATGTTTGTGGAACCATCCCTGGACTGTTCTAGTCTTGAGGTTATGGAGCATTACTCTACTGAAGAACTCCTTTAGCAAATGCATTAATACTGCCATGAAACCATGCCCCCGATTGGCAATAATGTTCTGATATCCAGTGGCATTCAAACCTTTCTCCACTAGGGATGGGCATTCGACTAAATTGTCTTAATCGATCGTCGGGAGAATTAACGATCGATTTTCGATTAATCATTAACATTTTTATATTAAAATTCACTATTTATAGGCTATATTAAAATGCAGTGAAAATAGAAAAAACAGCGTGTTTCCGCATTGAGATCTGTGGCTATTACAAGAAAAACAACTATTTCTGTAACTCCTAGAGACAGCTAGAAGCCTGTGCTCAAACACAATTGACCCTCGTTTTTTCCCCGGCTAATTAACAAAGCTTCATAAAAACCTTTGCCCTCAACAATACTTAAGGGTAGCATATCCATCTCGATGGGCTTGCAGATCCGTTGGGTAATTTTCTCTGCTCGTTGTGCATCGCAGCTCCTCCGTGCTAGCACCGAGAGCAGGATGCGCCGCCACTGACCAGGGTCGGATGTACGTTCTTCAAGTGGTACATCATTTGAGTCGTGGAGGAGTTGTATTTATACTCAGCTTTGCAATGTTGGCAGTGAACAAAGTAATTTTTTAGTCAATATGGTCTCACGCTACACTTCGCCGTGAACTCTTCATGTTTACTTTTGAAATACATGGAAACTCGCCGGTAACTGAGTAGGCATATGTGGCATTTTGGTAAAATGTTTACTTGTTACCACATAGCGAAATCCATTGCATTCTTTCAAGACTCACACTACGCAACAGAACACGCATTAGTTTTATCGATGAACAAATAATGTCATTGACTAAATTCTTAATGATCGATAATCGATCGTCGATTAATTATGCCCATCCCTATTCTCCACGTTTGTTTAGGGGCCCATGTTAGCCCCTACAGCCCTAGCCTGGGAAACAGACGAATCGCAGCTCATGTTTATTTGCTCTGGTGAATGGTCTGGTCACCCTTTCATTCAAACAGATTTCCCCCCGACATGAAAAGTGACGGGCCAATCACAACCGTCAGAAGAAGTTTGATGTAACTTGTGACATTCATACTTGCAAATGTAACTTTGAATTTGGAAAGCATTGACCTTCATTACTATGGATTTGATCTGATTCTATTTGTCAGTCATTAATCAAATACGTCTAAAAGCGGAGGAACATTCAATAACACCATTATCATCCTTGTACATTTACTGCTTGCATGTTTTGAGAGTTTTTTCCCCCTTAGTATCATCAGTCTAGACGGAATGTGCCTCCACTACTCAGGACAGATTCCCTACTCTGATTTAGTTTGCAATAACGAGTCAGCGTAATTACCATTAGTATCATATTAGTACCATCAAGACTGACCTTTACATACTTATTTATGTTATCACCCATCAAGGTTGGGTTACGACCATTGGATTAGTGTGTTAGCATATTACTGTGGGTTTTATGACTGAGAGGGTGTAATGGAGGACGAGCAGATAGGAAACAACCCAGTGGATCAGAGTCCGGAGACGGCGGGCTGTGGAACAAAGACCCAGATCCTCAGGGGTTTGATCCAGCCTGGGTCTCGGCTGTGTGCTTGGAAGTTGTCGTCTTCCTGAAGGGGGAACCCTGTACAAGGCCCTGTCTGAGGTTGTGTGCACTGGTGCAGTTTTCCTCCCAGGTCTCTTTTTGGTTCCCCGTTCATCATTCCCTTAATCCAGACCAGTCCTGCCCTGCGGTACTGAAGCATTCCCATCGCATGATGCTCTCCAGCAGCCAACTTTGTTCCAACAGCCAACATCAACTTTGTTCACTGGGGGGGGGGGGGGGGGGGGGGGGGGGGGGGGGATTTGTGCTTGAAGTTCACTCACATTGGAAATATTCTCTGTGGCTGAAAGAGTCTAATTTTACAGCAAAATGCTTGAAGAAAAAGTGCCACAGAATACAACATAAAAAGAAAAAAACAAGCACTGTGTTTGTGTGTCCACAGAGTGGATATCATATGTTTTAATTACAGTTCAGGACCGGGTTAGGTCCCTTTGTCCTGCCTTCTGACAGGTGACACACTTAATCACACATGCGTCTGACGACTTGCTTTACGGAACATTGCTTCGATCCTGTTGGTAATCCTATTCATCTGTCTAGAGCTGTCAATTGAATTGCGCAAATATTTGTCAAACTCAATCTGTCTGCCACCTTCGAAACAGGCTCTGACCTCTGGTTTGCCTGAGAAAAGCCCTCTCTTGTCCCAGCTGTGGATGACTGTGTGAGTGTGTCCTATTTACAACCATAGCTGTGGCCTAAAGCCTCCACGTCTCAGACAGTAAAAAGGAAATCGTCTTGTCCTAAATACATGACATAGCAATCACGTTACGGACCAAAATGTAACGTGCTTGTCTCTCTTGTGTCCGTCTGTCCTGTGTGTGTGTCGGCAGCTGCCCCCCCCTGTCCGTGTACGCTGAGCCTGAGAGAGCGAGCCCTGCAGCTGCGTCTTCAGACGGGATCATGGCGCTGTCCTTCAAGAAAGACCTGGACAAGTACAAGGAGATCGACGAGGATGAGATCCTCAACAAGCTCTCAGAGGAGGAACTCAAACAGCTGGAGACGGCCCTAGAGGAGATGGATCCTGAGGTGGGGGCTGGAGGAGGTGGAGCAGGATGTGGAGGAGAGAAGGGGGAGGAGGAGGGATGGGGGAGGAAGAGGGATGGGGGAGGAAGAGGGATGGGGGAGGAAGAGGGATGGGGGAGGAAGAGGGATGGAGCAGGAGGGAGGAGGAGCGGGATGGTGGTAGACAGTTGGACATATGCCAGTGAATGAAGAGACAGCATTCAACCTCAAACTCAACCCTCTCCTGCTAAACGTTCACACGACCAAGTGTTCATTCGTGAGCAGTGTTTTAGACAGATGGAAGTCCTGTCCTGTCCAGGCGTCCCCTTCTGTCTCCCTCCTATTTGTTTTGCTTGGGTGAAAGTCATACCTCTGTTTTTTTCGAGAAGCAGTACTAAGTAATGAATGGTACGTCTCCCACCCCAGAATGCCCTCCTGCCAGCGAGTATGCGCCAGAAGGATCAGACCAACAAGGAAACAACCGGAAAGTTCAACAGAGAGCGCCTCCTCAACTACCTGGAGAAGGAGGCGCTGGAGTACAAAGACAGAGAGGACATCCTCCCCTTCACCGGCGAGAGAAAAGGTGTGTGTGTGCAGGTGTGTGCTCACCCAGCGAGCCGACAGTTGGGCAGTATGGTGGGAACAGGGTGTAGCTGTCAGCGCTCTCAGTTTGCGTATCATTGATGATAAGTATCAGTTGTGTGTTGTATTCTAGGTGAGGATTGGATTTCAGACTGAAAGAGGGAAGGGGGAGAGATATAGAGGGAGGGGGACGAGGCTACAGATGTCAAGCTGTTCACTTGTTCATTCAGCTTGGCTCTCAGTTACACACATTACATACAGCACTAGCACCTGTACAACGCTGGCACAGGCTGACCCTGTTATAAAGAAAATGATTTGGAGACTTCACATTCATCCAGCTGTTCGAAAGAGCATTTATCGGCCCGATTAATCGGCCGGCTGATAAATCGGTTGATATTTCCTTTGTGACGTGATGCAGAGTTTCCCATTAATTACCTAAATGTTGGCGGCCAGCCATAGTGTAATTTGTCCTGTGTCTCAATTTTGCTCTCAAAGTTTACCTGATTGATGCATTTAACTTAAAAATGTGCCAAATCTTCTTTTGGGGGAACAAGCCCCCAGACCCTCAAGGGTCAGAAGTTCACCTCCCCATAGTCTGACACAATCCTGGGAGAAACACCGTTGATGTGTCAAAAGGGGTTTAAAAAACAAATTCTGCTGTGATTCTTTTTGAAACACAGATGGGTGGAAATAGAGACCCGGTTCTAGAACTCGAGACATCTTAGTCCCGAGAGATACGAACACATTGAAGAGGATCTCTGGTCATGACACATTCTTTTCAGCAGGAATCTGGTAGCGTCTGTATATTTAAAAACTTGGGAAACACAAATCACAGTAGTGGTTTTGTGGAATGTAGCAGATAATTCATTTGTATTACTACTGGCCACTACTGATAAATAGTTTGAGCCACACTCCTCAACCGCTAATCCAGCCTTGGTTAGACTTGTGTAAACCTCTTCAGCACAGTAAGTTCTGCGGTGATAGAAAGTCAATTTCGTTAAGATAGGCGTTTTCAGTTCACACCAAGGTCAGATGAGTGTAGCTCCCATGGTATTCTGGGGTAAATTTGCGGTACAGTTGAAGATGAGTGTGTATATTTTATTTTGTCATCTGGTGTTACTCAATGGGCGAAGTTAGTTGAGGTCTACTAGGCTGTTTATACCATGGGTGAAGCTTGGCTGGCTGCTTACTCTGTCAGACCTAACTTGGGAGGGTTTAGGTTGGTTTTAGGTGCTGTTTTGTGGGCATAAGTGAAGCCCTCTGTAACATTGCTTGTAAAAAAAAGGAGACATAAATATGATTGGATAAACAGTGCCCGTTTGAAACTTTTCATTGGGTTAGGAGTTGCTGAAAGCCTCTGTTGTCATGGGCGTTGTCATGGCTCAACCCAGTGTTCTTTGTCTCGCTCCGGCTCTTTTTCTCAGTCATGCTTCTTTTCACTTTAAAGTTTCTAAATGTAGCCTTTACCTCGAGTGCTCTGCTTGTCCTCAGCTTGGATTTACACGTTCTTCTGTTTAAGGATGATCTGAACCACTCATGATCTGTCCAGCATTAAAAAAAAAAAAATTAAAAAAAAAACATTTGACACTATTTATTCTTTATTTTGCAACTTTCTTTATTCCCCTGACATGAAATGTGACTGTTATTCTGGGTAATTCCTAGGCAGTTTAGTCTTGAGGGATTTCCACAGGATGCAGGGTAATGGCTGTATTTACTGTTCACAAGCTTTACGGAAGTGCCAACGCTCTTAGAGAGGAGCACTGTTTGAGTGTTCTGGCTGACAGAGAGAGGGGGGGGGGGGAGGGTCAGAGGGGGAGAAAGAGGGGGAGAAAGAGGGGGTTGAAGAGAGACGGGAGAGAGAGGGGGTCAAAGGGGGAGAAAGAGGGGGATGAAGAGAGATGGGAGAGAGAGAGGAGCAGAGGAAGGGAGACAGAGGGGGATGGAGAGAGACGAGGGAGAGAGAGAGGTTCAGAGGAAGAGAGACAGAGAAAAGAGAAAGCAGTGGGACATACTGAGGGGACGGAAGTTGAGTAAAACAACTGAATATTTTCTCTGTGTGAGGCGGGTGGGGAACATCCAGTCTGAATTGGGGGTGGGGTTGGGGGCTATTAAGATTGGTTAAGGGTATGTGGAGACCAGGAAGAGAAGAAGGCGTGCTGCAAAGGAAGTTGCTGGTCTGCGGCCCAGCAGCACTGGTGTGGTTTCCACTCTATTCTTTATGCCACGACTTCCTTCAGTCTTTCCTCTCGCTGTGTGGGCTACCACAGCGATGCCCCCTGGGGTTGTCAGACTGAAACACAGGGACAGAGAGAGATTTGGACACATCGGGAGCTGTTGTGTCTTTTGAAACTTCAGGGGATTGGAAGGCAGAGTGACATGCTCAGATGGAGGAGGGAGAGAGGGGGGGAGAGAATGGGGAGACAGGGGGGGAGGAAGGGAGATAGAATAATCAGATGGAAGACTAGAAGGGGTCAACACAAGGCAGCAGATAAGTCAATCAATTATTCCCAAGAATCACTAGCAAATAGAGTTTGTACTGTGACAAAACGGTGCTGAGAAAAACCAAGCTAAGATGGCTAACTCTAGCTAACCTGTGCAAGATGTCAGTAGAAGCACTGCTTTATAAACACACATCCTGCGGCTGCTGTGTCTTACTACGTCTTTCTCTTTGCAGGTAAAGCATTTGTTCCCAAGCAGAAGACCTTGGAGATGCGCTCAGAGGAAGTCACAACCCTCGACCCGGAACTAGAGGAAGCCCTGTCCAGCGCCACAGACACAGAGCTGTGTGACCTAGCAGGTAAGGGGTGGGGGGGCCTCGGGTGTGGGGAGGGGGCATAAATGGAGAGAAAGGTAGCAGTGCAAGTCTTCAAACAGATCGTCTGTATTTCTAAAGCAGCCATAGTGACACCCACACCGGGTGTTTGGTGAGTGTGTCTCCTCCAACTGTCCTCTCTCTCCAGGGGCAGGAGAACACTAGCTCTTCTCACTCTCTGTGTTTCATTCCCATGGCTCTGGAGATGTGTGTGTGTGTGTGTGTGGAGCGTGAGAGAGCTTACTGTGCAGAAGGATAGCCTGTCTCCTGCTTTTGTCTCTCGAGGAAGCTTTTGTTCCCCAGCAGTGAATGACTAGTGGAGAGATGCGTCTGGTTGAGATTTCTGTGCATCCCTAATCCGTCCATCTCACACACAAACAAACACCTGACTCGTCTTCTCTGGGTGTGTGTGCTCTGGTTACAGCAATCCTCGGGGTACACACACTGGTGACCAGCACTCAGACCTACGATGGGACCAGCAGTAAAGAGGGATTCAACAGTGAGTGCACAACTCGAGTCGCTCGATGCAACATCTCTGAGGTATCTCCAGTGTTGTAACTGCTGGTTGTGGTTGAACGCCTTCCAGATGTGATCAAAGGAGAGAAGATGAACCCGGTGTTCGACGAGCCCCCCAACCCCACTAACGTGGAGGACACCCTGCAGAGGATAAAGAGCGACGACAGCTCTCTAACGGATGTTAACCTCAACAACATCAAGGTACGCAAACGCACACCTTTTCAGAACCGTTTGACTCTTGGGTCCAACAGCTGTGATATGACTCTTTCCTGTTTTTTTTTGTTTGTTTGTTTTTCTCTCCAGAACATTCCCATTCCCACACTGAAGGACTTTGCCAAGGCTATGGAAAACAACACTCACGTCAAGAAGTTTAGTCTGGCGGCCACCAGGAGTAACGACCCCATCGCTGTGGTGTGTTCTCTCTGTTCCGTTCTCTCTGTTCCATGCTCTCTGTTCCGTTGAGGTTATCTGGAACGTGGAGAGCCAGATGCTTTGTGTCGAAGGAAGGTTATCCCGACCAAGAGCTAACAGAATGTACCTCTTCCCCTCCAGGCTTTCAGTGAGATGTTGAGGAGGAACAAGACCTTGCGGTGTCTGAACCTCGAGTCCAACTTCATCACTGGAGCCGGCGTGCAGGCCTTAGTGGATGCTCTGAGAGATAACGACACACTCATAGAGATCAAGATAGACAACCAGGTAACACACACACACACCCCTCAAACACATTCACAAGCGTGCAGGCACATACCCATGCACAGACTGACCTCTGGGCAGATCTTGACCTGTGTCGTTTTTTTCCCCCTCTGTTTCAGAGGCAGCAGTTGGGTACAACGGTAGAGATGGAGATCGCTAAGATGTTAGAGGAGAACCATAGTGTGGTGAAGTTCGGCTACCATTTCACCCAGCAAGGACCACGATCTAGAGCCGCTGGAGCCATCACCAAGAACAACGATCTGGGTGAGACACGTTCTCCATGAAAGCTTTGCTCATCCTGTTCTCCAATCTGCAGGTCGTTTCTGTGTCAAATCCACTCAGCTTTGGGTGTTTTGTGTTGTTGTATTCCATATCTGTCTCTTCCTTTCTTCCCTTGACCCCACTCTCTGTCTGCTTCCATTCTGAAGCTGTGGCCTTCTTCTTCTGTTACACCGGCTGGTGGAGTGTTCAACCCGGGCTAGCTTTTCAACTCTCCACACTGGCCATGCGACTACCCAGCCAAGGCCTCAGATTCTATGTCTCTCTCTGTCTGTGTCTCTTTGACTCTGTCGCTCTCTTTCTCTGTCTCTCTCTCCCTCTGTCTCTCTGAGCTCCGAGGTTCCTCAGAACGTAGTATCACAGGTCGGATGCGTGTTTGGCGCTAGGTTTCCTTGGATGCACTTGAGTGGTGTTAACTCCCAACAGTTTTAATGTGTTCCTGCACTTGCACTAACTGCATTAGAATGGGTCTGAAGTGTGTGAAGTAGGTTCACATTGTTGTTTTTGACACAACTAACAGGATTGAGATGGTTGAGATGGTTGTGTGTTTCAAGGATTTCTCCCTTTTTACCCCCTTTCTCACTCATGCACTCTCTCCTGCAGTGCGCAAGAGGCGAGTAGAGGGGGACTTGTAAGGATGGAGCCGATCCTCTCTCAGCCAATCCTGTCGTCTCATCTCACCATGTGGAATACTTTCAGCCAATCCCCTGGTCTCATCTCACGTGTGGAACCTTAGTCTTGTGCCAAACCACGGAGCAAGGCGCCCTCAACCAGAACCAACATTTGAGAAGAAGGGAAATAACTGGAAATGCCCTCTCCCATACATTATTCTTATTATTATGATATTGTCATGTTACAATTACAACTGTAAACCTTTTGTTATTGTTATTTTTTGTCAGCTCATTTCAGCTGCTCTTTTTCTTTGAGCTTCTATACAACTATTCTTTTCCTTTTTCTTTTTTTTTTTTTCCTTATCTTATCTCTTTGTTTTTTTACTATGCTTTGAGCATGATGAACAGGACAAACATATGTGTACAGAACCAAGTAACCATTCACAGAAGGATACACATGTAACCGTGAACTAAACACTTAGTTTTTGCTATAACATCTACTGTAAAACATTTTTTTTAAAGGTTGTAGGGCCTTATGCTTCATATATGGCTAAATATAGAACTCTGTAGAACGAACAAGTCTTTTGTTTAACTTCCTGGGCTGGATAAATTAGGGCTGCTGCTCATGTCTGTCCACTGGTCTTTAGCATGACTTGCAGTGTTGCGGTTAGAGGTCAAACTAGTCTTGTTTAGCATTGGAGAGCACTATGAACTGTAAGGTAGTCCACTAATGTAGAGCCGTCTGTAGAGTATGCCATTTCTGAGTATGCAGCCTACTGACCTGGAATCTGACTAGGCAGCAACAGCATTGGAGGTGGACAACACAGTTCTAAGGGCTAGCTGTTGGCATAGAGATGACAGTTGGCCCAACTGGCTGTTAGCTTCTTGATGGCATGCAGCTTTGTCCAATGCTAAATCAGGTGCTGGTTTTAAAACTGGGGTGGCATGAAGGAAGATGCAGCACTGGCAGTCTGTTAGCTCTGTGGTATAGATATTAACACAATGTAGGAATGACACACTTAGCAGAAGTGCACACAATTTTCAAGTCTTAATACTTGTTTTTCTGTCAACTGCAGCTGTTATGATTTGGTTCAGACAGACTTTGGTTCTCCAACGGTTCATTTTCTTTATTATTGGTAAAAGGGATAACGTTTAAAAAAAAAAAATGGGGGGGTTGAGAGAGTGGATTCGTTCTTCGACTGCTCTCACGTTGAGGAAGTAGTGATCAGCTTAACCACTGGGCTTCTCTTGAACTGAACCATGCCAAAGACTAACATATGCAGCATTTGAGTATATATACTGAACATTTTAAGTTTAGTTCCTTTACATATTAAAGTAGTTCGCTGACAGACTTAAAGGAGAACACCAATGGGTTATTGGCACATTTCACGTGCACCGTGTCATCACTCTGTGTTGTGACGAGTATGTCTTTCCTTTCGGTGTGGCAGTTTAGGAAGATTTTCAGATAAATTGTTTATGGTTGGGAAAAGAAAAGGCAGGCACCAGTATGCACATTTTACTTTTGTGTACACATGCCCAAACTCCCTTCATGGATCACAAGAAATGAATTTAATGAGTTACCCACATCTGTTCCCAATTCAGAATTTAAAGACTAGTCTGACGTAGACAGACACACACTCAGTGCTCTGAAGCAGGGTCCATAATATTGGCATACAGTGTGCTCAACTGGATTTACTTTCTTGAACACTAGTTTGCTGCAGAGAGGCACAGTTGGACCAATAAGACTGTTACACTGTGTGTATAAGCACTCTGTAATAAGAACTATGTCGGCATACCTGGTGTAATATAGATCACGTCATGTTTTTATTACACGCCATTACATTCTGTTTAGATTACAAAAATAAAAAGCTAACTCGATAGTCTGGCTGAGCAAGGCTGTGGGGCTAACTGTATACTATCATGCTTTTTCTCTTAAATCCTCTTGTGATGTGTCGATATTCCGTTATGAAGCTTTCCTGGTGCGTAAAACCGCCAGAATTTTGCTCTGCTCTGATATTGTGGTCTTTTGATGTGTATTAATATTATAACTATGATAGAGGGCCATCTCAGAGTCTCACACACGGAAAAAGACCGCTAAATATTAGCCAGTGTTGAGAATTTTTGTACCATTCCGCTCCAGGTCTGAACTAAAGAAGAGGAAATAAGATGTACTGTTATTAAACCACAAAACTTGCTAAAGGCACTGTTAAATATAAGACGTCCTTGAATAATAAATGTTTTTGCATACTCGCTCCTGCCTCTTTACTCTGGACTGCGTTCTGGCCATGTTTGTAGTTCTTGGATTGATACTTGTAGTTTCCTGAAAAACCGATGTACATGAAGAGGAAGCAAATTGGGGTTTCATGTTGTGTTGTTGACGATGCAAAACCATTGACAGAAGATATAACAATACACTATCCTGTACTTAAAAAAGTCAATAAGGCTCCAACTTTGTATCATTCTATACTGATCATTACTCTTGCAAGGTTGTCTATTGTTACTGCAAAACTGGGTGTGTTCATACTTGGCCAGTTATCAAGTAACTAAACAAAAGGCACTGATAAGGCCAGGCCTTATGGTTAGAATTATTCTGCAGGTGTTGTGTGTTTATTTAACCAAATATATCTAGTTTCTGTTTAGGAGATGACGTAATGTTCCTTCCTTGTTACAGTGCCAGAGCTGCAGAGGCGAGCGCTGGTGTTACAAATGCTGCCTACGGCTTCTGAGCTGCGCTTCACTGCGGCCAGAGGGGAACTGAATGACTCATGCGTTGCCACTCCCTGAACAGTAAGAGGGTGACCAGCTCATACAGCACCATTGATGTCATCAGTGGCTTTATCGTCATGTTCTGGGACCTTTATTCGAGTAGAATAATTTAGTTGAACTGTTTCCTGTGGACTAGATTACCCTTCTAACATTGTTGGGTCGACTGCCAGTAGGAATGAGACAATCTCTGATCTTAGATTATTTAGAAAGTCTACCTACTCGTTGAACCAGATTTCACACAAAAACACCAGGCAATGAATGCAGCCGAAACGCTTAGAGATGTATTATGACTGACATCTGATAATTTGAGACGGAAGACTTGATCAGGCCTAGTTAATATAATAATGGAGCTACCTGTTCACTATCAGTGTTTTCAATATACATGAGACACATTTGTCATAATGGCAATACTTACTGCTTTTTCACAATTGTGGTGATTCACGTGCAACACTTGATTTAATACAATAGCCTACTATAGTGTAACTCCGTGGTAAGGTTTTTTAATATGTACCGCGCGCTAACCGATTGCGCCACCGGAGCAGATAACATTCAAGGTGAACCTGAATCCATATCAACGGATGACGTAATCACCCAGACATGTGGCTGCACGAACATGACTTCTTTTTGGATAACTGTGTTTATGTTTGAACCAAAACACAGTTAGCTGAACGAGTATGGAGGACCAAACCTGCCAAAATCAAAAATAAATGAATAAATAAATAAATGTATAAATAAATGTACTTATACATAAAAAAATGTAAATATATAAAAATAAATGTATGAAAAAATATTAATTACGTATTTATTTATTTACATGGCCATTTATTTCTGTATTTATTTATTTTTGTATTTATTTATTTCTGTGTACATTTATTTCTGTATTTATTTATTTATGTGTACATTTATTTCTGTATTTCCTTGTCCTTAAGCTAATGAGGTAAGCTGTCAATCAATGTATGTCACGGTGTCACCTTAACCCCATTGGTTGATTGGTATCAGAGTGCGAAGATGGACTTTCCATGCCTGGGGTTGCTATGAATACCTTAGTAAACAAAAGACTGCACACACGCAACAGATAGCCAGAGATTTGATAGTTTTGGCCAGCTAACCTTGCTAAAAAAGTGCTAGTCAAGATGTTTTACTTTTTTGCGTTGAGGCTCTGGATACCAATTTGTACCATTTAGCTGCATGCAGAGTCATAAAAAGAAAGAGTTGCATCAATTGATTGGCTTTACGTTCATGGTACTGCACTGTAGGATAGTTAGAACTAGAGCGAGCTAGCATGAGTTTCAAACACAGCAGCATCGTCGTTGTGGAACAGTTGTACTGCATTGTATGAAGGAGCTGTGCCAAGGTAAGAATGTGTAAGTTCTTGGCTCATTTTCTGGCATCTAGTACATTTAATATTTCAGTATCTTAAAGTGCCGAGATTTTTTGATGCTAGCTAGAAATGTAGAAGCCAGAACGTAGCAAAAACAATGTGCTACGAAGTGAGTGATGACCTGTTTATGTAATGTTAAGTGTAGCTTGCTAATTTAGTGCACTATTTATGTTTATTGAGAAACTAATGCCTACAAACAAGTTTGTGTGAGAGGAAAGCTGTATTTAATAATTAATTCATAAAGGTGGTCGCTTATTTGCACCAAAGTCTGGTAGTTAGTACGGTAAGAAATTGGATTATATTATACAGTATCAAGGAACCATCAAAGAACAGAGTACAACATGGTTAATCTATTCATAAAGTGAATGTTTACTAAGCAAACTATGAGTTAGAAACCATTGTAACATTCAGTCCATCATGAGTTAGAGACCATTGTAACATTCAGTCCATCATGTGATTATCATTACAGCTTACTGTCTGTTTATGTGTGTGTGTGTGTTGTGGTTATGGCCCTTGCAGTCTGGCATTGCTACTGAGGTTGATGTGAGCTGAAAAGGAGGCCCAGTGCCTTGGAGGTGGATGTCAGACCACTGGACGAACGAGCGCTGGATGGGAGACCACTAGTTGAAGGAGCGCTGGATGGGAGAACACTGGATTTTGGCAGGTTTGGTCCTCCATAAACGAGAGGTCACTAAGGTACGCGTTTAAATCGGAGTATTAGCCAGAGCCTAGTATAGAATAGTGTCAGAACTCGGAAAAAAACAAAGTGAACACGTCTTTGCATTGTGAGAGTTGTGATGGCAAAGCGGAGCAATACAACTATGCAATCGTGTAACTTAACATAAAAGTAAGTCTAACGAATGTGTTTTTCAGTGCAAAACTCATGCCCTCAAGCATAATCCAACTTTTAGAAAGTATAAATTGACACAAATATATCACAATCTTGAACGAGGGATTATCTTTACAGATGTGAAGTTAGAAAACTAAGTTGGGAGGAGGGGGGGGGGGGGGGGGTGTTGACCCATGTAGACTGTCTCAAACGTGGCTCAATAGCACCCTCCTGTGATTCCAGAAGCACAGGTTCATAAACATCCACAAGAGGTCAGTGGTAATATGGTTAAGAATGTAATTTTAAATTCTCCACAGTCCGTGGATGGAAACAGAAGAACAGGGTGATCCATGGGACCCTATCACTATCCAATCTTTTTATATGGCCACACACCCACACACATACACACACACACATAACCTTACGGTCACACTATTTTCAGGTCTACTGTCTGTCTCACGTTTTATTTCCAGCGTTCCACCTGTGGCTTGATGTTCTTTCTCTCCCTAGTATGGCACCAAGGTAAACAGCTGGGTTCAGGCCTTATGATCAACAGATAAATTATTTGAACAAAACACTAAACCATGGTCCTGAAGGCAAACCATGAGCCAGTCTGCTTGATAATAAAATAATAATAAACATCTTCTTACACAATGTATTATTAATGGGCCAAAGCTATTCTCCCTCTTTCTCTCTTTCTCTCTTCCACTCTCTCTCTCCCTCTCTTTCACTCTTTCGCTTCCACTCTCCACATCTTTTCCCCCCGTATGTAAATGTTCTTGTGGACAGCATTACCCAAAGCGAGTGTACCCTGATTAAATGAATAAATCATAAATTCATCATGAAACTATTCAACCACACAACCTGTTTTCTGCAGGACTCAATATTTGCTCATGGCCATGGAGAATACATTCAGAGGTTTTGTGTGTGTGTGTGTGTGTGTGTGCGCGCGGTGTGTGTGTGTAGTGTGTGTATGTCTTTGTAAACAGCACCTGTTAGTCTTTTTGTTCATCCTGTTTAATGAGGCTCCAAGATCTGACCCTTTAGACTCCAGCAAATGAACAGCAACCTTGCACTTCCATGAACATGATTCCAATCCCATCACTTGACCTTGTGTGAGCACTCCAGCTGTCTCAAACAAAACAGATGAACTTGTCACCTGCAATCTTCTCTCTACCCCCAGATAGATGAATCTAATAGAACATACCGGACTCATCATCAGTACATCCCCGTGTTGTCTTCTAGAAATGTACAGATGACATCTTTTAAACAATAACTCCCTTTGTTATCAGTTCACCATACACAAATAGATAGATAGATACAAACTTTATTGCCACACAACAATGTTGGTGGTATTCTTTTGTCATATGTAGCTCAGTCCAGTGAGGAGGGGGGAGATGGGGATAGGAAAACAAATAAAAATAGATACGGTCCAGGTCAGCTTTGGGAGTTGAGGAGTCTGATAGCAGAGGGGAAGAAGCTGTTATTGAGGTGCGTCGTTCCAACTCGCATAGATCTGTAGCGTATTCCTGAAGGCAGAAGTTCAAAAGAGTAATGGCTTGGATGGGAGGAGTCTCTGATTATGTTCTTGGCACAATTTAAGCTACGCTCAGCATACAAGGAGAGGACTGATGAAAGGTCATAACCAATCATGTAGGAGGCTTTGGTGACCACTCTCTCCAGTTTTATCTTTGTGCGACTGTCAGAACTTCCACACCAGACAGATATTGATGTGTGATGACACTTTCTATGATGGCTTAATAGAAGAGCACCAAAAGATGTTTGTTGACATGAAACCTTTTCAATTGTCTGAGGAAATACAGTATTTGTTGGGCTATTTTAATAAGGTGGGAGGTGTTGATATCCCTTTTCAAATTTTGGCTGATGTAAGAGCCCAGAAATTCAAAGGACTCTGTAAGGGTTATGGGCTGGTCAAATATATTTACAAAGGCTTTGGTGTTAGGCCTCCTTCTCAAGTCCACAACTCTTTCCTTAGTTTTTGAGGCGTTAAGATGGAGCTTGTTCTACAGCCCAGTTCACCTCCTTGATGTAATGAGACTCATCCTCATCTCTGATTGGACCGATATAAATAAATACACAGCAGATATGTTAATGACCCTCTTAATGGACATTGGCTTATGTTATATGGGTTAGGTTCATGTTATCACATGAGGATGTAACAGCAGCCGAATTGCTCAAGTTGCTGGACACATCTACGGGAACAGTCATAGCATGGCGCAGAATGTTCCAACTCATGCCTATATACAGTTGATCTGACATTCTTTAAAACTGACTTCGGTTTACTGTGATCATGATAATAGTAATATTAATGATCAAGGTTTCTGTGTAATCAGCTAAACGTTTTAAAAACAATCCAGAAGTAGAAAGCAGCGGCCAATGGAGTCACGGGGGCCTGCAGAATGTTTAGGCTCAATGTGAATGAGTTCCACCCCCTCCATACTCCCTGTCCCCTGTAGCCTGATGGTATTCCGTAAACACACACACCACAAGAGTGGAATGAACATGACAGGAACACGTACCACTTCTTACAAGCAAGTTCTTAATGGACACGTGCTTGCCGACATTTATTATTTAAATTTACATAAATTACTAGACTATAATATTTTAGATTATTTATTTTTTAATCATTATGGCTATTTATAGTACTCTTAGGGTCGCTCCCAAGGAGTGTGCATTACAATATCCTACTGTTCATATTGACTCAATAGAATAGTGCAGGCTCTCCTCCCAGGGCTACTGTCACAACAAGCCTGGGTGGGCCAACGGAGCACGCTGGTCTGCGTATCCAATTGCATTGCTTCAAATACGTAGGCTACATTGCGTTTTACGTTGCTGCGTCGGCTAACCGCGGTAGTCAGTCTGTGACAAAATAGCGAACTGAGGGTTTGTTGTGTGCTGAAACAATGCGACATATATCTAGAACTGACATGTATCATCAAATTAGACATGGGAATCTCCCTGCAGCATGAGTGATAGCGTGGTTTTTGCGATATCAAAGTTATCAGTCGAGCATCTAAACAGAGCGCCAGACTCTATTTGGAAGAGAAGATGGCGGAGTTCTCGCCTGTTTTGCAGATGAGGGATGGAGGAGGAAGGTTTGGCCAACCTATATTCCCGCGGTCCAGGTCTGGTTCCGAGTCGGAGAGCGAGCTGTCTCAGAGCCTGGCCCGGACAAAGATCAGGTCGTATGGAAGCACCGCCAGCGTTACGGCCTCTCTGGGGGAGAAATTCATAGAGCATCGGGTTACAGACAGTGATACCTTGCAAGGTATTGCTCTTAAATACGGTGTAACGGTAAGATTTTCAAAATGAAGTTACCTATACTTAATCTGGTATTCGTGGAAAAACATACTTGCATTTTGATAACTGTCCATCCATGGCTTATTAAGCAATTAAAGCATACGTCATAACATCAGATAAGGGATCACCTATTTGCAACGCTGTCATATCTGCGATTTCATGCAGTCTGACCTGCTGTCAGGGCAAGTGTTGAGTGTTCATCGTCTACTGAGACTTTAGCCTACTCTACAGTAGGCCCAAGTTTCAATTTAAAAACAATTTGTGCTATTAAAGCTTCAATGTGGAATCAGGAAGTGGTTTAGAGTTGCTTTGCTGTTTCACTAAAACATAGCTTTGAAAGAATATAGCGTTGTATAAGCCACACTATTACTACAACTGATGTTGTGGTCACTGTAGAGTGGAGCTGCATAGAAGTCTTAATTCAGTTGGCATCTCATTCTCTGGTAATAATGACAGGACATGGGTGGGGTACTTGGCTTTAACCACAGCTCATAAAAAACACTCTCCTCAACTGCTCCTGACAGTGTCCATACCTCTCCACTACCTTCTACAACTGCCTCTGGCATAACATGTATTGTCATTTTAATAATGTCGCCGACTGAAGGTTGTGTTATCATGTTTTCCTACTGCCGTTCCAACAGATGGAGCAGATCAAGAGGGCCAACAAGCTCTTCAGTAACGACTGCATCTTCCTGAGGAACAGTCTCAACATCCCAGTTGTCTCGGAGAAATCCTCCATTTTTAACGGACTTTCCTTGGAGTCTCCCGACGGAGAAGGGGGGCCTAACTCTTTGGACCAAGACCCCTCCAGTACGATGCAAGACATAGAGGTTCCATCCCCACCCGACTCTCCACCCCCAGAGAACTCTAAAAAAAAAACTCTGTCTCAGCCCGAGGAACTGTCGGCCAAAGATTTCCTACACAGACTGGACTTGCAAATCAAACAGTCAAAGCAGGCAGCGCGGAGACTCAAAGAGGAGGAAGTGAGGTGAGAGATTCAGCTTGATGTTAGCCAATCACACTAGCTAAAGGATGGGTTTAGCACAATGATAGCCAGTCACACTCAGTCAAGGAGGGGAAAACATGGTAGACGAGTCTGTGAGTCTTTTTCCATAAAAAAAAAAAACCCTGAATCCAATCATGTTCATAACGTGTGTGTGTGAGAGAGAGTGAATCATTCCTTCCATACACTTTTTGACCTGTTGCAAAGGATGCACATTTCTTTTGCCAATGTTCCTCTCTCATTATCTAAGTGGGTAATACCCTATTATGCAGAGTCATGCAGTCTAGCAGCCACATTTCTGAGTGCTGTGAATTGCATGCCATGTGGGTGTGTGTATGTGTGTAGAAAAACCAATGAATGTGTGCGTACACAAAACAAATGTGATCAGAGCCATGCCTCAGCACGTCTCCCTGCCTAGTGGGCACATTCCAATGTGGAATATTCTAGGTATAGGTCTAAGATGCTAGGAAGTCCACTTCCTGATCCAGCACTTGCCTTCTTGGTAGAGCCTCAAAGGCTCCCAGTGCCCAATCAGTAGCAAGCTGGTCAGTCAGTGCTGAGTCACAGCGCTGACAGACTCCCTGTCTGTCCCCCTTCCCTCAGACGTTCTCACAGCAGTCCGCTCTGAGTAGAGGTTAAAGACACAGCCTGTGTGTTTTAGCCAAGACACACTGACCCACTGCTGAATTGTCACAAGCCTGGTGACTTTTCTGTGTGGCTTGAGACGAAGTTTCCTGGATTAGAATTTCTAACTGTTTCTTTAGTATGTAGAGCGGGTCACGTTGACCTGTTTCGCTTCTTAGGCGCAGTATCTATTAGATCTTATAAAAAAATGATATTACACTCTAAGGTTATGGTCTCCATAATCACCATGTCACATAATTATAGTCAATACATTGTGGTGCCCATGCTCAGAGCTGCTCTTGTTATTCCAAGACAAGCATTCTCTTTTGCCCCAGATAAGTTTTTGATTAATTGGTATGGCATCACAGGACAGCAGCTGCCGTCTGTGTTTACCAAACATCTCCACAGCAGCCCTACAGTGTGTACCCATGGCTCAGAGTCAAACCACACTGAAATAAGGTGTGTTTGCTCAAACAACGGCACACTCCACTGTTTCCAGTAAGAGGCCAGGGCAAACACAAACTCTCTTTCCAGCCTCCAGATAGACTTCAGAGAGATAAGGGGAAATATCAACAGCCGGCACACGTAGCCTTTTCAAAAGGTAGAGATGAAACAAGTCTGACAGGGATGGATGTGTGTCCCCTGAGATGGAGAGGTTTGGGGGATGATTCCTGGGCTCCAGTCCTGTGGAGCAGCCCAGCCAGCACACTGAGCCAGGGGAACAGGGCTCGATCCGCAGCTTCTCATCCCTCTCCTCTTCCCAGTCTTACCGCACTGACATCCCTCCCCCCATTAACTCTGGTTCCGTTCTCTTCTTCAACAACAAAGCTTTGATTGACGGGATCTGTCTCTCAGTTCCTCTTCTCCTCCATTTCCTTCTTCCCGTTCTCTCTCCTTCTTTCTTTCTTTTCATTTTGGTCAGGTCTATTAATAGGCTAGCGAGTTGATGGATCACGCTGCAGAGCTCATTCACCTGTGCTGCCCCTCAAACAGCTCCCTCTCTCCATGGCTGTGTCATTTCAAGCAAGCAGAATTTCTGTTGAAGAGGGAGACATGAAAGAACAGACAAGAGAGGAGGCCAGGTTGTTGAAATTTGTCTCCGGAACAGATCAGTCAGTCAGCTGAGACCAGAAGAGACCGGAACACTGTGTACTACTGTTACCTGCCTGGGCCTCATTCATTATTCACACGGGGCTATCTAGGTTCTACGGTGGCACATATTCCATATGCAATTAACCAGCAGGGGTGTGGATGGGTGTGTGGATGCTGATTTAATCAATGTTTCCGTCTAGAATTTCAAATGTGTAAACTGTTGTGTTTTGTTTTTTCCAGGGACAGTGATGAAGAGTACACAGCCCCGGTCTCAGCATACCAGGAGATCTAAACGAATGAGTCCTTATCTGTTTATCTAACGTCCTGACACACACACACACACACACACTGCTTTTACCAAACCAATCGAACTGATGGGGTGTCATCTTTTGCCTTTTCTGTTATAGTTATGGACTATTGTTACTATGGTTTTGTACTGCTAGCATACAGTAAGAGGGTCGTTTGGACAACATGTACCCATTCACCCGTAACATGCTTCTGAGGCGGCTGAACAGAACACCTCTGCTGTGATTAATGCGTTTAACCAGACACACACTGCACCAACCAATGTAAGGAGGATTAGCAAGATAAACTAGCTGTTACCTTTCCGATTATGTAAATCCTTCCCTAGAATAGAATCAGAAACATATCCACTACTCCTTCTGTGTTTACTTCCGGTGAGAAGCTGTGGATGGAGTTGAGCCTTTTTATTCTGCAATATATATATATATATTCTGTTACTCTGTTTACAGACTAGCAGATTTTATTTGGGAGCAGAAGGGATGCCTCTTTTTGAAGTGTGAATGTAATGTTATTTTTGTGTGTGGAAAACTGTAAACCAAGGCTGTTTTTAATGTGCTTTTGTTCTGTTGATTTTTGAGGAAGAATAAATAGATGCTAAAACATGTTTTGTTTTCATGTGTTCTCTATGATCGGTGGTTCGCTGTACTCAGGGAGGTGATGCTGATGGTTGGCAGGACACGGCTAAAATGTCTCCTCAACAAGACGTACTGCACACATAAAGAAAGGCCTTTTTTATTTGCTTTTACATTTTGGAAAAAATCACATATTTACATTCAAAAATACTTCATTTTTGTGTCTCTAGAACAGTGGACATGTTATAATATACGGACACATGCAGAGGGAAAATACATTGATTTGCGCCTGCTAGAAATTTCTAAATTAATGATTCCAGAGCACGAACAAACAGGAGGGTATACAAGGTATGCCACTAGCAGGAAACAGAACTAAAGTGTTTTTGGTTTAAAGTCAAAAGCCTTAATACAATTGATTTTACACATACACTGGAAAAAACATACTGATAACTAGGACAGATTACATAGAATGAATACATTTAAATGTGTTGTTGCAATATTTTTTTGCAAAAACATAGCAATTGTGGAAAACTGTATGATAAATATACTCTTAAGAGTCAATTCTGTTTCCTTCTAAAATTTTACTAAAATTATTTGTTGAGTTACACTTGCCACCATCAAGATTTTCATCTAGTCACTGGTGGAATCCATGTAGTTCTTATTCTGTATGTTAAAACTCATTTAATCAAATACTTCAAGTACAATTATTAATAAAGATGATTACATTCCAGTTTTTCATATATGGGGGGAAAGTTCAGATATAGTGGTTTTGCCTAAATAGTTTCTTTTGAATACATACAGAGCATACAGTTTATCTTCATTGAGTCAAATCTAAATTTGAGATCAGTCCACATGTAAATCATGCACAGAAGTCAACAGGAGATGAGCATAAAAATACCAGCTTCTTATATGCAGATCTCAAGTTTAGATTGTTGCCGCAGTTGGAGGTTGTCAGGGGTTTGCTGTCAGTCCGTGATAGCTTAAAGGCTGCCGTAGATCCTCTTGATGGTCTCCCCTTCGTCCTTCTCCATGATGCCCTTGTCGATGTACGAGTCCACCTGCTGGTCCATGAAGTCTCTCAGTTTAGACAGGTCATAATCTGGGAAGGCAAACACAACATTGGAATTTGACAAGAATTGAGAAATTTGTATTCTCAAAATACAGGGTTGATGGTCAGTGTTAGGATCATTTCTTTATCAAGTAATGCACAGAGTCGTCAGATTCAGTGATTGTGATCATAGAGAGATTGGGATAGCCATAGTCTACTATGTCATAATTCTAATATATCATGACAAGGCCCACACACGTCACACGCAACACTGACAAGAGTACACAGAATAATCTGGAATGGCAGTAGCAGGGAGATTAGGGTCGGAATTAGAGTGTTTGACTCCTTGGCACACCGTCCAGTCAAATCACCCACAGACTAAATAGTCTTACTTCCTGTTACGGAAAATCAGGTGACCTTTACGCCTCAGGTAGATTTCTTAGAATTGAGCCACATCCTCAGATCCGACAAACATTTATTTTAGTTGTATAGTATTGTAGTTATTCCGTAACTTTTCACTAGTTTGTCCCCAGTGCTCTGACTATGGCTGGCTTTATAAAATGGCCGCTGTTAGAGACCCATATTTGGCAAGAAAGCAGCAGGAAGCAGCATTATGTAAGCGTTGGAACGATCCATAATCTATTACAAATACAAATGAGTCTAATTATCTCTCCAGAGATTCCTTTCTAGAGCCCTCCGCTCCACAGGAGGGGAAGAGACGGGGGGAGAGGAGGAGGAAACAGGTGGTGGCCAGCAGCAGCATTTTAATGGAACATCATTAGTAGATGTTTTGAACCACATCATATTTTATAATAACGAAATGTATTCAATTAGGAGACACTGTCATCCAAAGTGACGCATAGAACAGGGGAGATTTGAAACTGCAACCTCTTCATCTGCAGCCTATGTTCATGTTGTGGATGCAATGTCTCCTTGTAAACTTAACACAAATGAGATGAAGGTTTATTGACACCAAAGTGGAATTTGGTCGTAGGTATCATTATTGCCACTGTGCTTGGCTTTGCTAGTGAGCCAAATACAGGCAAGCAACCCCATATGTTCCTTCTGCCAGCATATGGATGAGCACACACGCACACACACATGCACACACACACACACGCACACACACATGCACACACACACGCACCTAGAAACACAAACATAAGGGTGCTGCCTAGTGATATCACCGTCTGTTACTGACCTGGTGAGTCCAGCAACAAACCCTTTTCTCGTTGAGTCATCGATACACACACACACACATGGATACACGTATGGACATCCACACATGAAGGGAAAGTGGAAACAACTTGCTAGAGTAAAGACTTGATAATGACCTGTTGTCCACTTGGTTCCCATGACAGCCACAACAGTCATGTCTAAAATGCTTTTGTCATCCACCAGCTGTCCATGATTCCAAGTCACAGTAGTAAAAGCTATGTGGAATACAACAGAACCCATACTGTTGCTATGGTGAGCTGGGGTGATGCAGTGGGCTAGGGCTGAAACAATCCTTGATCAAGCCCGACGTAAAAAACGTTTACGTCTCCAATTTTGAGTGCAAAATTTGAGAGAAAAAAAGGCACTTCCCTTTCAGCAAAGGGATATAAAACTGAACTGTGACACCTCTCTGTAGTTGTGATAGAAGAGCATCTGGGTTAACACATTACTCCTCATTCATAAACACTGCCAGCCAGTAAACAAGAACATCACTAACACTCTCACTTCCTTCAACAGGAAGTAGAACAACCATTACTGTACAGATACAAGGCTCATCATGGAAGCAGGTGGAAATAAATTAATTTGCTTTGGTTTCGAAAACAAATAAGGTGTATCGGAGTAATTAGAAATCGTTCATATTTATGGAGTCTGGGAGTAAGCAACAGCTTCTCTTTCTCCTCACTTATTTTAATTTCAATCCAGACATTCAGAAGAGACCTGAATTGAACTATTCTACAGCGTGTCACCACAGATTTAGCTCAGATTTAGACCACAGTAGGCACAGGAAAACGGAAGTCAGAATGTGTATGTGAGTGTGTGAGAGCACCACAACCCTAAAATGATCAGCTGATATACCTAGTTGGATATCTCGGAAAGATATGTGAAGCTTTCCCAAAAAATTTAGCTCAAAGAGTCGAGTGTGTTTGGAATCTCCTGGTTTACTCCATCTAAGCCACTGTGGGCCAGATTCTCTAACCACCACACAGGCTTAGTTTGTAACAGCTTCTTTATTCTCTTTACTTTCTCTATCTTGCTTTCACAGTTTGTCTGTGTATCTCTCGTTCTTTTTTCTCTCTCCTTGTCTTTCTTTCTTTTAAAAACTCTTACCATTTTTGCCTTCATCTTTGTTGTGTTTTTTCAGCCATTCAATGTTCTTCCTGATAGCCTCCAAGTAGGTCTCAGACTGGCCAGGGTGATCTGCCAATCACAGCAGTTGTGAGGGAGGGTAAGAGGGGGGAGACAGGGGAAGGAGAAGACATGCTGATCAGCCTGAGTGGATTTTATTACTGATGAACTTTCTCCCTCTGTGACCACAATGTCTTCCTGTTTTGATGCCTGCAGGTACAAGCTGAACCAAAATAGAGCATTTGCTTTGTTCTATTTAAAGAGAAAATATGTTTTTGGAAAAATAGGCATACTGTCTTATAATGCAAAGGTGCATTGTCTTGTTTACATAAATGAATCAAGCGGTAGACTAAGGAAAGTAGCAGATGGGACCTATTCTAACCCTATTCTTAGTTTATTCTTAGTTTATTCTTAGTTTATTCTTAGTTTATTCTTAGTTTATTCTTAGTTTATTCTTAGTTTATTCTTAGTTTATTCTTAGTTTATTCTTAGTTTCTTGTATGTGCTAGGGATGCACCGATATATCGGCCAAACATCGGTATCGGCCGATATTTAGACTGCCACAATCGGCTATAGGCAAATAAGGTTACATTCAACAATGGCAACTCACTGATGGCAACAGATGACGTGCGCACTGCGCATGTATGGTTTGACAAGCTTGAATTTGAATGTGTCTTTGTAAGATATAACTGTTTATCCCTGAATGGAAATTCAAATGTGACACAAAGGCCTACTGTTAAAACGGTCCGCATGTCTGCAATCTTCAAATCGCCCTGAGACACGTTTTTTTTTGTAGTAGGCTACTATTTTACCTTTTTCAAAGAACCAAGTCAATAAGATGATCCGAACTTCCCATCACTACTTTAAATTGTAAGCTAGCTAGAGCTAGCAAAGTTGCAACGCTGATGCGGGTGGAGTTAACCAACTGTTGTTCCCACCCCGTTGCTTGTGGGAAGTTTATGAAAAGTTCAAAATCTTTCAAAGGGATTTTCTCTGCTATTGTATTTAAGGGGCACCAGCAGTCAAATAAGAAAAATATTCTTCAAATATTTCAGATTCAATTACATTTCTTATACTATCCTACATCCTTGTTTGGCAATCATTCAAATCCTAAAGGACTGCTGCAGTCAGCCTACTCTCGGCACTTAGTTATATTGCTATGTGCCTAATGACTCTTCTAGATCATTCTTTATGTAGGTAAAAGCGAGAGAATGAAAACGTTGATGAACAGTTACTCACGGGCTTCGGTCGGGGGCTGCTCCTTCTTGGTGGAGTCCTTCAGGGTCTCGTACTCTTTCTGCATCTTGGCGGCAGCCTCCTTGGTGTTGTCGTCGTCGTCTGGGGTCTTCCCTGAGCACAGGAATGCAACATGGACTCAGTCTCAGACCACCAGGCCAAGTCCGAGCTTTAAAAACAACTAACCATCTACCTAACAAATAACAAATATCTAATGACGAAAAAATCTCTTGGACTTTGGCTTTACAGTGCAGCTCATCGTTTTCACGATTGGGAGCTGCTCCTTCCGGCTGTTGCCAGCAGGGCACTAGGCTGTGAGTTCCTGCCCAGGACACCTACCTGCAGGTGGACTGACGTCTGGGGTGCCCAGGGACTTGCCCAGCTTGTTCTTGGTCTGCAGGGCAATCATGGCATCTAGGTTCTCTGCAGGGGACGGGGACGGGAGGAGACAGGCAGCCTAGTTTAGACAGACTCTAGACAGGGTTTCATCTTCTACAGGAGATTGTGACTACGAGAACGTCCAAGGCCAGTGTTGTTGTGCAGAAGTGGAATCCCCCTCTCCAAGTAGGAGTGAATCACAAACGTTTCAAAAGCTGCATCTCTCTCTCTCCTTCGGTGATTCACCTTTTCCTGAACTGTCTTATGCTGTCCCTCCCTCTCTCTTTCAGACCCAGTAGACGACACGATTCTACCTTCTTTTCTTTTCCCACTCCACCCTTTATCCTCCACTTCTCAGTCGTTCTTCTTAATCGTATTCCACCCCGCAATTATGTCTCTTTCACACAACCCACACCTCCCTCTCTCCAGGGCTTTATCTTCCCCAGGCGTACTGCCTCTGAATGACACGGGAGTGACAGGTGTGTGATGCAGATGACTCATCTGGGACCACAAGCAGCCAAAGGGACAATGACCTGTCGCTACGCAACGAGTAACTCCATCCGCAGGACCTAAACATGATGTCGGAGGGTTGCCAAGGAAACCCCTCATCTGCGTAACAGAGGGTATGTTTCCATTATCTGCGTGTTGTGCAATCTTTGTTCTGCTTTTATGACCGCCGATGCCTTTGTGGATAAGTGAGCTGAGGAAATAAATCAGGTGGTTCTTCTGACCAAAGCAGAGATACTGAACAGCTGTTGGGAAGTAATACGAAGGGTTTTGATTGGATGTGTTTAAAACCCACATAGGAAAGCGTGTGTGTCTGTCACCATATCATGACACACACACACCTTTTTATCAGGCCAAATTAACATCAGAATTACAGTTTTGATATATCCAAAAAAAGGTTTGTTTAGTTATTGAAATTCACATTGGAATATGTCCAATTACGGTGCACTCTATAGAAGTCATCTGCCTCTGCTGGGGCCTCTCCCAGGATGGTGGTGTGTGTGTGGGTGCAGTGTGTGTGTGTGTGTCTGTGTGTGTGTGTGTGTGTGTGTGTGTGTGTGTGTGTGTGTGTGTGTGTGTGTGTGTGGGTCCAGTGTGTGCCTGTGGGTGCTAGTCGTTTAGGCTGCGTGGGTTTGAGATGGGGAGGCTAGCGTTTCCATGACGCTAACCGGCATAGAAAGAGGCTTTACACTTCACTGCTTCAGTAGATAAGGAACACACACAAACACACGCCAGTGTGCATGCACACACACACACATTCACCTTTTAGACGGAATTACAATGTTGGTGCTATCCAACAACACTTCTACAGATGTAACTGCATTGCTAATCTGCACGCTTGTAATCTAGTTATCCAGGATGTAAACCGCTATGCGTGGACTATAATCTTACCCAGATAGGAGACCCCTTCCTCAGGTGTAATTGTGCCGTATTTCACCATCATTTTCACAAAGTCAATCAGAGTCTTCATGATGGTGATCAGAGTCTTCCTCTCGTGGGCATCTTGTTCTGGAACACCGAACACTCAATCAATAAGTCAATATACGGTGATGGCCTTTCCTATTTCCTAATCATCATGATAAGTACTTTGGTGTTCGATCATTTATATTGCTGTGTGAAAGCTTGTGTCTGTGCATGTGTTTGTTTCGTTACCTGAGTCGAGGCTCTTGAGCAAACGGTAGAAATTGGGGAAATATTGCAGGTCCTGGAGACCGTCCTCTGGGTTTAGCTCGTTCCCCTCCTCCCCCTCGCCTTCGTTTCTGTCCTCCCTCTCTCTCTCGTTCCCTTCCTCCGCTTCTTTGTCCCAGCCCTCATCCACCACATCATCCCCCTCTCCGTCCGCATCTCGGTCCACCTCGTCATCGATGGCACCCTGCTCTTCATCGACATCATCTTCCTCGTTGTTTCCATCCCGGGGGCTGTTTGACTCGTCCTGGACAGAAAGGAGAAAGAATCATCATCATCACCATGATCATCATCATCGTCCTCATCGTCAGACTTTCAGAGAAAAAAACTCCATTACTCCATCGACTCGGATTTGTATCCAGCATGTAGTTCAATGAGATGGGATAGAAGTGAGAGAGATTGGGTCATACCATGTTTGTGTCTTGGCTCAGGTCTTCCCTGGTTTTGGGATAGTCCATTTCAGAGTCTTCAATCTCGTTGTTCTTGGCATTCTTAGTGATGAGTTCCTGCAAGGCCTCAGCCACTTCGTACTCCAGAGTATCTGCCTGGCTCTCAGTGATCTACGAGAGAAAGAGACAGAGAGAGACAGAGAGAGAGAGAGAGAGAGAGAGACAGAGACAGAGAGAGACAGAGAGAGAGAGAGAGAGAGACAGAGAGAGAGAGAGAGAGAGAGAGAGAGAGAGAGGAGAGAGAGAGAGAGACAGAGAGAGACAGAGAGAGACAGAGAGAGACAGAGAGAGAGAGAGAGAGAGAGAGAGAGAGAGAGAGAGAGAGAAACAGAGGGAGAAAAATATATATTCCATCGATGAAAACCAGTGAAGACCAGTCATGGACAGGTGTCAGCTACTATGGAGGAGGCAGACAGCAGGCAGCAGGACCTACCAGTCCCAGTTTCAACAGCTTGGAGACGATCCTGTCAAACACTCCTCTGTCATCCTCCTCGTAGATCTTGTTAGCGATCTTCTGGACGATGTCCTCAGCTGTCAGTGGAGTGCCGTCCACCTGGCGGAAACTCTCTGGGTCGTCTGAGAAGTACAAGTTGTCTCTGTAAGCCTTTCACTATTAACATTTCACACTCTAAAAAATATATGTATTTTGCTTCTATGTCTGCATTAGTTTCAAATCAAAATTTAGCCCTTTTTTCACGCAAGCATGTCACAGAGGGCTTCACATACGCCCATAGAACTGCCCCTCAACTGCCCCTTGTTTTTTGTTTTTTTTCACTTCTTGGTTAAATGTCTTTTCATACTGGACGACCAAAGGGATAGGGTTGTTTTCTGCTGTCCAGATGTGTTCACCCACTTGTGTAGTGTAGCACACATCAGTGCGGTGTAGCGCACATCAGTAATTCCTTATGAGTCACCTCTCCTCCCTCTTTTTGTCTCTAATGGACATGTAATCAGCTTGGGTTCTCTACATCCGGTGTTTTGGATAGCAGCATAACCCTAACACAACATGCCTAACGCTGTCTCCTAGCCCGTGTGGTAAATCACCAGGATGTTCAATACTCCAAACTACCAATTATCTGCAGCATCAACAACACAGATCACCGCTGATTCCAACAGCTTAGTTAGGAAAAGCTCCAATTATGCACCACATACAATGCGGACTTGATCCAGGTTACATATAAATATGTGGCTTCAAATGGAAGTCGAAATCAAATAAAAATTCCCTGCGAGTATATTAACCGATGAGGTGTTTTCAGTGTCTGAGCTACTAGCATGAAAGAGGTGAACAACCAGCATGTACAGCCTTGACAAGTCCTCAAGAGGGGGAAACACTGCAGTGTACTGATGGCCAAGGCCAAATATATCTACATTAGCATCATAACAGAAAGGCTAGACCGTTTGACCAGTGGTCTGTACTCAGAGGAGTTGCACTACAAACCAGGATGCTGTCTTGAGTCCCAGCCCAAGAGAGAGGGAGAGATACAGAGATGGAGGAAGAGAGGGTCTGAATATCAAAGATGGAAACTGAAGACCTCTAGCAGTGTATCTCTAGTGGAGAGAGAGAGAAATCTCAGCCCTAAGCTGATGATACAGGATACCCGTGCTGCACACACCCTGCCAGCTCAGCACAACATGGCCGCGCTAATCAGATCCTACGCAGGTCTAATATAACCTCACAAAAGTCTATAAAGAGATGCACAGAAACAGTCGCAAAATTCAGGTACTTGGGATGAGTGGGGATGAAGTTGTTTGCATTTTATATTTTCCAGGAGAGGTGGAAGCTGATGTACAGCTGGTGCAGAGGCTGTTTACAGCTGTAACCTCTGCACTGCCTCGGTCGACAGCAGGAGGGAAGATAATCCTCTCCCTAGCTCCCTCACTCTTCCTCTATCTCTCTCTTTCGTCCTTCATACAAAATGTCTGCCAGCTGACCTGGCAAGAGCAGAGCTTGACAGCTGAACTCCCTGACGATTAAAGGTCAAACACAGTCCCAAAAGGCCCATCCAGGAGTGAGTTCATCAGAGGGGTCTACCACACTGAGTAACTGGGTCCTGGGTGCATGGTAACCCGTCTGTCCATGTTGGTACTTACCATAGTCCATTCTTGCCTTTGTTGAGTCATAGTCATCAGCCAGGCGACGGTTCTTAGTGGAATCCAATTCGTCTGTGATGAGCTGCTCTTTCCCATGGCTCTCGCTGACTGGCGTCTCATTGGTTTCCTTTGACTTTTGACCTTCAGCCAGGGACTTGAGCAGGGTGAAGTCATCGTTCTCCGGCTCTGCCTTGGTCTCCTTAGTTTCAGCTTGGGCTTTAGTATCTGAGATGCCAAATAACATGAACTTACATTTTTGTATTGTTCAAAGGAGGAGTGATAAAGACTGATATGATGGAAAGATGAAGGGTTAGCCTGAAATTAGTTATGGTAAACATCTTAGGATTTAACACTCTCAACAGCCAAACGGAACATGGACATTGAGCTCCCTCTTACCAACAGACAGAACTGCTGCCTTCACGCTGTCTGCCTCTGCAATCTGGAAAAGTACAAATGTTTCACACACGTGTAAGAAAATATATAATATTACAGCTACAACGTATTTATTAATTTACTCTAAATTGTTTTTGTTTTGTGTTGGGCAAGTTTTTTGTACGGTATGCATGGGGTTAGAAACTCATTCCTCTTTAAGATGTGTCGCCAGGATATTTGATTTTAGTTTACCTGGTCTTGGAGCGGTCTCTCCTCCGTCAACTGACGGTTGTACACTGCTTTATCTACAACAAAAAGAAAACAACTTCGATTAAGCATCACACAGCAGGCCTACTTAGCCTACCGATCAGGATAATCCGTAGCTCAAAATAACTGACACATTTTATGAATCTGAAAAAAATTATAGATAAACAAATTCAGGCCGCAGAGTCATTGGCTTCGATTTAATTTGTTTATTCATGGGAAGTTTCAATCCAAACTCACGACCCAACACGCCAGCGGCATTATCGGATTAGCAAACAAAGATTAAACAGCCTCGAAAATAGAACACAATCGGCCTTCAAGCGTTTGCAACGAAGCAAACGAATGAGAGTTAAAAAACCTTTGGTTTATAATTCTTCAGCCATGTCTCTGTTTTCTTCTAACTAACAATAGACTATACTACGAAACACACGGCTTTTATTGACCATATTCACATCTAAATCACTATCTGATATATTAAACAACAACAAAGGAATCAGTAAATAAAACAAAGAAGTGGAAGGCCACTTTAGCACTCACCATCCTTCGCGGCAGGTGTAGGAAAAGCAGAACACTGGGAAACAGTCAGAGCAAGAACCTGGAAAAGGAGGAAAAACCCTGTGCCTTTAGACGCCATCCTGAAATAAAAAATATCCCCCAGAATGGGTTTGCAGTTTCTAAGAGGCTATCTCTTGCTTGTGGATTTCTGGGCGGCTAGTTAAGAAGGTACTCGGGGATACAAAAAATTAACTGCTGAATGTTTGGACAGCTCCGGTCTTCCGACTGGTGCTGAAACTGACACCGACGTTGAGCAGTTTGTACCCGCCGTGGCAGATGTACCAGCGGAAGGGGCTGGACAAATCCCCGCTCTGTTCTGAAGCTGTTAACGACCCGTGGTTCTGAAACCAGGTCGTTCTCTGTAATTAAAAGGAGATAAGCTTTTCGTCTCGCAGTTCCTAAGCCTCGTGTGAGTTGCAACTTCACTTGTCTTCAGACTGTGTTACCCTCAACAATACGTGTCCTCTTTTACCCATCTTCGATGGAGGAGGAGGAAGAACCGAAAAACCGCCCATATGTTGTGCGTCAGACACATTATCTGCGTCAGAATCGTTGACGGCCTACAATATATTCGATCGCTACAGCAACAGCCTCAATTCAGCGGATGGCAAAGGGGCTGACTACCACATCGACCCATATCAAACAAGTGATGGATATATGAGTCTGTTTTATGGGTTTGCAACCCATTCAGTCTTTTTTATGGATAGGTAAACCTTATTGTTCTACATGTTCCACTAATATAGGTCCAGGATAGACCCACCTATTAGTTTAACTATTGATGGCAACGCAAGTGCACAGCCAATGTTTTAATAAACCTGCTGTGCTCTTGGGAAGACTTTCATTTAATTATGCACTTTATGGCCAACTGTAAACACCACTGAACTTGTTGCCTGTGTGCGTGCGTGTGTGCGTGCGTGCAACCCTTTTCTTCTGGCCCCATCTTCAGACAACAGGTCAGCCATTTTCAAATTTCAATCAGAGTATTATCTTTTAGGTTTTAAGGCCCAATTAATCCCTAGTCTTGTGTTTAAGATGACAATGGCGACCAATGATTAGTTAAAGCTGTTTCTTTTGTCTTGTCGTTGTGAAAAGAAGTGGGTTACATTTACATTTGATTGATTTATCAGTTGCTGAGTAATAACAAAGGGAACAAATACCATTTTAGTTTGTCATTGTGTGTATATCAATGTAAAAAATACGATTTTATCCATTTTTAATTACATTTAAAACACAAACGCATGGGAAAGAATAAGGGGACTGAATACTCTCCTAAGTAAACACTGTGTGTGATAATTCCACGCTCTAAGGGAGGGTGTGGTTGGCACTTCAATTCCAAAGATAAAAACGCCAACAACAAACCCCTTTGTTTTATCCGTTCACATCATGAGTAAATCACCACAGACCAAACATTGAATTAAAAAGCTATCTGTTGGGACAGCTTGCACAAAGCGACCTGTTTAGCATGTGGGCCAGTTTCTTCATACAAGACTACTGCAAATTCTGTTACTTGGATGTACATTCTTTTTTTGATCATGCTGGCTACAGTACAAATTATTTTGGCAGAAAGTGGATGATTAATTTTTGTTGCAGTGCAGGCTGGGAATGGTGCCATCCTTTGCAGGAGAGCTGTGGTTCCTGCTTCCTGCCTGCCTCAGCAATCTTAAAGCTGCAATAGGCAACATAAAAAAAAAATGACAACATGAGAAACAGCGCCCCCAATTCTCATCCGAATGTTGCGGAAATATCTTAAAGTGCTCATAAACGAGTCTTTCTTGGTTCGTTGAGACACTTGCAAGCGGGCACAAACCGCCTTCCATAACGTTTTTTTTTGCGGGATGAGCAATGAGCTTTTCCCTCACTTCCCATGTCTGTCTTTTGTCCAGACTCTGGTTGAGAATCTCAGACAGTGATCGTAGTATGACTGTCGTTACTGGAACCAGGACAGCTGCATGGATGAAGGCCAGACAGACTTCTCTTTTAAAGGGCATCCGGTCAAGTTGCTGCTTCACAGCCTTTGTACAACGGGTTAAATCTGGGTCAGTTCTCCCAAGACCTAACATCGCCACATCAGTTCAAGACCGGGCCAGTCAGTATGGAAACTAGGAAAAGCCCCCAATTGTATCTTTTGAATAGCCTATGAACTTCCGTGCTTTTCTCCACACAGTGGTTTACAAAACAAGCCAAGGAGGAAGACCTGCCTCGCCAAAGGCGATTGGCTGAAGCAGGATTGCTGGAAAATGATTGGGTGAAAAGCAGCAGGCCGCTCCAAAATGATTAACTGAAGTTCCATTGACACTGAGCTATGTGTGTTGCTAAACAACTCTCCGACTGATTAATTAGCGTACATAACATTCTTATAGGGAAAAGTTATTGTTTTTAACTGAAAACATCGTACCTCCGGTAAACACGTACATTAGCATAATTGCTAGTATAATGATGATACTGATGATTACCGTTATTGTACTCGTGGCAAGGTCATGCACGTTAGTTGATCATTTCTCCTCCAATGCTGCAGTCTGCCTCAGCACTAATTACCAGTTCCATGTGAAAAATGCATATATACTGTCACCTGGTGGCTAACCGTAATCAGTGAGAATTCTGTGGCTAAATCTCTGAGACCAACCTGACCTCCACTGTAATATAGTGATGCTGCGTGTCTGCGTTTGACAACAGTGCCCCCCAGTGTATATTGAGAGCAAGTGCTTGTCATTTGAACAGGCGTCTGGCACCCTCCGTCACAGTAAGAGCCTCATCCATAACCTGGGGAAGAAAACCACGCTTAAACAAGGTCATCCTCCATCAACACAGGGTGTTGTAGAATGCAGTCAGAAATAGAGAACAGATTCTATTTCTATAGTACCAGCTCCAGTTTACTACACTGTATTTAGGAGACTAGGCATGGGTGCTTGGTTTAGGCCCAACACCAAAAAACCTTCAGACATTCAGCAGATATGCCACTAGAGGTCTTCAGTTTACCTCTTTTCTTTTCAGACTCATACACACATACACACACACACTCACACACACGCTCACACTTCACAGCTGCAGTAACATTGCCCAGTTGCTGGTATAAATGAAGACTTTGTCACGCCACATCAGTTTTCAGCAGAGACTTTTCACTCTCTCTCTCTCTCTCTCTCTCTCTCTCTCTCTCTCTCTCTCTCTCTCTCTCTCTCTCTCTCTCTCTCTCTCTCTCTCTCTCTCTCTCTCTCTCTCTCTCTCTCTGTCTCTGTGTTTCTCTCTCTCTCTGTTTCTCTCTGTGTTTTTCTCTCTGTATCTCTCTCTCTCTGTATCTCTCTCTGTATCTCTCTCTGTATATCTCTCTCTTTCTGTATCTCTCTCTCTCTCTGTATCTCTCTCTCTCTGTATCTCTGTCTCTATTCTCAACCTGTGTCTTAATCTCACTTTACACTCAGTAGCAGAAGCCCAACCCCACCTCTCCTAGTGTAATGTGGTTCTTTACAGGAACCTATGCAGGCTATTAGTAGACATTTAGGACATCTGCAGCAGATGGAGATGCGGGGTGAGCAGAGAAGTTGAGGTGGTGAAAACACAAAAATAAAGTATGTATTTCTGTCATACTTCAAGTAAGATTAGACAGGTTTTTAGAGAATTTAATAAAATACCGGTAAAGAGGATACAGACACGTACAGATGTCATAGTTTGTGTTGTACACAGACACACACACACACACAAATGCACATGCACACTGACACACAAACACATACACAATGACAATGTTTATCAACACCAAACTACAGAGTTTACAGAATGTATGATGTTTCAAATAATCATTGAAAGACAGATTCCAACGAGCTTTTGGAGATCCTGTAAAATTCGAGTTAATTGGCTTTCCAAACATAGCTCTGCAAGACATTGGTTGCATGAAAGTCCTGATTATGTCGAGTTGAGAAAGGCAGCTTTATAATAGCTGGGGTATAAAAGTAACGTGTAATCAACAACACCAAAGGAAACAAAGTTGACATGAAGGCATTTGACAAGTGCTGAAAGGTCGTGCATTTACATATTTGGCAAAAAGAAAGTGACCGCGTGGGCCTGGGTTTGATACTGATGGGTATCACATTTGAATAACACCATCACACCCACACAAAGGGCAACAAACAAAAGGTAGGGTTAGAGATAAAGAGATATCTACTATGTGTATTTACAAAGCATTGTCTTCCTTTTTTGGCCCATAGTGTGTCCAGTAAACTACATGCTAAAATCATTGACGTCATTTCGTGATCATTAGATCACGATAGTTGCAACAAAAACAGAAAAAAAAGGTTTTCCTACTCTTGATTGAATTCAATGCACGGTCATTAAAACATCGAACTCAGATGTAAAGCATCACGCCCATCGATCTTTCGTACCGTTCTGAACCATCTATGCAGGGCTTGAATGGTTGAGTCACTACGCATGCTAGACTGATGCAGCTGAAGCTCTCTAAACAGCGTGTGTGGAAATTGGTACAGTTTCTCATCCCATGGGTCCACGCAGACCTCGAGCTGTCTGGGCGAGACTCCTCACAGAGCCATGGCGCTGTCTGTCCTATAGAAGTGTTTATCAAAGCCATTAAGCTAGTTAGAAAAATCCAGGGAAGAAAAAGTATCTGGAAAAAATGCAATAGAAAATGGAGGAGGGGGAAAGCAACCGAAATTGGAAACACGAGGAGCAATGGGTGCTTCGATCTCGAAAGGGTATAGGGCACATACAAAGAGAACATATGAGGAGGCATACGGGGGAAAATGAGGTGAAACTTAGAAGGTTAAAGTGTTCCTTCGTCCAGCAGTTTGTTGATTCCATGGCAGATCTTCCTGAGGTAGAGTCTGCACTCGTCTCTGTCCCCGTACAGCTCTGACAGGAACTGCCCGTTGGCGAAATGGTTAAAGACGTGGTCGATGCGCGCATGCGACCGCGCCGTCAGGTGCTGCTCGACCAGCGCGTGCAGCAGGTCCCTGCACTCTAGAAGCAGCTCAGAGAGAATATTCCGGTCAAAGGTATACTCGACCTCGTGGAAACTGACAGCGGTCATGGCCGCCTGGTTCATCTTTTTCTTGAAACGTTCGACAGTGTCGAGGTCGTCCGGGCTGAACTGATGATTGCGGTAGAGGATGCCAATCTTGAGGGCTATCTTGATGACGTCCTTGATGATTTTGTGGGCCTCCTTCTTGCTCTTGGTAAACTCCCGACTCGCCTTGTACAGCTCGTCCAGAATCTCACTGCTGGTGTCGTCCGTTAGCATGTTGGCCACAGCCATAGTCGCCATCTTGCTCAGGATCTTCTTCTGGGCCTGCAAGGCCAACGAGCGTGAGTTAAAACTCTCCTGACCTGGGAGAGAGAGAGAGAGAGAATCAGTCACAGGGTCACACATAGCTCACCGTCTGTGTTTAGACTTGTGAAGGAGAAGGATGACTCAGGTCCATCAATCTACACGAGAGGGTGGAGGCCGTTTTCCCTGGTCATGCTAGGCTGTCTCTGCTGTGGTCCTGCAACATGGTCTGGAGAGCTTCACCAAGCCTCAAACAGCTGTCTCCATGTCTTTACACCACGATAAGAACCCTTCTGGTTCTACTCCTCTCCCAAACATTTGGGTCATATATTTAAACAAACTTCTCAGAGTGTGGTGTTGCAGGCTGGGGAGGGACAGTGGGAGTGTGGTGGGTGACCTTGCAGAGCAGTGCCAGCAGCAAGCAGCAAGTAGGCATGTGAGTCTTTCCATGTGAGGAGTTGGTGGCCTAGCTGAGATCAAAGCCTCCCAGGGGTTCTTATTTAGGTGCCACCCAGCTACAGATTACATACCAGATAACTCCTATTATGATTAAAGCTGAGGGGGTGGGGGATCCTTATTTATCTTTTCCACATAAACTTTGCCTGCCCCCACGTATATATATATATATTTATATATATATACTAGTGCTGTCAGTTTAACGCGTTATTAACGGCGTTAACGCAAACCCAAATTAACGGCGTCAATTTATTTATCGCGCGATTAACGCTCTTTTTGGCCTAGCAAACTTTGTAGTTTTTTTTCACATGCTGTTGCAACAACTACCGAAGGTAGAAAAACTACAACACCACACCGGATCTAGCTAGACCGGAAACAAAACAACAGGCACGCCACACACTTGTTTGGCTTGCGATCCGGCTAAAGCGTAGTAGCAGAGCCCGTTTACGGATATGAGACATTCTCTGGTAGTAGGTTAACTTTAAGTTTTGAGTGGATGGCGAGCGCGAGACGCCGAAATGGATGCCAATAAGATTCTGAATGGAAAGTTTACTTTTAAAAATTTGCCAAATGGTTCCATTGACAAGACAAAAGTGATCTGTGTGTTTTGTCGTTGTAAAATGAGCTATCATTGCAGCACGTCCAGTCTGAAATACCACTTGATGGCCAAGCACACAGATGATGCAAATTCTCCGCCCCCTCGTCAAAGCCAGGCGATTGCAATGTTGTTTTCATTAACAAAAAATATTTGCACGAAGCAATCCGAACCACTTTTCCATGTTGATAAGAGCATTAAAATTTGAAAAAAAGAATGGGACAAAAAGAAATCAAGGGACATTTAGAATAGATAGAAATAGAAATGTGCGATTAATTGTGATTAATCGCGAGTTAACTATGACATTAATGCGATTAATCGCGATTAAATATTTTAATCGTTTGACAGCACTAATATATACATATATACAGAGAGAGAGAGAGAGAGAGAGAGAGGGGATGCCATGGAGTGAAAAGGAAAAGGACAGAAAAGAAGTGAGAGAGTTGGGGATGGGGGAGGGGGGAGGAGGGGGGGGAGGGAGGAGGAGGGGAGGGGGGGAGGGGGGGAGGAGGAGGGGAGGAGAGGGTTGGACTCTGTATGTACTTGTTCTTCATCTTTTTACCCAGGGTACCCCTGGAACTGACAGAAATCTACAAACTACCAGAGTCACACTCGGACTCCATATCGGAATTCTTTTTAAGCAACTTTTTTGTACTAGCATACTACTTCCTCTGTAAAATAAAGACAGGATCCTAAACTTGTAATCATGGTAGAGACCTTATCAAGTCTATGTGATGATAACAGGCACACGCTCGTACCCGTTCATAGGGTCATTTCATGTGAACTCGTTTAGCGTGAAGAGAAACGATGGCATTTCACATTCATGAAATTCTGCAATGACATTTTGTGTTCGTGACAAACCATGGCATTTCCAGTCTAATTAGGAAAACCAACTTGTTTGCTTGAATCAGTCTGTAAAAATAAAATACAAAAATAAATCTGTCTCCAAGATATATTTAGGATATAATACTGAATGGAAGCTGCAAAAAGGGACAGAATATGTAAACATGCACAGAATCATGTAAATCTTGGGTTTATTTGCATTCCTATTTGACTAGCCTGGCCAGGATATTTAGCTGTGCCCTTCATTTGATAAAGCTGTATCTGTCATCAAAAGCTGTTCCGGCCCAGTCTAATTTCCTGTGTTCTCTGAATCTACTCATTGTTCCAGCTGGTCAGTGATGCCCTGAGGGCCATTGGATGTCGTAGTTACCAGGATAGAATCTAAATCTGATAGCCGTATTAAACATGACTCATGATTGGGGTTTAATGTTTGGTTTTTGATAGCTGCTAGACTCACACATGCCCATACAAATACAAATAAAAGTGCCTTTTAGTCTTGTGGGATGAGTCAGAGGGTTGATCTCCGGTCCTGCCCTCAGTTTGTACCCTCTTTTCACACCCCGGACAAATAAAAGTAACAGAAGGAGAGAGAGGAGCAGGGACGGCCCAAGGCATAAGCGAACTAAGCGACTGCTTAGGTTCACCGTGGCCACCACTGGGCCCCCAAGAGCAGATTAAATTACAGTTTAATGTTTTCTTAAACATATATATATATTAACAACGCCAAGGGGCCCCCAAATCAATTCTGCTTAAGGCCCTGTGAAGACTTGGGGCGGCCCTGGAGAAGAGGACCTATGAAGAGTGTGTGACAGAGCGATGAAGGAGGAAATGGGAAAGGAAATCTTTCAGAAAGCTAAATTGTATTTTATAACCTTTGTTCATCTTCCCAATAACATATAAGTGGCTGGCCAACTGTCACCTGTTCCTAGGCTTCAATGATGCATATGTGAGAAGTCATGCTTCAAAGGTCAGATTAAATGACGGCAGATATGTCCCTGGGTTTATCTCAACTATTTAAAATTGTGACGCATATGATTATAAAGATAATCGGACAGTAATTCATGGAGATTGTGGGGAATTATAGTATTCAAAAATGTATAATTTGGGGGCAAAACATTTTCTGAGAAAATCCTGTTTACACAATGTTTATGTAGACTCCTAAAAATAGCTAAACTCTTGGGGCTTCATAATCTCTGTAGCCATTCCTTAGTAAGTACTAACACACACACACACACACACACACACACTTTATTTATTGTTAGGAATGATTGACAAGGCTGAACTGTGTCAGTTTAAGGATACAAATCGGACCTGTCATCATTGGAGACCGAGTTGTCAACCTGTGTTCTCACGATCTTATCACACGCACACACATTCACACAAATGACTGATTATCTGACACATGAGAACAACCTTTCACAAATCAAACTAATTGACTCAAGCTTGCCATACCTTGAGTTAGAGAGTCAGAGACTGAAACCAAAAACTTGAAACCGACTCGAATCGATGTATCAATCCATAAAGGTGATAGCATCAACTCAAAGTAGAAAATGAGAGTGGTGTTCACAGTTTGCCAGGGTCGACTGGCTGGTGACTAGACAGACTCTCTTTATTCCAATCCGAATGTTTTTAGAAAGCTGAGTCAACAGTTTTGGCTGTGTTGCATCAGGACACACATCCAGGGAAGGTGGAGCACATAGAGGCTGGTCATGAGCCGGAATGCAGAGGTGGGGTCCGGCGGGCATGAGGCTCAGCCGTGGTATGGAAGGCTTGTTTTGGTCTGGGTCCAAAGTAACCAGAGGATTTGTCCATTAGCAGAAACAGCAGCTAACACAAACTGGATTGCCCTTTCCTGGGCTGAACCCCCCAAGGCAGCGGCAGACATGCCTGATCAGCCGCAAGACTGCTTTTCCTGAGTGGCCAGGCTGTCTGGTGGAGACCATAGTCGATGTTTGTGTGGGTGTGTATTGTGTGCGTGTGTCTATGTGTATGTTATCCTGTTCGTAATTCAGACATGTTTAACAACTGGGCTCTGTAATACAGTAGGGTGTGTGTGTGTGTGTGAGAGAGAGAGAGTTTTCATCCTAGCTGTGGAATGCAAATCAGACAGTGTTGTCGGAGACTAGATCAGCTCGTCTCTGCTTTGACAATACTGCCTGGTACCTCAGCCAAGGCTTCCATGGCCCATCCTCTGGACAACTGTCCTCCTGACATTTCCATCCAGAGAAGGCCCTGCCTATGTGCACACAGCCTGGCTAACTGACATATCAGGTATCCCTCACCCCTAATCTCACACACACGCTAACAACAATGGCTGCCTGTTTTGAGTTGCCAGTAAAAATACACTGCTTTGTTTACATGTGCAGCATTCCAGCTCATTCTCACCCGTGGTAAAAACTGCCATCAACACATACACAGACGCACACACACACACACACACACACACACAGAGACGAGCAAACACACACACACCTACACAAACAAACACACGATGTGGAAGGAGCACCATCAGTGAAAGACAGGGTGTTGTGTGGGCTGCATGATGGCGTGACTGTGTGAAGGTCACAAGGCCCATCTTTGTGTCCGTGGTAACATCTGTTTGATGGCTCTAAGCCTGCCTCACCTTCATCACTGTGTGTGTGTGTGCGTGTTTGCATGTGTGTGTGTGTGTGTGTATCAGCGTAGGCCTGAAGCTGAATCTTAGTGTGCACAACAAAACTCATATGTCAGTTTTGAGTGGTTGGGTGAATGTGCGGGGTGTGTGTTTGCACGTGTGTGTGTGTATCAGTGTGGGTAGTATTGTGTGTCGGTGTGTGTGACTGCTGTAGCTAAAGACCTTTATTTACCATGCTATGCTCTGGATACAGCCTGTCGGGGCTTTGTGACCTGAACATGATTAGTGTAAACAACACAAGAGTAATGGCAGTCACTCTGGACACAAAGAAAAGAGATGTTGACATACACGTAATTCCCAGATCATGAGCATGACAGTAATAGTAGATTGCTGTAGAATTGAGTTGGTCCTCATTGCTGCTGTGCATCATTGCTTCTAGAACTGCCTCTACTCCTCTGGGAAAGCCTTGCAACAGACGCTGGAACATTGACGCAGAATTTGGTTCCATTCAGCCACAAGAGCATTATTGAGGCAAAACACTTAACCACTGTTAGACGATTAGGCATGACTTGCAGATGTAATAGAATTCCTCCTAATGGTGTTTGATGGGGTTGGGTTCAGCGATCTGTGCGGAAAGGTTTTTCTCCACCAAACTCTACAGGAGAGTTCTGTGTGAACCTTGCGTTGTTCATGGTGGCATTATCAAGCCAATTATCAATGTGGGCTGTTTCATCAATCACCCACACCAGTCACGACATTGCCCTTTCACAGAATTGTATCTCTGAAAATGTCATGTCCAAAAGGTTTTGCGAATAAAAAATGAATAGATGTTCTGATTTCTTAGCCAGTGATGGTTTGTCAGCTTGTTCTAAAGTTCTGCAGTGTCATCTCACTGTCTCTTGACTGTGTGAATAGGAAAACAATGTGTCAGTCATGCAGAGCCAGGAAAGGAGTTTCCATCTTGTCTGTTTTATGAGGTGTAAATCATCCCTGTGAGGCTCTACAAATGGTCGGCTGATGTGGTGGGTTGTTGATGTGATCTGATATCCATCTTAGGAGGTCTGGAGAGAGAGAGAGAGAGAGAGAGAGAGAGAGAGAGAGAGGAAAGAGAGAATAAGAGATAGAGAGAGGAGAGAGAGAGAGAGAGAGAGAGGAGAGAGAGGAGGAGAGAGAGAGAGAATAAGAGATAGAGAGAGAGAGCGAGAGAGAGAACCCGGGAAAGAGAGGAGAGAGCCAGAGAGAGAGAGAGAGAGAGAGAGAGAGAGAGAGAGGGAGGGAGAGAGAGAGAGAGAGAGAGAGAGAGAGAGAGAGAGAGATAAGAGATAGAGAGCGAGAGAGAGAGAGAGAGAGAGAATAAGAGAGAGAGAGAGCGAGAGAGAGAACCCGGGAAAGAGAGAGAGAGCCAGAGAGAGAGAGAGAGAGAGAGAGAGAGAGAGAGAGAAAGGAGCTGTGTACTTCTGGAACTGCACACAACTGGACCTGCATTCAGTATAGGTCTACTTCTCTCTTGCAGTATCACTTTCATACATCCACACTCAGGCACACATAGGCACACTCACACACCGCTCACACTCGCGCGCGCACATACACACATACACACACACACTCACACACACGCTCACACTTCACAGCTGCAGTAACATTGCCCAGTTGCTGGTATAAATGAAGACTTTGTCACGCCACATCAGTTTTCAGCAGAGACTTTTCACTCTCTCTCTCTCTCTCTCTCTCTCTCTCTCCTCTCTCTCTCTCCTCTCTCTCTCCTCTCTCTCTCTCTCTCTCCTCTCTCTCTCTCTCTCTCTCCTCTCTCTCTCTGTCTCTCTCTCTCTATCTCTCCTCTTCCCCAATTCGTCCTAATTTACTTTTGCTATTTCCCAGTATGCACCTGGGTCAGAAGGAATCCTTTACAGTAACCCAGTTGTTTTCATCGAAGACACATTTAGCCCCTCTGAAAAAGTTAAAATGTAACCTATTTTATGACTTTTATGTCCTCTTAAGTTAACCTTTTTATTAGCTCAAGTAAAAAATTGGCACAATTCTATTGTTGTCACAAATCATTACTGTGATTCTTTGAAAAATGAACACGTGATACTCAACCATGCGGTGTTGACCTGGGATCTGGTCTCTGAGTTTGGGCTGGGGGGGGGGAGGGGGGGAGGGGCTTAACAGGAGCAAGGGTTGAGCAGTCTTACTGTAAGAGCTGTGGTGAAGCACTTAGGAGCCACTCTTTCACTCTCCACTGGGAGAAAAAAGCATTTGCCTAAAAGCCAGATTAAAGTCCATGACATTCACTGTCTCTCAGCCTGTCCCTGTACCTGTCTTATACTCTGTCTCTCTCTTCCTTCTCTTCCGTTCTCTTCCGCCCTCCCTCTATTTCTGTCTCTCTCTCTCAACATCGCCCCATCTCTTCATCCACCTAGCCCTCTGGGACTGACAAAAATCAGACCGAGATTGAAGCTCAAATGGCTGTGTGTGCATGTGTGTGTGTGTGGCGAGCACATTCTATAACGGTCAGGTCTCTGTGGAGCTGAGATGAGGTGAGGAGGAGGGGTGAGATAGGGTGAGGAGGAGGGGGGACAGACGTGGGATTGACTGCTGTGTCAGCGGCCTGATGGCCTGCCAGGGTGAGACACAGACAGCCTGTCACACACCTGCTTACTCCCTGGCTTCTTTTCCACCTCAGGCCGCAACACAACCACAAAAAGTTACAGTCCAGCAACTTCGCTCGGGGTGGAAAAAGAACAACAAAGGTCACATGGCTGATAACGTGTCACTTTTGGCCCAGCGAGGGCTGGATGTCACGGTGGACAGACATGAGAACATGTACAATGTCTCTTTCCTCTCATCTGGGAGTTGATCTGAAAAACTGCTTCCATCGACCTCACCAGTTTAAACTCAACATCCATCAGTCTGTGGGGGATGGTTGAGGTTTGTATCCTGCTGCTTTGATATGACCAACGGGATCTTATATAATTGTGCTGTCTGGATGTCTCAGTGAAGGTGGGTTTGCCCTGGCTGGAAGTCAGCTTTAATAATGCAGGGCTTCTGTAATAATCTCACAGCGCTGCCTGTAACTGTAAACTATAATGACAGACTTTGTGTGTGTCTGTTAGTGTGTGTGTGTGTCCGTGTGTGCAAACTGCAATGACAGACTGTGTGTCTGTCTGTTAGTGTGTGTGTGTCTGTTAGTGTGTATGTGTGCAAACTGTAATGACAGACTTTGTGAAGGAGTCTAATAAAAACGGAGCAGTAAGAAATGCCCAGCCTTTGCTCTCTTTGGCCTGGCACCCAGACAACAAGCTCTCCTTTTTCCATATTTAAGGTCTCATTTCTCATGCCATGTCTCCACAGCCATGGAGGAAGGAAGAGAGAGAGCCAGAGAGAATAAGAGATAGAGAGAGCCAGAGAGAGAGAGAGAGAGAGAGAGAGAGAGAGTGAGAGAGAGAGAGAACCCGGGAAAGAGAGAGAGAGCCAGAGAGAATAAGAGATAGAGAAAGAGAGCGAGAGAGAGAGAGAACCCGGGAAAGAGAGAGACTGTAGTCACAAAGCGAGAAAGAGAGAGAGAGAAGGAGCTAGAGAGAGAGTAAGGGAGAGAGAGAGTTAGGGAGAGAGAGAGAGGAGGGAGGGAGAGAGAGAGAGAGTTAGGGAGAGAGAGCTAGAAAGAGAAAGAGAGTGATGATGGAAACAGAAGAGGCATGGAAAGAGTATTTTAGCTATTCATATCATGCCAGTTAATGACCATTACTGTAAGTTCGTTAGAATGGAAATGAATTGAGCTGAGTTCACTGACGGACAGATTGAAAGCTTTTGGCTTGCTCATCGGAAGTATTCCTTGAGAAGAGAAGACAGACATATAGCTGTTATGTTTGAATGCTGCTTGTTTCTAATTGAATTAGCCAAGCAGTGAGGCGGTGAAGGGAGCATATGGTACGGAAGATATGACTGGAAGAAGGAATTGGACGAGAGCAGATAGTTTTGAGATCTGCTTATTATTCTTGCTTCTTCTCCTTTTACTTGGTAACTTCCTACTTTCACACATTGGGAAGTCACACAGTCCACAGTTAGTCTCAATCCCGTCAGCATTGTCCATCTGTGAACTGGAGTTGTACACTTGAATCGAGTTCTGCCTGTGAGAGGAATGTGGAGGGTGTTTGAAAAGAGCCATTTTCTGGTGTCCGAGCCGTCTTTCCCTCAGCGCTCTGAAGGGACAGGCCTCCGCCAAGACTCAGCATGCTGTGGCATCACTTAGGAAGCCTTACACACACACACACGCACACACACACACACACACACACACACACAGCCTTGCTTAGCCAGCTCTCCCCAGAACTTCGGCCTCTTCATTTGTTTACTTCCTTTTCAGGTAAAAGGGAAGCTCAAAGAATCTAAAACAGAGTAGCTCACCACTCACAGTCACAGTTTCTGTGGCTCTGCATCAAAAGCATTTGCAGTCTACGTTAATGTAGTTCTAGTATAGTGACAAACTGTGTGTGTATGTGTGTATGTCCTTGAGATGGTTCATGGTCAAGGTTACAGTCCAGTGCCATTCTATCCCCAGGGTAAGAGCAGCTGCAAGTAACAACACAATGTGATATCAGGGAACACACACAAACACACACGCACATACACATCTACAAACACACTGTACACTGGTCTCTCTGTTACTGACATTGGGACACATGCACTCACTCAGGTAATATTTCTATACTATGATTAAGAGATAAATTACATGTAGTACTTTTTACCATTTGGAAAGATTATTTGTTTACACAGAGATAAAGAGGTACACAAACAGACACGCACTGTTACATTTAGTCATTTAGCAGACGCTCTTATCCAGAGCGACTTACAGTAAGTACAGAGACGTTCCCCCCGAGGCAAGTAGGGTGAAGCGCCTTGCAGAAGGACACAACATCACGGCACGGCACGGCGGGGAATGGCAGGGAATCGATTCGGCAACCTTCTGATTACTAGCCCGACTCCCTCACCGCTCAGCCATCTGACTCCCACATTCATGTTACATTCATGCAGACAACAGACATATGGGCACACATGCAGTGAAGCTGCAGCTGTATTGTGCTGTCCAGACCCGTCTCCTAGCCGACACGTGGCTCTTGGAGAGGCAGTCTTACACCCTCGACTCCACCAGACACATTCAAGGCCCAGTCAGTTCTGGTGGTCTAATTTCATGTTTTAGTAAAGGGTCTACCAAGGTCTAAAACTGTAAGTGGGGTAACTTTCAGTCCCAAATTGTTCTCCAAACACCACTAAATGCCTGACCTTTAAGTCAGTATTCCATACACACACACGCACACACACATACACACACACACACACACAAGTACACACTCACACCCTGGCATTCTGGTATTTACAACCCAAACTTGTCTTTACTGCCACAGGACAAAAAATAACTTTCTCCTGATTCGTCTTTTCCAGTCAGGAGCCCCCCCCCCCCCCCTTTTCTTGTCTTGAGCTCACAGATTTTCCATCTGCAGAGTGTGTGTGTGGTGTGTGTTGTGTTGTGTGTGGGTGAGTGTGTAGACAGTACGTGGTGAAGATGAATGCTGATAGCTGAGTCTACATCTGCAGGCCAGATAAGCAAAGAAGAGCAAGTGAGAGAGAGATAGAGAGAGAGAGCGAGAGATGGAGAGAGGGGGGGGGGAGGAAGGAGCTATGGTTCAGAGAGAAAAAGAAAAGGATCAATGAAGGTCTATGCATGCCTGTGTGTGTATGTGTGTAGTCATGTGTCTTAGTCATGTGCCCGTAGCCATTTCTCTACTGACAGGGCCGTTTTCACTTCTTTTGACTTTCGGTCACATGTCGATGGAGTGTCGATGGAGTGTTTCTGGTATGCTGGTCAAGCCCTCCAGATAATGACTTTCCCTGCTATGCCATGAGGACCCTGGCTGATTCTCCCAGATCCTGACGCTGGCTCATCTCTACCTCTCTGACACTGGGCCTTTCCGATTGTTTACTGTCAAACTACAAAACAAAGCCCTTCTGACTTCACACTTTTCCCAGGAATTACTGACAATGTGTTACAACCACAACATCATAGCCTCTTCCTCTTTTCTACGGTAAACAACATGCCCGCATGCTTTGCATGGGAAATGAATACAGAAATATGGAGAATTGCGATGGTCGCGATTGGGGCTTCAACCGATGTTTTCTATTCCTCCTGCTGGAAAAACAGAGAGGCTTCTGATACCGCTGTTGGCTTGAGGAGTTTCTCTGTGTGAAAGGGGATCTACTTTCTTCTTGTCCAAATGAACTGTGACCCCTTTCATGGGGGTCTCTCACAGGATGGAGAAGGCCGCTGTGTATAATACTTGTGTATGTGGAGGGGGAGGGGCTTTCTGTGGGAGTATCCTGAGATAAAAACACACGTACACACACACACACAGAGTGTATGGAGGTAGGCAAAAAAAAAACAGAATCACAATTTTTTCCTTTCCTGTCTCCCATCTCTGCCTCACTCGTAGTGAAGAGAAAGTAGCGGTATCACACTAAGGACTGTCTGTTTTCCTTTTCTTCAGTCCTGACACTTCCAAGGCTGACCCTTCCTCTACAAAGTATCACACTAAGCAGGGAGATCTTCCTAGTCCAGCTTTGACTGGATTAAAACTCCAGTGAGAAACAGTGAAGAGGGGGAGAGAGAGAGAGAGAGAGAGAGAGAGAGAGAGAGAGAGAGGGAGAGGGAGAGGGAGAGAGAACGCGTGCTAAAAGAGATGTTGCGATGTAGATGTAGTGATGTAGTTGTAGTGATGTAGATGTAGCGATGTAGATGTAGCGATGTAGATGTAGCGATGTAGATGTAGATGTAGTGATGTAGATGTAGCGATGTAGATGTAGCGATGTAGATGTAGTGATGTAGATGTAGTGATGTAGATGTAGCGATGTAGATGTAGTGATGTAGATGTAGTGATGTAGAGGTAGTGATGTAGATGTAGTGATGTAGATGTAGTGATGTAGATGTAGTAGTCTAAATGCCAAATCCAGTCAAAGCAACTTCCCAGCGGCAGCATGGGGGGGATAAACAAAGCTTATAGATAGTAAAGCCCAAACTGTCACACGCCAACAAACTGTGCAGGAGGGGGGAGGCGGTTCGACAACAGGATTTGTTTACACAACAACCACCTCCACCAAACAGTGAGAGGGCAAACCGAAGCTTTTAGTCCACAGATGAGCGGGCGAGACGTGTAAAGCTGTTTGATGGATAAGGACCTTGATCCATCTCACTGTGTCCACACACACAGCCTCCAATGAATAAGTATTCTTAATTCTTACTTACTGACTACCGACAGCCTCTGCTCTGCCGTCTGGTCCTAATGGATCAGAATAACCCTCTCCTTTGGTCACTCGTGGGAGACAGATGGACAGACAGATGGGCAGACAGACATAGGAACCGAGGGACAGAGGTAGAGTCCAAGTGAGAGACACTTGACTGCGTTGATGTCTGACTAATGTTACCTCGACCAGAACAATTACATCTCAGTCCCAAGACAGCTGTCAGTTAGTTAAAAGCAATGCCAGGTAGAAACACATGCAGGCATTGTGATAATAAATCCATACCTCTCTGAGATGGGAGGAATCACAAAGACCATGCAGGGTAGTACACCTTAGGTAGAGCTTTAGATCCAGGTTATTGTAATAAGCGTATAATAAGGCCCTCATAAGATGTGTATTGACTTTGTGTTAAGAAGACTACGTAAGTGTATAGGTGCCTAGTAATATGAGTAATGGTTAGGGTTATGGCTAGGGTTAGTGTTATTGCAAGATGAGAATACATTAGTAAATAGGTAATAATGCCCTTATAAGATTCTTATTAACATTGACAAGAGTTAATAACACTTATCAATTTACTAAGGCCTTATTACCTATTAACTAATATTCATGACAAGCACCTGAATCTAAAGGGTTGCCTACATCTCATACTGTAGCTTTACATGTGAGCATACTGTGGAGGAATACTAACTAGCAAAACGAAGGCAGGGTATCCAAAGACAAAACCATGGCACCATTTAACGTAATGAGTAGATGTTCCCATATGTTTTAGTGTTACTGGAAAAGTCTGGAAGACATTTAGTTCACACTCTGCAGACACAACGATGTGTGTTTGTGTGTGTGAGTATGTATGTGTGTGTAGAAACCTTTGGAATTTGATGTCTTTATGAAGTAAATCTTTATCCGAGGCTGTAATACCATAAAATCACCTTACCCCCCCCCCCCCTCCCCCCCCCAACACACACACAAACACACAGCGAGATATCCAGTAAACACAACCCCACACACAACCACAGACCTAGTAAACAGTGTATTTTTAAACATCGATCTTTCCCATGACAATGTTCCAAGGGAAAGAGAGACTGGAGGTTCTGGAGGGGTCTCCAGGGGCCCCAGGGGCTCCAGCGTCCCAGTACAAGTTAGATGTGTTGATGAGTTTGCCCCTTAACACGTGCTGGAGCTTGCCTGCTCCGTCATCCCGAGAGCCGGCTTAAAGTCTGACACAGTGGGAGGCAGCCAGTTGGCTTGTGGACATCAGAGGTCAGTTTCCTCACATACAAGAATACATAGCTAATCAGGTGCTGCCATTTGACCGGGCAGATTTAGGATCAGATTGGTTTAGCCTCCCACACAAAAACCTGTGAAGGAACAGTAAATAATCCAGCTCAGCATTTGATTGAGGAAGGTAAACCTTCCATGTCAAGGGAAGCTGTCTTACCTGGTGACAGTTCTCCCTCGCTCTGCTCTCCCGAGTCAGAATCCATCTTCCTCCGGCTGTGGCAACTCTTCGGTTTTCGGACTTTCTCTTCTCCCAGAGAAGCTACTGGTCTAGGTAACCAGAGAACCCTCTTTTCTGGGGAGACCTCTTTTCTTCTCTTCTCTTTCCTGGCAGAAAGAACTGAAACTTAAGGAGGAATGCTACTGGGCAACTGAGAGCCTGCCTGCTATTTGCTGAGCTGAGCTCCTTTTCCTCCTTTTTTTTTGCCCTCTCGGTCTCTTTCCCGTGCTCTCTTCTTTCCCTGACTCCCTCCCTCTCTGTGCCTGTGCCCACTCTCCTGTCTCCCCGTTCTTTTCCAACACTTTCCCCCTTTTTAGATTCCTCCCTCTCTCACTTGAAGTCCGTCCCTCCCTCTCTCCCTCCGTCCCTCTGTCCCTCCCTCCTCCCCTCCAGCAGCCTCTGGTTCCCTCCCACTCTCTTCTACTCTCTCTGCTGTCACACACACTCTGCACGCTCAAACTCTCTCTTTTCTCTCTCCGCTTTCCTTATCGCAGTTTCACACAAACTTTTTCATTCTCTCTCCCTTTTCTCATTCTCTCTTTCTCTCTCTCTCTTGCTCTGACTCTCTCTCTCTCTCTGCCTGTCTTTCTCTTGCTGTTTCAGTCCCTCTCTGCCTGTCTGACTCAGTGAGCCTGTGTTTCAGAGAGGAAAGGGACCGTTTTGAGCCAGCCACAGAAGCTCAACTCTCTCACCAGTGAAAAAAACTCTAATTTCTCTTATTGGTTGTTTGACAGAGAGCCTGTCTCTGGAGGGATTTGGTCTATCTGACTCATCACCACACAACTGACTGTCTGACTTGTTTGTCTGCCCGCATATCTGACTGTCAAATTGACAGTACATCCTCTTTTGCTGCCTGTCTGTCCCCCTATCAGCATTACCGTAACTGCCTGGTCACATGACCTGGATACTCATGGCTCTGTTTTGAAATATTTAGCATTTTTCTGCTTCCCATCAGAAACCCCGCGCAACCAACACATCGAAACAAGTCCGGCGTAACTAGAATGGAACAGTTTAACCGACTGACAAAGCACAGTGGTTGATATTGGGTGTGTGTAAGGACGAGATATCTTACAGTAATAGGTAGACCGGACAGAGGCACAACGATTAGAAAAGGGTTGGATCATGCCGCCAGTCCACAACAGAGTGGCTTGCATGAGTGAGGCACATGTCTCTCAGATGGCAATTATATATATTAGCTGAACAGTACAGATATAGTAACCACCAAAACGTGCCCTTAAACAGCACACATTACACGAATGATGCACAAGGGAAACGGTACACAGGTGATGCGGTCATAACTAAGTTTGGAGACTATTATCTACTTCCTCGCTCTCCAGAGGTTACACAAAGTGCATTCCTAGATCTATACGTGGCCTTCTAGGGACACACGGATCAACCTCTTCCTCACACAAGCTAGTGTATACAGAAAACCTGCATATCAGTGTGGGTAGGTGCAAGACAACAGTTGCCATGGCAGTATTTTGCAGGTGTTGAGCCGACTGGTGCTCAGCAGGATCATCGGGCAGCAGATGGCCCTTTCTTGCTCGCCCAGGGCAATACCATCCACACGTCATGCAGAGTGGGTGCGTGTAGCCTAATAATAGCCATATTTGACTTATTATTGTGTCAGCAATCTTCACTACAAGTCTGGGCTGCCAACAATAGATGTTTAGTTCACACCTTTGAGATGCCATGGAGAGGGTGTCTGTTCTCGTCATGGTCTGTTACAACACACCTCTGACATCTCTGCGTCTCTGTATCATACAGTACACAAATAACATGCTGGTCTCCAAAACACTCGTCTCCAATCACTGTTGATCACGTAACAGTCCCACTGGCAGAAAAACAAAACTTGACATTTCAAACGATGAAAAGACTGAGAGCTCTGAGGTCATTTGTTCAATTGAGTCTTACTTAAGGTAATTTGTCAAGTTCAATCACAGACAAGCCTAGGATCAAATTAAAGAGATAATTACTGCAGGGATGTCACTATTACAGTAACAAGCCCAGATTAATGGGCCAGTTATGTGTACAGTGGGCACAGATACGACTGTCTGTCTGCCTGCCTGCCTGCCTGCCTGCCTGCCTGCCTGCCTGTCTGTCTGTCTGTCTGCCTGTCTGTCTGTCTGTCTGTCTGTCTGTCTGTCTGTCTGTCTGTCTGCTTGTCTGTCTGTCTGCCTGTCTGTCTGCCTGCCTGTCTGTCTGCCTGTCTGTCACCGCCAGACCCAGCATCCCACAGCCTCAGAGGGAAAGTGCTGCCAAAGACTCTGTCAGCAGGGACAGCAGAGCAAAGCCAGACCACAGCCTAATGAAGCATAATGACTGTGGAGGATTAAACAGTACTAAAGTTTGTTTATACATCTCAGAGTCCTCTCTTGCAGACTTGTCCAAACAGTGACACAGAGCTTACATTTGTAGATGGACGGACAGGCAGGCAGACAGACAGACAGACAGACAGACAGACAGGCAGACAGGCAGACAGGCAGGCAGACAGACAGACAGACAGACAGACAGACAGACAGACAGACAGACAGACAGACAGACAGACAGACAGACAGACAGACACGCAGACAGGCAGGCAGGCAGACAGACAGACAGACAGACAGACAGACAGACAGACAGACAGGCAGACAGACAGACAGACAGACAGACAGACAGACAGACAGACAGACAGACAGACAGACAGACAGACAGGCAGACAGACAGACAGGCAGGCAGACAGACAGCTCGGTTCTACTTCCTCGTCTGTAATGTGGAACTGGAAATCAATGAGCTGAGTAGGACAAACAGGCCGCATGAAAAGGCCACAAAGTGCAAGTTTGCCTTTGATCTGGTCTGTTTCCTGGCAGTGGGCCAATCCTGAGTCTCTCCTGGCAGTGGGCCAATCCTGGGTCTCTCCGGCAGGACCAGGCCAATGAAAGAGCTACAATGTTCGAGAAATAGCAAGACATTTGGATCTGAAAGTTTGAACCGTTCTTAGTCAACGACATGACAGCAACTCAACATGTTGAAAATGTTTTATTTCGGAAAGAACATCAATGTGAATGCGTGACATTAGGCCGGTCTATAAAGTCACAACAGATTTTATGACAGTATTGATGACCTTCGATTGTTCCATGGTTGCAAAGCCTTAACAATGAGCTGAGAACACACACAGATATACACACACACACACAATATACTATTGTTGGCTGTTGGCGTATCAGTAAATGTTATACGATATTGTGTGTGTTTGTTTGTGTGTGGTGTAAAAGGAAGGGCAGCAGAGTTCATGAGAGCATAAAGACCAGCATGCTTTGACCCATCAGAGATGGAGAGAGGACGTCAGTCCTTTTAGTTTCCGATGGTCTCTTATAATCATTTGTGTTATGCCGTTAGCCTGGCATCCTGCCCCCTATGCTGTCATACAGGAACAGAGACGGAGTGAACAGGACTACTGTTGAATGACAACACTGTAATAAACATTCACAAAACAGTAAAAAACACGTAGACAGTAACAGCAGAGAAGATGTATCTAACAGATGGGTATCATATCTCAGGCACTTTCGACCATGCATTTAATCACTCTCTAGATGGATTTGAGGCTCTCTATGAACTTCCCTTTAGTGAGACAGAGTGCCTGTTTAAGAGTCACTGTACACCACTGGTATTTGTATCACTGTAATCTTGACTGAGAGCAGCACCTGTCAGCTAGACCGAGACTGTGTCATTATGTCTCCTGTCATCTATCTTATTATTTCAAACTACACTTTCCTTACCTTCTCTCTCTGATCAGAGTTTTCTGACTCTTCACTCACTCTCCTCCACACTCTACTCTTCCTCATCACAATCCCCCTCCTCTCTCTCCCTCCTCTCTCTCCCTCCTCTCTGTAGTCCCCCTCTCTCTCCCCCTCCTCTCTCTCCCTCCTCTGTAGTCCCTCTCTCCCTTTTCTCTCTACCCTCCTCTCTTTCTCTCTCTCTCTCCCTCCCTCCTCTCTCTACCTCCCTTCTCTCTCTCTCTCTCTCTCTCTCTCTCTCTCTCTCTCTCTCTCTCTCTCTCTCTCCTCCTTTCCCTGTCTATGGGATGGTGATGGGCTGTGGCAGTTCTTGGTTTTGGTGACAAGAAGAACACAGGGAGGTGTTAATTAAGACTTATCACCCTGGAACGGAGGAGACGGGAGGAAAGGTGACAATTATCCCTTAAAGACAGAAAGATATCATGCTGCATTGTTGACATATTTCAGTGGAAATGCCTGATGTAGGTGTCATATATTTATTTGGGTTTACCGAATCCAGCTTTACTAAATCCAGGGATTGACCTCAAACTTTCCAACTTCAAAGCATTCCCATTGGGAGGTGTGCGAGAATCCTACCTCGTGATAGGACAGGAGGTCAACATTCTGGGCAGACAAAAGCAGGAAGTATTTTTCATTTGATGGAACTCAGTTCAGAGAGTCTGATCTGGTCAAGCGAAACGCAACCCAAGACACAGGACCGCTTTCTGTAAAACATGGAATCGACCTCTCACTCAAGTTAGGATAGAATCAGATACTGATAAGTATTTAAATTATGACCATTATGTTCCAGCAAAACCATCCAGTGCTTATCCTTCTCATAGGAGATGGACAGAAGAAGAAACAGTATGAAGAACAGCTAAACAGCCAACATGGAGGGAATTCAGGGGTCCTGTAATAGCAGAATACTACAGCCATTCGAAGTGTAACCAAACACTTTTTTTTTTTAACCCCAAGGTTAATACTGGCTAAACTCGTAAATCCTGGTATTGATTACAACTAATCTTTTCAAAATTATTTTATTATTACTTTGTGGTAAATCCAGACTCTCAAGCCTCATAGTGGTTAAAACATTTGTGATTGATGAGATAATTTTTCACGTACTCTGACATATCATCATTGATCAATTATGTATCATAATTTGTGTACTATTTAGTGGTACTTAAGTTACTGTTTAATGAGAGCAGCACTTGAGGCTTTCTGTATAGGAATTATTCCTCATGTTCTTTTCCATGACTGTATCCTAATTTTACCGTAATGTAACCCAGTGGCACATTCTTATTTAATGCCTGCAGATTTAAACAGCGTCCACTAGAAGGCGTTTTGTGTTGGTACCAGAAGTCTTCTGTACCATGTTTTCCGTGAAACCGGTCACATTCTAGATGCGCAGGAAACATACGCATCGAGCATGCTTTTTATTCTATCAGCAAGATAGGAGTCATTGTAATATTGTCTGTGAAGATCGCCTCTGCTTTCTGGAGGGTGAGCAGGAGAGCCCGTGACCGGACGTGGAGATGATTGCTGTGACGAGGAAAACAACTGTGTTCAGATTCCAGGAGCGTGTGCCCAGCGACAGAGTGATGCGGCTGTAACGATCAGAGTTGACGAGGGGAACTGTTGTCATGGGGGTGAATCCGCTTCAGACTGTGTGTGATTGGGAAACAGTGTTCCATATTGCCGCGCCCTCTCTTGACAGTTTAGGGAACTTGTTTTTATAACTCATTTATCAAGTCAGTTTTGGACAATAAGGAAAAAACTGTAACACATCAATGCAAGATATATTTTTTAATAACTTAAATTTATTTGCGTACATTTTTACAACAGTCACTCTGAGGGAAGGTGTCCACGGTTGCTTCTGGAACGTATAATTTACATTTACAAAAGGTAATAATACAAATATTATAACATAATAGATAAAACAGTCAAACTAATACGTACAATACAACATCAGGAGCTGAGAATGGCTCTGGGACAGCTATGACAACTTCCTGGTTGTGTGACGTGGTATAAACATCACTTTGAGAGCTTCCCTCTCTTCTTCCACAGGCTGCTGAGAGAGGTTGTTAGTCTGTGGGATGCGGTCCAGTGTCACACTCCTCTGAGGGCACACGGAATATCGGGACAACAGTGTTACCAGGATGGATTTCATCATCACCATGGCGATGTGTTTTCCAACACAGGAGCGTGGGCCTGAGCCAAAAGGCTGGAAGTACCGGCTAGGAACCTGAGAGAGGAGAGGAATGGCAACAAAAAAAGAAGTAAATAAATAAAATGTAAGTGTTGTACTTGTGATGTTTAGTTTCATCCCAAATATGTGTTTTGGTGATCACAGTTCCAATACAGAGAAATCTTTAGATTGTCGTACGTTTTTTTCAAAGTTGTCCAAACTGAACTCCTTGGGCTTCAGAAAGAACTCGTTTGACTTGTGCATACGGCCCATGTTGAGAATGATGTTTGTCCCCTTTTGCACTCTGTATCCGTCTATGACATCATCAGACAGCGCCTTGCGCATGGTGAAGTCCACCACAGGATGGAACCTCAGGGATTCGTTTATGAAGTTCTCCAGGACTCTGAGCTTCGGCAGGTCGCCGTTTTCAAGCTCCCGGTCACCTGGAGAGGCACACGGTAAATAACCGTCACTCACCGTGACAGACTCAGAGATAGCATCAGTTTACCAGAATCTGTGACTCTTCAGACGTGACCAGATCTAGCTCAAACCTCACCTTTAACGGCATCTATCTCTTCTAGAATCTGCAGCTCTACGTCTGGGTTCTGCTTGAGGATCAGCAGCATGAAGAACAGGCTGATGGACAGAGTATCCGGAGCCGCGATCACCATCTCCAACACACACTGACGCACGTTCTCTGCAGACAGCTCCCCATGACTCTGAAAACACACAGGAAACCATGTAGGGATCTAGCTATTGAGACCTCTGGCAGATTATTCTTCTGTTCACAGTGTTTGACTTGGCCAAGATCAAACTTTGTCAGCCAAGACAAGTGTACGGTGAAGCGTGTGCGAGGGTTTGACCTGGACTGACCTGTGCAAATATGAGGTCTGCTGTAAAGTCAATGTCATCCAGTTTGTCCGCTTCTTGCAGAGATCTCCTCTTTTGCTCTATCAGACTCTCAATAGCATCTTGCAGCTCCTGACTGTACCACAGGACAACAATATTAACGTCTGTACAAACATAGCCTGGATAAAGGATGCATGGGTAGCAAATGAAAAGCAAAGAAACATTGTAGGGAAGCCTCTTAAGTGATTTAAATCTCACTCACGCTTCTTTCTTGTGTCTTTGGTGAATCCAGCCCAGTTTGAAGTAGACGTCTGGTTTGATCAGTACCGTCTGCCATGTGTCAAAATACTTCAGGATTTTCCGCAGTAGGTCTTTCTCTGGAAACGCCAAAAAAACATTTGAATATGTTTAGTACAGTTTATGGGGGGCTGCTGTGATGTCATAATTTCTCTTCAGGGTTAATAAAAATTATATTTAATCTAATCTGAGGAAGTAAATTAAATGCGTGTTTGTGCATGCTCCGTGTCTGCATTATATGTGTGTGTGTGTGTGTATTCTATGTGTGTGTGTGTGTGTATTCTATGTGTGTGTGTGTATTCTATGTGCATGTGTGTTGCTCACCATTCAGAGGCACTCCCAAGAACAGCCTGTTGGAGATGTCCACCACAGTGCAGCGTAGCAGACTGAGAACATCCACCTGGCCTGCAGCGTCACGTTCCCCTCCGTCTGGCTGTGTGGACTGCAGTTCCCTCAGACCATCCAGGTGTGTGTGAGTGGACGACACACAAATGTCCACCGTCCTCTGCAGCCCTGGTCCAGTCAGCGCTAAACACAAACAAATACGTCATCATACAGCGATTTCTGTTTTTTTTTAACGATCCATGTTTGTTTTTTACAGTCGTGTTGTGGGTTGGTGAAACAGGCTACCTTTAGCGAAGAAGGTGCGTATCTTTTTCCACAGAGTTACGTTGCTGTTGAATATGATCCCTCTGCCGTCCATACCGATGCACGCAAGGCCCTGCTTGCTGCCAAAACGTGAGGTGTAGCGGCTCTGTTTCAGGACGTGGTATACCGCAGACGGCCTAGAGAGTTAAGGGAGAAATTGTCACTCAATATCTGGACTGGGATATGAGCAGCCTTTTTTTTTTTTACTCAACTTTAGTTCCATTACAGATTAGATAACTTTTGCACAAACGTTTTTCTTATTTTTTTATCAGTAACATTTTTGCTTCTTGGTCGCTGGTCTGCTTGAGTGATAAATGTGGTTCCAACCTGCTGAGTATGAGCGTCTCCTCCCCGTTGATCCAGACCCTGACGATGTCCCCATACTTGTTATTGTAGTAGTTACTGGCTGTGCCAATCCCCGTCCAGATGAACCTCAGGTAGGACAGCAGGGGCCCCACTCCCAGACAGAACCAAGGACCTGCCAGGGATCACAACTGACGATCAGACACAGAGCAAGATAGCCTCAGAGAGACAAGACAGGAAATGGATTAGTTCCCAGCCTGCGGGAGGTAAGGCTCGACTGACCGGGTACAGAGGTCTTCTCACAGTGGCTCCAGACGGCCACAAGCACACAGACGAACAACAGGAGGGCGCTGGTAGCTAAGGAGACGCCCTCCGACCACACGGCCGTGGCGTTCCGGGAGGTGGACGCGACGAGGCTGGCCATGCCTGGGTCCAGACGCACCGGAGTCACGGAGCGCTCGCACGGAGAGAAGAGATCCATAAGATACGCGGGGACACACTCGCACGGAACGAACGCTCACAAAAACACGTCGCCTTCAGTCTCTGCCAGGGGTCTGTGCTGCACGGACAGCCAGGCAGCCCTCTCTTATAGGCCAGTCTGGCTGCTAGACCACTGGCTCACTGGTGATGTAAAAGTCATAACAATGAGGGAACATTTCATAGTAACCTTGGATTCAACAATTTCAACAAATTTCACCATAACCTTGGAGGACCGCCAACACAACGTGTCCTTGAGAGCGATGGGGCTTCTTTAGTCGGGCACATGTTGTGAAACGAGTTATCCAAAACAGTCTTAACATGAAAGCTCGTAAGCGTGATCTCTTAGCCCTGCGTCGGTGGTTGTGAGGAGCAGGTGTTTCCTTGCTCCTTTCAACCTCAGAGAGGAGTGAGGATGTCGGTCCAACACCGCGCGCCAGAGGGGGAGCCCTGAGCAGAGCCCTGGGCAGAGCACCTGCACCGCGTTCCAGTCTGAGGCGGGGAGAATCTCGGTGTTATTACAGTCTTATCTCCACACTCTCACTTGGGCTCGCTCTCACACAGGAAATTAAACATTCTCAGTGGTTTGCAACCAATGAGTGTGTGTGGGCCTCCAACACAAACTATTGTGCAGTTCACCAGAATAAACAAAACATCTGCGAGTGTCACCACCTGTTGTTTGTAAATGTGACAAGATTGTTACCAGCAGATTTGACTTCAAACGAAAATCGTGGTAATATTGGATTTTGAAATGGCAGACAGAAGTGAAGAACAAGACTTGACAAGTTCTGAGAGAGTTTTTTTTCTTCTCAGCAGAAATGATTTTCATCAGTTGTAATATCAATAGTGACCAGCAGATGACGCAGCAGAGCTGCGTGGGGGTGAACGCACACAGGCTTACATAACTTAGAGACAGAGACATATTCAAACATTTGACCCCTGTCTGTTGAAAATGCAATGTCATTATCGTTCAATGGGTGCTGTGTCTAATTCATCGTGACTCACCTGTTCACATATACAGACAATTAGTCTTCTGTCTCAGACATTTAGACAACAAACTCTCAAATCTTTCCTCCCTACCATTCAGCCACAGCCCCACCTCTCCAAACGTTCCTAGATCTCCAAGCCGTTCAACAGTAACTCTTCAAATGACTCTCTCTCCTAGATCTCCAGACCCTCTTTGCTTCTCTCTCCTAAACCTCGCAATCACTTTTGTCGTTGTCGCACAAAGGCCATGTTGTTTGGCCTTGGCCTCTTTGTACCATTTAATCTGTAGAAAGGACTGTGAATTCACTCGCCGCCCACACCCCGACGCAAGAATGTGTTCGCGTTCAAACGAGCGTCTGTGTTCCGATCCCCTGCCTTCATACCTCTGGACCGTATGACGGAGAAGGTCTAGATTCTTCTGCATGAATAAGCAGAGTGTAGCAGTCTCCTGATGTTACGGCGAGCTCCAGCTCCAGTCTCCCCGTCTCTCGCCTCCTTCTGGGTCCAGGCCTCTGTGTCTCTGTACATGTTAATGTAACCTTGTGTCTCTGTGGTCGACTCTGTGTCACCATGCAGTTGTGTGAAATTGATTTGCATGTGTTTATAGGTTCGAGGGAAGATTTTTTTGACTAATTGAAGATACAGTTTTCTGTTGACAAAGTGTAAAACAGTCAAATTAATATCATGTAAAAAATCAGGTTTTATGGAGTGATATCTTCTCTATGAACGTGATATGGCCACAGTACAAGCATCACAACAACATTAAGTTGAATTACTACTCATTTGACCAGAATTCCTTGACTTCATGCCTGTGAACAGAGGGGTCTTTGGCCTGGTCCACCCTCACCCCTGACCCCTCACCCCCCACTCCTACCCCCAGCTGCGTCACTGCATCTACCATGAAGGTCTGTGAACATGGAGGCCCCACTGTATTCGGATTTCACTACTGTATTCCCCCAGTTCTGGTCTTAGAGGTTATTTGTGATTGTAGGTAAGAGGGAAAGGACGGTTGTATTGTAGTGAGCCTAGCGGTTAGCCTAGCGGTTTGGGAATTGAGCTAGTAATCAGAAGGTTGCCGGTTCAATTCCCGGTTTGAAAAATGATGTGCCCTTGGGCAAGGCACTTCACCCTACTTGCTTTGGGGGGAATGTCCCTGTACTTACTGTAAGTCGCTCTGGATAAGAGCGTCTGCTAAATAAAAAATGACTAAATGTGAGGGAAGGGTAGAAAAGGTATTGGATGTTAGGAGGAAAGGAAGATGGGAAGGCTGTCAGGGAGTGGGAGCGAGTGCAGCTGAGGACTGGAGTTCAAGGACATGGCAGGTCACCAGACAGCTGTCCATCCCAGCTGTCCTCACGCGTGGCCTGATGAAGGAAGGGAACAGAAGGCATCCTCACAGCTGCTGGCAGCGCTGAGAACCACAGAGGAAATGGAAGTAGAGAGCATGGAGGAGGGTGCAGAAAGCAGCAGATTGAACCGTCTGTTCATTTACATCACACGATACAGTAGCCGTCATGCTAGCTGAATATTTTCGAATTTCGATACGGCATGTATAGAATGATCCATTCTAATGTTTGATACTGAAGGCTGCATGTTCCGTCCTTCGACGGTGTGCATGTCTTGTAATTGCAAAGAAAAATCCGATCAACACAATTCTGGAGTGAAGGGCTCTCTCTCTCGTTCATCCTCCCAGGGCAGACTCCTCATCTCTGGGACTATGAGACTGAGCCAGGCTCCTCATCTCTGGGACTATGAGACTGAGCAGGCTCCTCATCTCTGGGACTATGAGACTGAGCCAGGCTCCTCATCTCTGGGACTATGAGACTGAGCAGGCTCCTCATCTCTGGGACTATGAGACTGAGCCAGGCTCCTCATCTCTGGGACTATGAGACTGAGCAGGCTCCTCATCTCTGGGACTATGAGACTGAGCCAGGCTCCTCATCTCTGGGACTATGAGACTGAGCAGGCTCTATGGAGAGACATTAGAGAGAACATTTGAATCCCTGTGCTGTCTTTGCTGCAGCCTCTCCTCTGATGTACAGCGCTCTCCTCCTGTGAGTGTGCGACCTACTGCCCCAGGCCCAGAGGCAGGGGGAAGGCACCAGTGAACAGCCTTTTACTGTAACAGCTAGGTTACGCCGAGGTTTACTGGATCCACTTATCTATGTCAGACTTTGCCTTTTAACTGTGGTGTGTGTTTGTGTGTGTGACAAAGTGAGGTTTCAGTCTTTGTCTGGCCCGAGGACATTATACGCACTACATTTACGAGTGCTGCTTTTAATGAACACATTACAGTGAATGAGCTGTTTGACTAATTTAACCATATGCTTGCTTCTTGTTAGAAGAAGTAGGCTTACATTGTTGGAAGGATGCAGAGATGGCAAAAGTACACACATCCTTCACTTAAGTAGAAGTACAGATACTCATGTTTATAAACTCTCTGGTAAAAGCACATAAACACAAAATGCCTTTGAGGTTTGTCACAGCGCGCCGATGACTTAGAAAAGGCAAGGAAAGTTCCCAAGAGATGTGACACTTTCCTGGGGAAATGTCATCTTACTGGTCATTTGTCTCTTTTCTAGCCCGAATCGAAGCTACAGAACTGGGTCATTGTTGTGGTTTGAGGACGAGAGCTGAGACGGGTGATGGGATCGGAGCCTGGGGAGATGTAGAGTCAGCGTGTGGAACAGCAGACCAGGTCATCTGGTGGCAGGTGACGTCTGAGCAGAGCGCACTACTAACCAGCTCACTGCTCAAAAGAGAACTAAAAATGCTTAAATATACAGTATTAATATCACAGCACATCAACCAGCAACTTGGATTGAAATTAGAAACTTCTTACCAGCTTACATTGTTGATGTGTTGTTGATGTGTTGACTAAAGTCACCCTTATTGGAAACTTGGAACATTTGAATACATTTGTTTTATTAAATGTAACAGTTCATGACAAGGGTAGTGTGTGTGTGTGTGTACATCGTTTCGGTTGAAGGGTGAGGCGGGGGTTTATGGGGGTGAGTTTGAGGGTTACAGAAGAAAACTTGAAGCCTTGGGTCTCTCTGCTCTTGTTCATGGCACTCTGTGTGTGTGTCTGTGTGTGTGTGTCTGTGTGTGTGTGTGTCTGTGTTTTGTAAGTCACTGCCCACGGCTCCAGAATGGTTTGTGCTGAATATAAATCAGGTGACTGCACAGGCGATGGGGGTTTCTTCCCAGACAAGCCCAAAGGATTGTTGAAAGCCCACCCCTGCATCGCACACACACATCATACTCCACTTGGTCCACAACACAACAAGGAGAGTATTTACCAGCCTGCCTCCAAAGAGACCACCCGGACACACTCCACTCTCCGGACTCTGGTGATGCCGTGGATTGTATTTGGACCTGGAACTCAGAGGCAGACCTAGTCTAGATTGATTTGGAAGCTTTGGAGTTAGTGGAAAGTGAAACGTATACTGGATTTCGTTTCCATAATCCAACAACGTTGCTCTTTTGGAATCTAGAGAGAGAGCTTGGACCTTACACGTCATCCACCACAAAAGAGCCGACATACACTGAACAGTGAAGAACTTGTCTCTAGGATACTTCTCCAATATAATTTTCCAGTGTGAATGCTGAAGCGTGCGGGTGAATTCCGAAGCGGGGGAGGAGGAGGAGCAGAGGTAGTAGATATGTGGATCCCGACCCCCAGTCTGTCTCTCCCTCAGCGGGTCCTGCTGTACGGCTCCTGTGCCCTGGCGCTGGGCAACTCCGTGGGCCTCCTGGTGCTCCTGGTCCAGCAGAACCAGCTGTGGACCAGGGTGGACCAGGTGGAGAGCCGGGTGACGGAGGTGGAGCAGAGCTCCGTGGTGGAACTCCTCCAGGAGGTGCCCAGAGGTGGCGTAGGGGAGCAGGTCCAGTACCAGTACTCCAGGAACAAGCGGAGCCAGGAGATCGAAAGGGAACTGAGGCAGGAGTTGAGGCAGGAAATGAGACATGAGGTGAGCCAGGAGATCGAAAGGGAGCTGAGGCAGGAGTTGAGGCAAGACGTGAGGCAGGACGTGAGGCAGGAGGTGAGGGACCTAAAGCAGGAGGAGGAGATCCAGGGGCTGCTGCAGGAGGCCAGCCCCGAGGTGGAGGGGAGCCAGGAGGTGGAGGTGGAGATGGGGAAGAGGATGAGGCACGAGCTGAAGCACAAACTCAGGCCCTCTCACAGCCACAAGACGGAGATACGGGACGAGATGATGATGATGATGACCTACTCCATGGTCCCGGTGAGAGAGCTTACCGGTTCCTTCTGTCAGAGCATGTCACTTTCTTCCTTTAAAGTAGAAACGTTTCAACCTGTCGTATTTTCTGAATGGTTTGTGGTTGGCTTTGTTTTTAGATCAAAGTGTTGATCGATATATGTAACAGCACGAAGGGAATATGCATCGCAGGTGAGTTCTTATAATCATTTTGTTTGTAACATAACATGTTTCAGTGACTACAGGCGATCTTTTTCAGATATTGTCAAAGCGTATTCGAGTTTCTTTTCTCCCTGACATCTCTGTGTTCTGTTGCAGGACCTCCAGGACCGCCTGGTAAGTGTTAATATTATCATGCCATTCAAATGTACCATGACAACCATGTTTTCAACCTCAGAACGTTGATCACCTCAGAACCTGACATCAAACTTGAGCCTAAAAACAGTTTTTTTCAAAGCACAGCCTATGGTTAAACCTTTTAAAGGTTCTCTGTGCTGTCTGTGTTTTAGGTTTGCCAGGAAGAGATGCATCTCCAGGGTACAATGGCACTGATGGGATCCCAGGGCTGGATGGACTGCCTGGGGCAGATGGCAAGCGAGGGAAGAGAGGTGAAGACCAGCCAGTCTTCAGTGCTCTTTCACAGCCCATTTTCTCATATAACCTGAGGCCATTTTTGGTCTTTTGGTTAAGAAACTTGTTATAATGAAGCAGTAAAAGGGAACAGCACAATGTCTCCTAAGAGTCTGCCTGGTTGTATAGACAGTCACACGCACATACTCTTACGTTCACGTTTTGCACACATATTTGGAAGGTACTTGACTAACAGACAACCAAAATGCCCCTGTGTCGCGTGTCATAATCGTGATGCATTCTATTCACTGTGGGCTTTCTTCTCTTCATTCAAACCTCCTCTGCCAAGTCTCTGTGGATGAAGGGCACAATCTTTTCTCTCACTGGGCAGAGATGATATTCATGAGTGCGGTTTTGGGCCTCAGCTGAATGAGACGGAAAACTCCTTCTTCCAGCGTCCCACTTGGGTTCCTCAAGTGTGAATGATGTGAATCACCATGAGGAGTGAATGGGACGAATCCTGACATGACTAACAAACTCTTTCACAAATCTCTGTCTGTTGCCTCGCCCTGTAAGATTCCAAATGAATGAGTTTCGTGTGAAATGAGTTAAGTTTGTTGTTTGGAATCAAACACCTGACATCTGCCCCTCACAGGCCCACCGGGTGAGGCGGGACAGCCAGGAGAGAACGGAGAGAGAGGAGAGCAAGGCCCTCCTGGAGAAAAGGCACACCCAACTAACGACGTCATATTACAGGGTAAAGACACAAAACAAAGCATTGCAACATTCTCCAATGGAAACACATTTCCCCTGAGGACCAGGGTTGAGCACATTGGTCTTGGAGTGCACAAGGTTGTTTTTACCACAAGGTGAGCTGTGTCCTCGCCTGTCTCAAATCCAGGCCCCCCAGGTCCAGCTGGTCCTCCAGGATCTCCTGGTCCTATTGGTCCCCCGGGCCCCCCAGGACCCCCCAGGAACAGGAGCCATAGACCCTACATTCATGCTGCCCAGACCCAGGGTGAGACACCTCTTTCTCAGTTGGCCATCCAGTCATTTCTTCTCTTAGTAGAAAGACAGTGAAGATGCATAATCCCTACATGTTCTCCTCAGGTCCACTCCATGCCGTCCCAAATGACTGGGCCTTGTCTGGGAAGGAGGTCAGGAAGCAACTGGAGAAAACGAAGAAGAAAGGTACGTGTCGGACTGGATGATTCTCAAAGTGTGTTTTCATGGGGTTTAAACAGTTACCAGGAAGTGACACGGTCATTAGTGTGTACATGAACTGTGTTCTGAGTTCCCATCCTTCTCTGTCCCTCAGAATGCTTGATCAAGTCACTGATCAACCCCAGGAACATATCTCAGATGAACAATACCTTCGGAACCTGGATGAAGGACATGGCCGTGCTGAGTGACGAACGCATCTGGGTGGCGAATCACTTCTCTGGTATGAGGCTGTGTGGATTCAAACATATATGCAACAGAGGCTGTGTGGATTCATACATAGAGTAAACGATTCAGTTTTAACGCAGACCATTCCTCCTGATCTTTTGTAGGGAGTGTAATAAGGGAATACAACAGCATCACATCCTTCCAGAACAGAAGCAGTGACGTCATCAACGTCTGGAAGTTCTTCCAGGGTTGTGGTCACATGGTTCACAACGGCTCCTTCTACTACCATGTAGCTGGCACCTCCAACATTGCCAAGTAAGACACCACACGTGTGACTTTCAACTGTAAGTTAAATGTGTCTAGTTCACCGAGTCTATGGTCCAGTGCACAGGCCTTTAGTTTCAAGTTTTTATTGTCAGGTGCACAGAACAACACAAGGTCAGACTGGGCACTGAAATTCTTGGGACAAGACAATGCAAGCAACCTGGCATAACATATAAGTACTAAGAACATAGATTACATCTATGGTGAGCTCAAATAAAATAGAATAAAAAATAATAATAAACACCTAATATACAAAGAAAGTATGCATATACAATATACTATACCTCTAATACACATAATGACCTATACTAACTTTATAGACCTATACTAACCTAAAACAAGACTTATACTTTAAATAAATTCCAGTAAGTGGAGTAGAAAGTGTAAAGTCAACCAAAAACCTGAATGTGTCTTACAGTATTGCACCATTATCTGTTCACAGATTTAACCTGAGAACCAAGAAACTAGCCACCTTGGCTATCGACAACGCTCTGTACCACAACCTCTCCTATCTGCTCACCAATTCAAAGACCTACTTCAAGCTGGCTGTGGACGAGAATGGTTTGTGGCTGATCTTCTCTTCCAGCTTGGACGAGAGCATCATGGTGGCCCAACTGGACCAAAAGACCTTCTCAGTGACCACCTACATCAACACCACCTACCCCCGCAACAAAGCTGGCAACGCCTTCATCGCCTGCGGAGTGCTCTACGTCACCGACACCAAGGACACACGGGTGACCTTCGCCTTCGACCTGCTGAAGGCGAAGCCTGTCAACATGACCTTTGACCTGCGCCCCCCGGGTGGCGTTCTGGCCATGCTGACCTACAGCCCCAAGGACAGACACCTGTACGTGTGGGACGGCGGCTACGTCAGGCTCTACGTGGTCCACTTCATCTCAGACGACTGAGCGGAGAGCTGGTCCTGGCTGAGGTGATGGGGTCAGCTCTCACAGGTCTGTGTTGTCGTGCCCCATCTCCTGCCTCTCTCCCTGACCCGCTCCACACGTCACAAGAACACAGATCTGTGAAAGCCTGCTGATTCTTGCGACTGCTGAGGGAAAACCCACGTAAATATCCACCTTGTATCTGTGAACGCTGGTCATGTAACTTCATATTAGATTTGAGTAGTAATGCGAAGAAGGCACACTAATTACTTCCGGTGTAGATTCCCATTATGTTAGGGGTTGATATATCAATAAGGGCTGGTCCATGAGATCAATATAATCAGATGAAAAAGTTGTTATCGTTAGTTGTATAGTGTGTGTACTGAACTTTGTCTAAACAGTACATTAGTGATGTATTTATATTACCCGTTTTCTACTGTTCTTGGAATTGTAAGCTTTGAATAACAAGTTTTTGTATTTTTCACTTTTTTTTTTTATGGTTCCCTTTATTTATTGTTTCCCTTAACTTACCTTTCTGAAAACATCTTTGTTGTTGTACTTAATCGTTTTTCTCTGTAACTGCATGCCAAATCATACTGTACATCTACCGCACAATGTTTCTTTCCTGATGCCCCGAGGAGCTGCACGCCTGTGTAAGCAGGACGTACTTCCTGCCCGGCTCAGGTGACGCTGCATGGTCACGTCTGGTTACCGCTCCAGGAAAGAAAAGAAAAACATCTGATGAAATAAAAATAATTTATTAAACTTACAAAGGTTAAAGTTTGACCTTGGTAGAACAGCCTGTTCTCTCTCTCTCATCTTCAGACTCTTTCAAGTGCCCTAGTTTATATCTCCCCGTAGTCAGTTTTACAGTACGTAGTACACACACTCACGCGCACACACACACACGTGTGCACACATCAGAAACACGCATGCACACACACAAAAGAGGGACCATCGGTCCGAACACTTAGTATACATAAAGTAGATATGTTGGGAAGAAAGAGGGAGAGAAACACAAATCTCTTTAATAAATACCATACATACACTTAACAAAAGTTACCAGCTGTTATGATACAAACCAAAAAATAAAGAAAATGCTTTCATGTTTGTACAAGCTGTTGTGGTAATTCATATATATTATTTATATATTAAAACTATTTTAAACGTTATACTACTAGGCGAAATATAGCCAGACATTCATTTGTATATAACAGTTTCCTCTTGATAGCCTATTCATTTGAAAGAAACTTTAATAGTGTCTCCAGATTTGAGTGCAAATATCTATTTATTATGGATGAACCAGTAAAAACGAGAACTACAGTGGTAACCACACACAAACCTACCAACACTATGACACACTACGTCCCAGTGAAATAGAGTAACACACCCCTTACATTCCTAACGTAAAAGGCAATATGTTAAACATAAATAACAAGAAAAACAATGACAAAACAAAACACAAAGAAAACTTGTATAACTTAATAATAAACAATAACAACAACAACGTAATCTTAATAATAAAATAAAAAACACAAAAGAAAACAATAAACAAAACATATTGTGCAAAACCAGAACTGTAGTGTTGTGTTTCTACTCGGGGCGGGAGGGGAGCTTGGTAGACCAGACAGATGAGACATTGAAACCACAGTCACAGGAGTAAAACACGTCATCTTCCAAACAGCAATGTTCTAGCAGTGAGGCTGCCACACAAACAGGCGATTGGGGGCAGTTGGGCGTACAGGGGGGGGGCAGACACAGCCGAGGGCACCCGGGGCCAGGCTACACCAGGCCAGCGCTGGCAGGGCTTGTGATAGAGCAGCCTAGTGGGTAAGGGCTTAGGGGCTCACTAAGGGGGGTTCAACTCTGCCATCGCGGGGGAGATAAGCAGGGGGAGGTAAAACCATTGAAACAAAATGCAGATCCAACAACTTGATTCACACCGGAAACCACTGACCTTACAAACCACAGTGCTGGTTAAAGTAGATGCTAAAAAGATTTCAGCTGTGGGCACAAAATGACGACATTTACACACTTTAAAAGTTTTGCTTGAGCACTTTTACAGAGCACTATCAATAGACCTGTGATTGCACCGCGTAAGGAGAACAGGACATGCATAGCTTCCCTATGGACAGGCTCTCCGAGCAGAGAGTCTGGAACAATGTCGGCCTCAGAAAATGACAGGAAATCTAGCTTTTAAAATCAATGTATGGTACTGCTGCTTTAACTCTTTGCTTTCAGGCTTTCGGGTGGGGGGAGGGTGGGGAAATATGCACAGCTTCACCTCACTCTGGCTATGATTTACATGACAGTAAACCTACAGTACAAACACGCTGAAAGCTGCCGAAAGCTTGGACATCTTTCAATCTCCTATCCCATCCCCTCCCGTCACTACAAACCATTCAGGTGTACAGGATGTGGAGCTAGCCCCTCTCGGAGGCTCCCTTCCTGGCCTCTGGAGGCCAGACGGCGCGGGGTCGGCTACAGGATGTCGAAGATGCTGTTGAGAATGTTGTAGCGGTCCGGGAGGACGCGCATCTTCAGCGTGCCGTCGGCGCCGCAGGTGAAGATGCGGTTTCCGGGGCGGGTCTCCACCTGCATGACGCCCGCGCCGATGTTGCGGAATATGGACTGCTTAGTGTGCTCCGTGCTGAAGGAGTGCATGAGGCCATGGCCCGTGAGCTTCCACACCTGGGGGTTAGGGGGGGGGGGAGAGGGGGAGGTAAAGGATGATTCTCATACAGTAGGTATTGTCTGTAAAGCCAAGGTCTAGCCAAAATTCATTATGTATTCATGTATCAGCCTAAACTGGTAATCCCTCCCCCTGCCCAGCTCAACAACCCTGAGGGGGAAAAAATATCCCTGAAATACCCTTAAACCAGTGATTGACAGAAACTACAGTACATCCTGTCAGTCGAAGTACCCTTCAACCCTGGCGTCTGCTATCTCTCCTCCTCCCACAACCTGCCACAGCCTCCAGGGGCCCTGTCAGCTACTAGCCAGGGGTCTGAGCGCGTGCAGGGGAGTCTGAGCGTGCGCGGTCTGAGCGCGTGCGGGGGGGTCTGAGCGCGTGCGGGGGGGGGGGTCTGAGCGCGTGCAGGGGGGGTCTGAGCGCGTGCAGGGGGGGGTCTGAGCGCGTGCGGGGGGGGGGGGTCTGAGCGCGTGCGGGGGGGGTCTGAGCGCGTGCTGAGGGGGGGTCTGAGCGCGTGCGGGGGAGTCACCTTCATGTTGCCCTCCGCGGACCCCGTCACGAAGAAGTCCTCCGAGGCGTCCAGGGCCAGGGCCTTGACGGCCGAGTCGTGGGCCTGGAAGGTGTGGAGCAGCTGCCTCTGGCGGATGTCGAACACGCACACGAAGCCCTTCCTGCCCCCCGAGATGAGGAGCTGCTGCTTGGGGGCATACTGCAGCACCGTCGCCCCGTTGTCATGACAGGGGAAGGCTGGGGGGGAGACACAGGCACACACACACACACAGCACCGGATATGTGAGAGGGCTGACTATACCCAGGGTTGTTATTGGGACGTCAGAGAGAGAGAGAATCGTCTTTGGGAAGGTGCTGGGGAGAGAGAGAGAGCAGGAGAGAGAGAGCAGGAGAGAGAGAGAGAGCAGGAAAGAGAGAGAGAGAGAGAGAGCAGGAGAGAGAGAGCAGGAGAGAGAGAGAGCAGGAGAGAGAGAGAGAGCAGGAAAGAGAGAGAGAGAGAGAGAGAGAGAGAGAGAGAGAGAGAGAGAGAGAGAGAGAGAGAGAGCAGGAGAGAGAGAGAGAGCAGGAAAGAGAGAGAGAGCAGGAGAGAGAGAGAGAACAGGAGAGAGAGAGAGAGACGGTTTTTAGAAGGTGCTGGGGTTTCTTACCATGCACCATGGTGTTGCTAGGTGATACCAGGGTGTCCCACAGGCATACATTTCTACAAAGACACAAAGACAAGCGATGTGTTGAGGCTGTAGTGTCAGTACTTGTGGTGACTTTCAATGTGTAAGAGTGTGGTTATGGTCGGGTTGTGGGTGTGTGTATATACATGATGGAATAATATAATACTACTGGGGGTGTGTGTGTGTTGACTGACCTGCTGTCGTTGGACTGGCCGGCCGTGGCGATGAGACTGGAGGACGTGATGAAGGCAAAGTCACCACATGCCTTAGAATGGCACTGCCAACTCTGAGAGAGGGAGAGAGAGACAGAGAGAGAGACAGAGAGAGAGATAG